>NC_091828.1:114935000-115235000 GCF_038994185.2 Dermacentor albipictus
TATTGGCATCCGCTTTGAAATAGGGCGATGACAAATAGTCGCTTAGCCTTAATAACTAGCCTAACATATTTCATCGATGGTGAAGTCGGGACAAATTTACCACAGTGAGAGTTTTCGGGCGTGTTTCTCAGAAAATTGTTGTGTCTTCAGACTCGCAGGGGCAGTTTTCCTCTCTTTGCTCTCTCAATGCCAGCGTAATGCTTCTTGCAAGTGCATTGGCGTGGGCCTCTTCACCACATTCACAAAAGCGCAGTGAAGAAGCGCGCTTAATTGGCACTTACATTGCAGTACAATGTTTTATTTATCTTTTGATGCCATGGGGGAAAACCGGCACAATAAAGTCATCATTTGGCATTTCTTTAGTAGTTAGCTGAGAACTCGCCGTTAGCATCTCATAACGAACAGGCACGAGTTTTCTGCCACATTTTACAGCAACCCTGATGTACACATCACTAATTCCTTTGGGTCTCCATCTTTCCTTTTCCTTTTTTTTTTCCTGCCTACAGGCGGTAGCTGCCGCAGTCGCCTTCTTCTACTCCAACTACCTGCTGCTGCCGTACCAGCTGCTAATCCTGGTGGTGTCGGCAACGCTGGGCACACTTTGTTTCTGGATCATAGAGTGGCAGACGTTTGTCGACTCCCAACGCCACAAAGGCCACGCTGTCTCTGACAACAGTAGCTCTGACGAGCCCTGTACGTAACGACCCAGTTTCTGCACCACTTGAACTTGTTTCCTGCTTATTATCACGCATGCATGTTTAGACGAATTGCCAACATTTCACGTATGGGAGCGTCGGAGATCACATGGTCACTTGGTGTGCGTAAGAGTTACAATAAGAAATTGAACATACACATAGTATGGGCATAGTGTGTCAAGAAGCAAGTGTAGAATGGGCCACTATAAGACATCTAAGAGCTAATTGCAAAAGTAAGCTTCATAATAATGGGTCAGTAGGAGCGAAACTCAAAATGTACAAAGGTGCAGAGAGAGAAGCATGTAAAGAAAGAACAACTACAGTTGGCTAATATAGGGTTCAGGGGTGGAAGCGTGCCATCTTGCACCAGAATGCAAGTGCAGCTGTGCTCGAAGATATGCTGAATCTGAAGCGAACCACAATATAGTTTGACCTTCAAGTAGCTCGGCACACACAAGGCGTCCAACGTCTGACGGAAAGCTATTTTCTTGTCTGGTATTTCTGCAACGTTGACCATCTTGAACTGATCAGGATTGCCACGCTTGGAAGTAGCAAAATGTTGAAAGCGAGACCCATATGTGTGTGCACACTTGTACACCAGTCCAGAGTGTGTGCCACCATTGAGCACAGAGTTATGTGTACTTGGCACATTGAGAAGAGGCTGCAGGGCTCTCCGACATGTTGCACACCTGCAGTGTGTGTGTGTGTGTACTTGTTGAATCCACAAACCGCTGTGCCGACTCCTGCACTTTGCACCTGCAGCAGTTCTGGCTGTCAGGCTTGTTGGTGGGCCAAAACATGGAAAGCACTGCAGCGTGCAGGACATCAGAGTGCAAAAGAAAGCGTGTTTTCTCTGTTCTTTTTTTTTTCTGCAACCTCACCTCCATGCACTGCAGTGTTTTTCACAATTCACACACTCAATCTGTAGTTGGATTTCCTTCGTGGGCCCTCTCTGGTTTTTTGCGTGCGAATGCAGCATGTTGTGCTTTGCTCCGTCCTGGCAACATCTCTTCTTTGTGCCTGTTTTAGCCATAAACATTTTTGGCCACGGGTTACGGGCAGGACACAGCAGGCTTTTCTGAAACAAGCTTCTCGTTAACTTGTAGCTTATAACTATCCTTAGTTTCTTACTGCAAACCATGGCATTGATTCTTGCCAAGAAATAGTTTTCAATAGACTTCACCTTTCCTCTAACATAGGCCAGCATGCCATCACTCCTGTGATAAAGCTTTTTCATTCCACCAGTTACATGCTGCAGCTTTATGTCTCAGCTTTGGAGACCAGCTTGCTGGGTGTGGATTGAGCAGGCCTCCATGCATAGATAGTGACATCTAATCGTGGTACTACACTATTTATTGTCTTGACTTTACAGGCGCAGAGGTATTAATACTCTGGAACGTTCAAGGTTCTTGTACTTCCATGTGGTATTTTGAGGATATTTTCACCCTTCCATACATAATGATTTGAAATAACAGTCTTATTTGGCGCCCTAAAGGCAGAATTGATCATGCTTTCTACTGGCCACTGCAAATTTTGCATGTTTCAGACAAAAAGCATGGAGGAGCCTTTCTAAACATATATATTTTAGTGGTGCGCAAGCCAGTATGAGTTATTTAGATGTCCACGCAAGTATGAGAAAGGAAAGATTTCGCATTATTACACTAAGTAGTATTAACATGCAATATTGTGAAGCAGCTGCAGTTAATGTGAGCAGGAAAGTATCAGGCCACTGAGGCTTCATTTATTGGAAGTGTCATGGGGACACTCTTCCTTATTCACCATCTACAAAACTTAGCTTCATTGTACTGATGTAGAAGTATTTCACTGGAAGTTTCCTCTTTGTGCCAGCTGCCTTTAATTGACAGATTTCTCCTGTGTTCTTTGCAATACTATGCCGCAATGGTTGCAACATGGAACCTCACCAGTAGCGAGGTTTTTTTTTTGAGAGATGTCGATAAGGACTTCTTTTTTTTTTTAACTGCAACAACCCTTTGTGCACTTAGCCCATGTGGCGATACTTTACATTGGGGGGTGAGGGTACCTTGCAAATTGTTAAGAATACAGACGGAGAGAGATGTCTTGAGGCTCATACATTTATTTATTTATTCCCTCAAGTGGTCAGGAATTGTAGAGGGGAGTAGGTTACATAATACAAAGAGGAACAATAACAAAATGAAACACTGTATCGTATACAATATTAGCATTATACAATATCCTAACATAACAGTCTCGGAACCATACCCTTGAATTAGAGGCATAACTTAGGCTCTGCCAAGCCACAGAGCCTTGCTCTGAAGAAATTGTTGTTATTTTAGCTTCATATTCCTTCTCAAGTTTAGCTTTTTTCATTACTTAAATTGTACATGCTTTGTTTTATGAGTGACAGCTTTAATGACAAATTGCTTCACTGTGCATGGAAGCCATGAAAGAGAAGAACAAACTACTTGTTCTATACTGTAGTGGACAGGATAACTGCCTTGGATGACGGGGAACTAATAATCTTTTTTTGTGCGCACAATCTGAATGAAAGCAGAATTTTTCTGATCGCTCGTTTTTATAAAAAATGAACATTTTTGTAGTTGATCTCACATTTGCTATTAGCAGGCTTTCCAAAACCAAATTTTATTGATATAACACTTTATGTTTCCTGTTCTTGAGCTGCTCCAACAAGGACATTTTCTTGCGTCAGTCATGCTCTTGGGCCACTCTCAAGCTGTTTTTTTTTTTTTTTTTTCCCAAGTCTGCTTCGCTGTTGCTGTGGGACCGACCTTTTCTTGCTTCATTCCTGTTCCTGATGCCCCAATATTGACTTTTCCTTGCTTCGGTCGTGTTCTTGAGGTGCCTCGGTATCATTGTTTTCGTGCTTCAATCCTGCTCCAAAATGGACTTTTTCTTTCGCTCCCTGGTCTACTCTAATACTCACAGCATTGCTCTCACCCCTGTAAGTTCAACTACATGCAAGTGGCACCTGTCGCATCTCCTTTTACATGGTAAAGCTGTAGAATACGTGAAACGATGTGGAGAATTGACAGGACAGGATAGGAGCATCACTCGCAACCCAGTTTACTCAAAACAAGCAGTTAAATTTTTTTAACCCGTTAGCTTCCAAAGCCAGCGGATCGGCGGGCTTAAGAACGGGGGTAGTAATGCCAAAGCCGGTGATTCGCCGGGTGAGTCGTATTGTTGATTTAAGGGCTATTCGTAGATAGGTGCGACAGCGAAATGTATGCTGGGCAAGTTTAGAACTGTTGAGAGTGTCAGAAGAACAGTACTGCTCCCCACACGCCTGAGTGTTTCAAGCTTTTCCACACAAAAATGACTCTGTGACTGACAGTTACGTTTCTAAAATGAAAACTTCCGCTTTAGATCGCAAATAAACCATAACTCATTTGCATTCTTTCAGCGTTAATTGCTGCAAAATATTATATAACGAGCATGACAATGGAGGGTTGCGCAGCGCCTGTACAGGGCAAAAATAATCAGTTCGGAAGGCCAGTTGGCTTGTGTTGTATTCGATAGCCAATGGGTTAGGGAAGGTACCAATATGAGAAATAACATTTGGGCTCCGAAATCAGATGACCAGATAACAAAGGGAACAAAAGTGGCAGAATACATGCTCATTCTAAAGCAAAAATCAAAGAAATTGATCTGCACTGATGTGTTGCTAATGCAAATGTCTTGTCTCTTTTTGACATAGTATGCCTCCACTGTAAAGGGCAACAAATTTTCGAATAATTTAAAAAGCCTGCTTTCAATAGCTAGGGCAGATACGATGCAGCTTCCGCACAATATTTTACATTTTAAATACAAGTGGATGCATTGTAACGAGCTTGCGGAAATAGGCATTTTTGATTCTGGACTAAGAAAAAAGGAAATTTGCTACCATTTCCACTCACCAAGAGTGACACATTACCCAGAATATTGGGAACTAATGCAGCTCCCTGGAATTACCTCAAAATTTGGGCACCGCCTGCAGCTGCCCTCGACGGGCTTAAAGTCTCGGACGCGACATGCTGGGATTTAAGTCATGTCCAATAACCACCAGGTGCACGAGCCGCCTGCGAAGGTGTTATTTAAAGGCCGCTGACAAGAAAATTGGACAAGGAGAGTGAGCCTACTGATGAGATTGATTGTGCATTTCAAAAAAAATTTTTCTAGCTTCAAACAGAATTTACTCAAGCCAAAATTTCCATATTACAAGGTGAAAGGCGTGTGACTATGATGAGTTATTTCACATATTTTTATGAGAGGATGTTAATGTTTAATTATGGTCTGAACATCATAAAAAAAGTGACATTTTGCCAAATTTGGAAGTAATTTTCAAGTACCTGATTTACGTAGTCAAATATTATTTTTAGCACAAATTATAGCAATGGGTCAAAATAGGTTTTTAAAAATATTGTGGCTGAAAGGTTAAAAAATTTTGTATTGAAAAAATTCCTGAAAATGCAAAATTTTCCGCCTGTTTTTACTGAGCCAACTAAATGTGGAAAATTTGTAAATGTGTTCACGTATGACGTCACATAAGAGAACCACGCCAGTAAAAATATTCTAACATAAGATTTAGTATTGAACCTAGTTTCACACTTGATTAAAGAAATTTACCTCCAACCAATTTTTTGCTTCTTTGTGGAAACTTCAAAGAGCGCTTGCATCACCATTAAAGTCTTTTTTGAGAAAAGTGCTTTGTTGAAACCTCTTTCACTCATTTGCCAACATGCCCAACCTCTTTCCCAAGAGAATCGATGATTGTCACTTTGGGGGGGTCTGGGACGTTTTGCATGGAAAGACCAGTATGCAATGTCATGCAAATTAAATATGTGCCTATGGTTCACATATGATGAGAGCCGTCCGTAAAAAATTCCGAACGGAAGTCACAGGTGTCTTGGGGTGAAGCCCACTTCCGGTTTTCTGCCTTGGGTATTCCCCCCTATTGCTATAAAAGTTTCTGCAAAATATTTTTGTTCTTGTCGATTACACTTACTCTCGACATGTTTTGCACATTTACATAGAAAATAAGCATTTTTGTGGGGTATTTATACGTGTCATCATTGAAGCGTTAACAAAAAGGTGAACTTCTTGCTCTGGATAAGCCTGGTTGGGAGTGACGCTCTTTCCTGTCCTTTTTTTTTTTCACATCATTTCGCATCTTTTACACCATAACAAAGTAAGAACGAACTTGCCGAGCGAGTGTGTGGGTTTTCTTTTTCACATTTTCTGCTTGTTCTAAATGAAGAATGAGAAGACAGACCCAGGTGGCTTCTTAGTTAAGTGTGTCTATAAGGCCTTGCACAGCTTGCTTTAACTCTGTATTACCACAGAAAATTTTTACGACTCTGCCCTGTAACGTATGTGATGCGCATGCAGTTATTATTTCAACATTCGGTTTGTCTGGGACGTCCCTGAGCATATGATGCGTGAGGTGGAGCTATAGCATTGGGTTCTTGTACGCAAGGTCCCATGTCCGAATCCTTGTCCAGGCCACTACATTTTTCACAGGCTTGAGACGTGGCACTTGAATCTAGAAAAAAAAAAAAGGAAAGAAAGAAAGAACAGCCGAGTGCAAATGGAGTTACGCTAGTCCAGATGCAACCAAATTAGGAATACCCACTGAGCTTCAAAAAGACACTCCCTCACCAAAATGCAAGTTGTTTTACCCAGCACAGTACATTTGGCCACTACCTCCCTTATGAGTCTTGCAACGGGGATAATTGTAGATTCCTTGGAGAGGCCTTCATCCGGCAGTGGACGCAATACTGACTGATGATGCTACTAGGCATGACGAATGCTGACAAAACCTTTATCATCAATATGTAACTGTGTGTGTGTTAAGCTAGCTGGTTGGCTCGTAGTGCAGAACCCTGACACATATCGGTTGTCTGAGAGCACTGGTGTCTTTGCCGGCACCTATAAAACTTGCTGTATCAATTTTCTTCTTCCTTATCAAGGCAGCAGTGAGGATGAAATGTGCACATTAATGGTGAGTGACCGCATATCACTCTAAGGCAATGAGGTCGTATGGCCAGCATTATAGCCCATTTGGAATACATTAAAGTGCACTTCAGTTCGTAAGAATGTGTAGACTATAACCTTGTTGATACATTTTAAGAACAAAAGCATTTTTAGCAATACTGATTATTGGAGGAAGTTTGTGATCTGAATCATATTTATCTGAAAGGTATTCCTTGTGCTCTCCATTACACTTAACCAAGATTATACTTTATCTGAAGATCTTTATTTAATGCCTACTGCTATTGCTGAATGTTAACTACTTCTCAGTTTTTCTATGCAGGCCAGCACCTAATCATCATGATCTGTGCTGTGCCTGGTTACAGCGTTTAATGTTGTCATTAGGAGTCATAAATAAATGTCAGCGTGGACCCGTCCTCATGCTATATACTGCAACAGCTTTTTAAGCTTAGCATTTAGAGTAAGCGCTAAGAGTGATTACCTTTGGAAATGTTTATTAGTCTAACATCAAATTTATGTTCGGAGGGAAGCTCTCTTCACAAGCTTTGTTCATGTCTTTTTACATAGCACTGACATGAAGAAGCATAGCTGACTCACAGTAAGTATGCATGTGCCTGAACTGTAGTGAAGCTGTATGTGTGCTTTTTTTGTTAGTTTTTTGTGGTTACAATGCTTGTTCTTTTCTTCTTGCATTGCTAGGTACTTTGAAAGTATTCCATTAGCTTTCCGCATGTGTCATGCTTGATGCATCCAGGCTTGTAGTTTTCGTGCTGGCATGTACGACGACACTTTGCTCTTTGTGTGAACTGAAGTGTGTGAATTGTCAGAAATGTACTTTCCATTTTGCATGCAATGTATGCACGAGATGCATGGTCTCGCTGGCTCTGTTGTGTTTTGTGTTTCCTCCTGTATTTTGCACTGCATGATTCATGTTCTAGTGAAAGTAAATTTGGATGAATCTGCATCCATTGGCATTTTATAGGCTAGATTCATAGCACTGATCAGTGCTGCAGAAGGGGGGCAGTGTGTTGATCTTATTTATTTATTTATTGTTGTATGTGCCTCTTCAAGAGCTTTAATAGGTGAAATGTATGTTATAAAATAAAGCAGGAGAAATATATTTCCTGAATATTTTCGGGCACTGAAGACCCACCTTATACAGCTGTGTATGATTCACTGAATTAGATTTTCAAAGAGTGCGCCTTCACCAAGT
Organism: Dermacentor albipictus; assembly: GCF_038994185.2. Taxonomy (NCBI): domain Eukaryota; kingdom Metazoa; phylum Arthropoda; class Arachnida; order Ixodida; family Ixodidae; genus Dermacentor; species Dermacentor albipictus. The sequence goes on from NC_091828.1 coordinate 114,942,879, forward strand.
CTCCGTCGAAGACCGATTCATTTCCATGTGCTACGTGCGTGCACTCACATTCTTGCTAGGGGGAAAAAAAAACTAGGCTTTTTGTTGTTATAACCAATAATAATTGAGTGGTTATATAATCTTATCTGCCTTTCTACAATTTTGGCTATGCAACACTCAGATCAATACAGTGAGCTTATTTCATGTAGTTGGCGCAGTTATTGCATAGATCAAGATCACCATCGACATTCAAGATAGAGCTGTATGGGCATGGCTCATGTATGTCTTGTCAAAACGCAGGATTGGTGTAAATTTTCAGGCTGCAGGTGTGTGGGGTTAGTGTCAGACAACCTTGTGGGGACATTGGAAGCTTTCTAGAGGTATAAGCCTGAACGCCTGCATTGCCGATCCAGATTGCAGAAGTGATTGCAGCATGCTGTGTACTCGTTGCGAAGGTATGCTGCACTGCTGTACTTGTTTGCTTGCAGTGAAGAGAGTTTAACACCATCTTGAAATAACCATGTTGTCGGACCATCCTCCATTATAGTTGTGATGCGAGGGTTCATGCCGGCGCTGCTGCTCATCTACGACTGCAATTCATATAGTTCGGGCTGCCTAAAGTACTGCATGCTACATTTTCTGCAAACCTAGACGTTGATAGAAAGTTTTGCATCGTTCCAGTTAAGAGTGTCCACTGTCGCTTGGAACATCCAAGTTACGAGAAACGCTGTCAATTGGAATGTTGAACATTTGTCCCTGTTTGCGCATGCCGTGTGTCCGAGACGTGTCATGTGGCACACTCGGGCGACCATTTTGTCGCTTCCACCTTCATTGTGAGAGCCTTGTGGGAGCTGAAAATGTCACTCCGTCTGTGTGGTTGACATCTGCCGTCTTTGTTCATCATGAATTGGCCCGACCCAATGGGGTTGCATTGTACACCGTATTTCATGGTGAAGTCACTTGCTGCCACTTTCTATTTTTCTCCCCATCTTCTAGGTGTGGAGAAGCTGTGAAGAACCAATCAGTTCACATTCCTCATCCACTTCAGAAGACCCAGTACCAAGGTGCACCCCTGAGCAATGCATCATTTGGAAGCCATGATGACCGATGCCGTTGGATCGGTGTCGTGTAGTACTTGAACGTTATTGCATCTATAGCACTGACACTGTTGCGCATCTTTTTATCTCGCGTACATACCAGTTTGTGATACTATCAGGCCGAACGCAATGGACACAACTCTAGATGGTCAACTGCGAAGTGGTTGCGTCAAAGAGTGCAAGTCTGGTGCCATGGACTTTTCGTTTTTATATGAGAGAGTGACCGTATTACCTTTCTTCCCACACACTTCCATGTTGTTAGGTGGACTTTTATGAGTCTCTATTTTTAGCATGTTCTTGTTAAACAAGATATTTTTCGCAACTGCTCAGGCAAACTGTTAAAACTTGTAGTTGTTTATTGTGCAGTTGTCACGTGTAGTACAAAGGGAATGATTATATATATATATATACAATGAAAATATTTTTATTCAGCATTCCTGTTAAAAATGTGTCTTAGAGAATAACATCTGTAAATACTGTATTTTTTCACTTCTTTGCATGTACAAAAGTGCGAAAAAAAAATAAACATGACTTTGGTCCTTTTGCCTCTCATTGCTGCACATACAAAATACCTTTTGCCTTGAAAAAAATTGCAGCGGTGCTCTTGAAGTTGGTTCTGCAAAATTTCAATATACTAATACTGTGCATATCATAAGAAGCCAACAAACACTGACACCAAGGACAGCATAGGGAAAATTACTTGTTCTTAATAAATGAAATAAAGAAATGACCAATTATTGGAAATCAAAGTGGATGAAAAAACAACTTGCCGCAGGTGGGGAACGATCCCACAACCTTCGCATGTTTGTTGGCTTATGGCTAATAAAATCTGGCCCCTCGGTTAATCCTCTTTCTTCTTGTTTAATACTGTGCATAGTACTTTAAAAACATATTACGGATGTTTATAACAAGCTGGGCAATAGTAGTGATAGGCTGTGTTCAATCTACAATAGGCCCTTTTATTAGCCGCACATTAGCACTTCTCAAAACATTCTTTGTGCACTTACGTAGTGTTATACAGAAGACGTGCAGTCGACTGCTGTTAATTTTACTCTTTTGGGATTTGTTTGGTCCAATTGTCTGAAAGGTCAAATTAACAAATGGCAGCACCAAAAATGAATGAATTCAAACTTTTTTTTGTTGCTTGAAGTAAGTGTGTAATGACTTTTGGTTTCCTGCTCCTGAAGCACGACTCCAGCGTGACACAAAGTGCAACAACCTGTTTAAGCACTGGCTCAGTGTGAGACAACACAAAACAAGTACCGCTGGTTTGCTTCACTGGAGGAAGAATTGTAGGCCACTAAAAGATAAAAATAAATTTATATAAGACAGCTTCACGCCTAGGGAAGCAGTAATGTCATCTGCTGAGTTTTCTGTGTTTTCAAGCTTGTGATAGATGCTACGCACCTGAGGGGACGATGGTGCTTGTCGGTGGGGATCAAAATAACCGAAAAGGCAAGCTTTCGAGTTCAACCTAAACGAGCCTTTCTTCCATAGCAATGCATAGTTTCTCGCCGGGACATTTCAGCGCGTTGAAATAAGCGAAAAGTCGAGTTAACTGAGGTTTACTTAGCAGAAGATAACTGTAATATAAATAAATGGACCTTATTTATTTATTTATTTATTTATTTATTTATTTATTTATTGTTAACACATTGGGGTACTGTTGTGAGATAGCTGTGCATTTGTGATGGAGAAGAAATTGAAAGAACAGACAATGAAAAAAAAATAACAGCTCAGTGATAATGGCAGCTCAAGTACTGACCATCAACTGCCTTGGTTAATTGCCTCATACAATGAATAAGGCACAGGAAATAGCCAATGGCCTGCAGTAACTATGCTACATACCATTGTGTAAAATTGAACTACATATATGTATTTTTACATGCCAACATAAATGTAGTACTTGGCATCACTAGTGAAGGCGACAGGTGTTTCTCGCACCTTATTTGTTGTGCGATGTAATAAATTAAAACTAGTGCTAATCAGAATTCGAACTGCGCCACTGCACTCCTTAAATGTATTTTGGTGTGTCCTTCTTTACAGTGGCAATGTTTATAGGAGAAAAGAGAACAGGATAACCATAGTGAAAGAATCGTAACTCGGATGACGTTAGCTGTGGTCTTTCACCGGGCATTGGTTGTTGAGGTTGTGCTATAATGATCCGCTTCGTTGTATACAACACACTTCCACGCCAATTGCATTCCTAGTACTGCACCTTGTGGAATATATTATCCTGTTTTTTTAACATTTGAGTATAGTAATGCTTCACTTGTTGGAATAGTGTATGTTTACAGTCAGTGGCAATCCCATGATGAGCTTTCTTGTGGAATATATCGTCCTGTTTCTTTAAAATCCGAGTGTAATAAAGCTTCACTTGTTGGAATAGTTTATGTTTGCATACAGTGGCATTTCGTGATAAGCTTTCAAGTTAACTGAACAGTGAGGAACAGCATTAAACAGAGAAACTGACTGTAGGGCATCGGTGGTTTCCCCGTCGCATCCTATTTCTGCGATGTTCTAGTTAAGGGGCCAAGTCGGCCCAGGGCTTCACACTTCTCAAGCTTGCATGGTATGCTTAAAAATTTTGGAAGGCATTCTACGATGTTAAAGCCAATCTTTACGATCCATAATGCAGTCCTAACAGTGCCAGTTATGTAACGAAACCTTGCGATGATGCAATCAATTTTATGTCCAACACTGTACTGATCATACTGAAATATCACTATTAATGTGAAGCATTCTTTGCTTCATTCCAGGCATATTGTGGTAAGTCGACAGGTAGGTCAGCTCCTCGTGTCTCGCCTGACTTCGGACGTCTGTAATAAAAAGAAATGCTTTGCCACTAATGGAATCGAGCACACCGGTCAAACGCTTTCGCCACTAGGCCAGGATCACACGCATACTCCTCTCGTGCCAAAGCCTGCTAACTCCTTGAGCTGTTTTGTGCATGCTTAATGAGCCATTTCCTTGCGTTCTGTCCTCGTGATAGCTCACGCTTTGAGACACTGTGTTAGACTACGCCATATTCTGGATCGGCTCACATTTCCCACTACTTTCTTTGTAGCAGCCAACACTACAAAGTAACTGTGCGACATTAAACTGCCTTCGTGACATTATGCGGACCCAAGTTGATCATGGTTTAAGCACTTCTTTGCCAGAGTACAAATGCCATTGTTGTTTTAACATACATATAAATTTGTAGGATTGTATGCAACGCTTAATCACAGATAACATTACAATTTGTGTATCTCTCACATATGCACATTAAATACCTATGCAGAACGCAACAATCGGTATGCTGTATAAATTTGCATCAAACGGATGCAGTAGGAGTTATGCTGTTGGCAGCATACGATCATTGCCGCAGTCTTGCTGCTGTTGTCACATATGTGTCGCACGTCACAAGAACAAATACTCGATTTACGCAAACGCATTGGTTCACCGGTGATCCTTCGTCAGACCCTAAAGAATGCTGGATAGCAAAATGCAAAATGCCTTGTATAACATCAACTGCCACAGTGCTTTAAGGATTAAAGTCTTTCAGTCTTAAAGTTAAATAACTTTAGCACTGTAAGACTTTAATCCTTAAAGGTCATTTTTTCAGGCGAAAGTTTCTTGAGAACGTTGTGCATCACTGGACCCTTCATTTGGTTTAATTTAATTTTAATAATTTAATTGTAGCCTAAGCTTGTCACATGAGGAAATTTGTATTTTCATGGGTTATAAAAATCTTAGTGAGAAATGCTTTCTTAAATAACTAATGTTACTTAAGGACCACTACCAGTGTGAAAAATATTTTTACAGCAACGCTTTCTTTGCCTGCTTTTCCAGGTTTTGCATGGCTGTCAACCGCTATCTTGGTAGATATATTTGTGGGTATATATAAAGGGGCTGTTTTTTTTTGGCTGCGCCAAATGTGCGAAAATTGACTGTGGCAGATAGCAGAATTCTAATCCTTGATCGAAATTACTAGATGAGGTAGCCCATTATTTCTACAAGAAATCAATATACTTAATTGACTAATTAACCTAATTGTCGTAATTAAGTTCTCAAATAATTTATTTACAGCCCATATTTCAATCTACAAACTGCAGCCAGCGAGTATGCAAGTCATAGTGGCTTGGAATGAATTCCGAGGATAGCCCTCAAACATGTGGTAAAAATGCTCTGCTATTCCACGTACTCTAAAGAAAATGTTTTATGCATTGAAGTACAAAAGTAACTAGAACGCCAATGCATTTCGTCAGACAATCTAAAAATCGACGTCTCAAAACTGGCATAGTCCTGAAGATGTGTTCCAAGTGGCCTGGCGGACTCGCGGGCTACAATTGGTAAACTTAAATATGTGCCGTAAGGTAAGTATTTAGAAGGATCATTAGTGCAGGTAAGTTAATTACTCAATTAAGCATTTCATCACTCTTACAAGTAGTGGGGTGGCCCAGCGAGTCATTTGGTCACGGGCTAAAGTCACAATTTTTAAATATTTGGTGCAGCTAAGGCAAAAAATAATATGTTCTATGCAACTGCCAACGAAGTGGCTTATGCCCCTGTATGCTGACCAAGCATGTAAAGAAGCTCTGTTCCACCTCTTAAATATTACTTTCTGCACAAAACCTGGTCATTTCTTGAAAGCTTATTTGTGTCCCCGAGGCTTGGTTCCACTGATATCATTGTTGTTTTTTGGCACGAGTGAAATATGGCATGAGTGAGGAGATCAAATGGATATATAGGTAGATGGATGAGAAGGTGTTTTGTGCAGTGATGAAAAACATGGGCTCTCTTTCACTCAACAAGCATATGCGTCACAACAGCATGTACTGCTCTATCATATGTCCTCTTGCATCACAGCGTTAGTTGCCCCAGAGCAGATTGTGAGCATTGAATATAAGTAGAATAAAAAGCTGTGGTAGCTGGTCTTTTTCATCTGGAGCACTGTAAGGTAAAATTTTATGGTGGTGTGCTTGCATCATATTGTGCGCCATGTTAGCAATTAAAGATCGCAGCTAGTGACCAGATCTGTTTTCCCCCATTTTCATGGAAGCAACTATGCTTCTGTCTGGATCCATGGATTCAAGTGCAGCATAGATCCCCAAAGTATATTCAGGTAATAGGCCTTTGCAGATTAATGAACCAGTAGATATTAAAGGCTCAAATGCAAGTTTTAATTGTATTTCATGGTTTCAATATGAGATCGTCGGATATGCCATATCGCATGGCGTTTTTAGCTGTGCATGCATCCGCAGCATGACTGTGGCTGCTCGCATGCATCACCATGGCAATGCCCAAAGGTATGCTCCGAGAAGCGTGCAATACTCAAATGAGACATTTATTCATCTTGTTCGTCTATGGCATGCTGTAATGGCATTGTTTCTTGATCTTGTGCTACGTGGTGAAGTCATCATGAAACATAAGTTGTGACAGTGGTGAGATGTCTTGCGAAGCTGTGATTTAGGCTGTTTCGAAACTTAACATTGACGTGTGGATAATTGATTGCGCTTGACTAATATGTGACAATTACGCGCTTGAATGAACGGCTCGCTCAAAAACTGGCAGACCTAGCTGAAGCGGTTTTTGCAAAAAGTATTATATTTTTTCTTCCATTTTTTTTTTTTTTCTCGCGTCGATGTGCGGAGGAGCAGGTTGAAAAGATCAAGTATCAACACGAGCACAACTGCAGCCGGGTGACGTTAATCGCGACACTCCGCTGATCGCTCTGACGACGCTGCCGTACGTAGCGAACTCTCGCGTTCTGTGCTCGACTCGACTGGCTGTCTAGCGATCGGAAGGGCAGTGGCCCCCTTCGGGAGCCCAAATAAAAACGTCAGCCGCGCGCGGGAGCAAAACAAACGCAAAAACGGCAAAAAAAAAAGAAAAGAAAAGCGCAAGACGACCCTCTCCCCACTTCTTCCTTCTTACCCAGCGTGCACTGCGGCTTATCGGTGGCTGCTGCTGCGGCTTTCGGGCAATGTGCTTTTGTATTCGGTGGCAAATAATCGCGGCGGCTATCGGCGCTCCGTGAAAGCTCCTCGGTATCGGGCCCGATGCCGCCGAAAAAGAAGGACAGGCCTCCCGTCGAAGCGCCCAAGCCGCAGCAGCAGCAGCGTCCGGAACAGCCCCAGCAACATGCCTACGCCGACCACGAGCTTTTTCTCCAGGCTTTCGAGAGTGAGTTCGTTTCTTCCGTTGCGGTTGAACAATCCCGTCGTCGAGTCAGGCTTGAAAATTTTTACCCATCGGGAGTGCCTCCTGCTTTGATCCGTATATGGGTCCATTTTAACGCCTCAAACGCGTGGGTTGCGCTGCGTAGCGCGATAAGCGGGAGCCCACCTCGGGACGTTTCGCGCCAGCAGCTTCGACGCTTTCCCAACTCGGGATACGAGGCGTAGGTCGGGGCCAGGGCGCTGCGCGCGGCAAAAGCGCGACGGCTGTCGAACTCGTCGCGATATGCGCTACACAACTTGCATCCTGGCTACTGTTTACGAAGACGTTCTCCGGCGCAATCTAGTTCTCTAAAATTAAAGACGTCGCCAACGCCGGCAAGTGAACTGTGTGCTCACTTGTGCTCCCTTCACCGATCACCCGCGAGCCACGCGCATCAGTTGGCTGCGCTTTGAGCGCTTTCGAAGTACGTTTGCAGGGAGATCAAAACTGTCAGAACTGGTTGTGTGTGTCGGAGAAGATCCGTCGACACTTGGGACACTCGATCGAAGCTTTTCGGTAGGTGTTCCCACGCCGCAGTGTTACGGGTGGCTGAAAGCAGGTGGCTGTCTGCCCGCCTGCCAACTGCTGTTCGCTGTGTTCCTCGTGCGAAGGGTGCAGGGTAAAGAAGAAAACAAGAGAAACCAACGGGATTGCTCCAAAACATCCCGCAGAGCTGTTAAAACAGCTGAATCTCGCGAGCGGTTTAGCATGCAGAGGAGCAGCGCGCGGACCCGGTAGTTTTCGCACGTTGATATGATGAGCTGGCAATGACGCTCGCTTGCAACCGCTGTTACACAGCGCCCAGTTGCACTGCATCAGCGTTTGTATTACGGCATTTTAATTTTGCCTTTGGGTATTGCAGGATTCTGCGGTCATTTTTACTGTGCTATTTGGTGCACGTTAATACGGTTCCCGATACACTCCTCGTTAATCTTTCATGTAACGCTAGAATGGCACGTTTAATATCTAGGATATGGAAGTAAACATTGACCGCTCATGTCAGTATTTAGTTTACTATCCGTAGCTACTTCTGGATCGGGTAATTCTGAACTTGGAATCGGTGTGACAAATTTGAGGACCATCATCCGATTCATCACAATTCTTATCTAAGTGCATGCAAGGCAAAATTCGTCTGTTGTTATGTTATACGAGGTCTCATTGTTTTGCCTAGAGTGAGTGATCGCAAAACATTGGAGCAGTTGTCTTCTGTGTGTTTCCTAGAGCACCTCGTACAGTACCCCTTTGCATTTGTCTTGTGCCTGCATGAAGAAATCATATTGCATTGCAAAACATTTTAGCACTACACATTTGCCTTTGCTTGCATTCCAGAGCCAACTCAAATTTACAGGTATCTACGTACACGGCACGTAGCATCGGTAAGTTCAGTTTGCATACAAGGTGTCGCAGTATTTGGTTGCTTTGCTTGATTGCAAATTATAATTGCTTTATCTACTGTAACAACATTTTATTTTTCAGCCTATCTTTCTTCATAGGACATTAACTTATATGAGTCATCGCATGTCACGGAACCATAAGAATAGGTATGTGGCCACCTTACTAACTTCATCTCGTAGTTTGATAACTACACCGAAGAACAATTCTGGTATTTTGCATGCCATGTAGCCTCTGACTTAATGGATTCAACAGACTCGGCAGATGTGGCACGCTTTAGGAATTATAAAGCAGCGTGAAAGACATTGTTAATGGCGAACCAGCTGTGCCAAGCCTCCATTCTGGTGGCTTGCTTGCCTCTCATGTTCGCATATGCACAGCCCAAACCTCTTCATCTTTAACGAGTGAAGTAGACATAGCACTTTAACATTGTTATGCCGTGCAGCAAAGCGTAAGCAGAGGAGATTGAGGAATAGGCTGCAGAGTATGTCATTGTTGAATGTCAACTTGCATGTTTGTACTATGGCTGCCACTGGCTGCTTGGAAGCTGTTGACGTCTGCTTCATTGGAGGGTAGTTGGAACAAGTGTTCACTTCATCTGAGTGTGTGTAGGTTGTTCAGAGTGACTATCCATCATTGTTACTGAAGTTTTAATGGATGAGATGGGTTTATTTACAAGGTGAAGCCTACCTACTCTGGTTTTTTATATCCTCTTTATGTCCTCTTCTTTGGCTTTGCTGGAGTATTATTTTCAACTCCTTTGAAGAGCTACTTGAGAAATACTTCTTCGCTGCCTCCAGGTAGACATGGGCTAAAATAATGGCTGGTTATGAAATTTTAGCACTGGAGTCACCATGGATTTTTACTGATGTGAAATAACAGTAATCCTGGTGGAGGGCCACCCTGTGTATGACAGAGTTAATATGAAGAGTTTAAAGCCACATTTTTGTAAATATGAATGACAGCACTGACCTTGTGTCATACTTTAGTGACTTCGCATGACTTTTATCATAGAAGAGATTTCTGGTGAACTTTCATTGACTGGCTAGTTCTTCTATTCTCAAGGAAAAACTTTAAAGTGGACAGTCTTCTACAACGAGTACAAGCACAGCAAGATCCATCATCATGCAGGTTTGTTGCCTTTGTCTCTGTTTGACATGCATGTCTTTTCGTCATTCTTTCGAAGCTCGGGTTTATCGCCAAGCTGATTCATAAGAAAGAAACCGCTTATAATTTGGGATAGCTCAAATAAGTTCATACGTTTTCTTCTGTTTGCCTACCATTCTCAAGCTGGCCTTGCTATGTCTTTTGGCGTTCTTGTTGGAATGACGAACTGTGCATCAAATGTAGCAGTTTTGAACAAATTTCTTGTCTGCTCTACGGGGCGGAGTATGTTTGCTCCACCTCCCCCCCCCCTTTCCCTGTAATTGACGCTTATGCACTGGTACATTAGTAAAGCACAACAGGAGGCGTCCCCGACTTTTTCTCTCGCTCTTTGTTGCCCTAACACAGTGTTTCCTTATAAAGCCGAAAAAAAACTAAAGTGATTTGCTTTTGCTTTCAGAGCCCCAAGCCAAATGACATTGACATTCACCGGCTTCTTCGACCGTTCGACAAAAAGTGAGTTGAAAACAATCTTGCAAAGGTCGGCTGATGGCCCGTGCCTAAGCTGGTGCCTCATCCTCCTCGCCATTTGCTGAACAGGGGACATGGTCACAGCAGAAGCAGTCATCCTGAAGATTTGCAACAAGAAAAAGAAAGAACTGGAACTGCCGTTGGCACAGCTTTCAGGTAGTGTTCGCAGCTCTCTTTCAAGTGGGTCTGCCTTTGTCTGATATGCAGAATGACTCGCTGTGCATTGTAGTCTTGGCTTGAGAGGCAGTTATCTCGCCAGTAGAGAAGTTGCAGCAACATTGAGTTTAAAGGGGCTTTAAAGGCAAGTGTTAAGTCAATCGGGACAGAGATTAGTCTCCTGTAATCCTTCAAGTGTCTGAGTGATCATGTGGTTAAGAAAAAGCTTTCAACTAAAAGCAGCGACCCTCCCTCAATTCAATTCGCCTAAAAAGGAAGAAAGGGTGTACTATTGCGGACATATCTAATATACATATACATGGCAAAGTAAAAGTAGATTACCTTCTAAATGTAATAGCTTGAAAGTGCCATTTCGCGTTGCTACTTATCCATTGCCAAGGATGGCGTGAGATCCAAACTAAATGAAGAAAGTGAAATTATGCTGACATCACATGAAGTGGGTAAAATGGGAACAAAATTACAGATTTTAGTTAAGCCTAACTTCATGAGCCTTCAATTAGGCCTTTAGGTAGGGCTAATTTCTTAATTATAGTGCACCAGTGAAGTGTCAATCCAGTGTCCCGTGGCCTCTTATACTGTCAGTTCGCTGACAGTCTCGGAGGCCATGCTCTTGCACTGCCTCCCTACTGCTACTTGTTTCATGGCACATGGCACCTACTCTGTGCTGCTGTTCTTCTTGCGAATAGTTTTAGAGCATGGCCTCCAAGACTGTTGGTGCACTGACAGCCTCGAAGGCCATGTGCTGCCATGCTGGGCAAGTCCAACAGCAGCGTAGAGAGGGTGCCATGTGCCATAAAAATTGGCGTTTCCTCTGGGGAACATGTACAAAAACGCCATGAAACTCTGCCAGTGCTGCTGGCACTGGTTTTCTTTGTACAGAACTCACATGAAGGCTGCCAAGCTAAAGTTTTCTCATATATATATATATATATATATATATATATATATATATATATATATATATATATATATATATATATATATATATATATATATATATATATATATATATATATATATATATATATATTCAAGTGCAGTGCAATTTGTTTTTGTAGTATCAGTCATGTCAGCAAGAGATAGTTTTAGATTTACCAAGCAGGGATGTTGGCAACTTGCTTCCTTTCAGATGTTTTGCAGTTTCGGAAATCCTTAGTTGCACACTTGTTTAAGAAAACTATCGGCTAAAGTTGTCTTAGCTTTATTTTTGCTTTTATTGCCCCTTTAAGTTGCACGCATGAAGGGAGGTGGTGGTGGAGCTTGCTTCTTGCTTAAATCTTGTTTTCCACATGGTCGTCTGCTTCACAGATGAGCAAGCACTTGAAGTATGCTTTCTTGCACTTTTGTGGCGCTGTAGGGCCTATTCATAATTGCTCATTTTGCCTATTTTCTCACGGCTTACATAAACTGCCTGGTTCTTTTCAACACGGTGCTGGTTCTTCCCCTCAGAGTAATTAAAGCACAAAATGGAACAGTCCTTCGAGACATGCTTTGCGCACACTGTTGCACTTTTTATTTGCAGCACATTATGCTTGCTTTGTAGCACTAGCAGTCATGCTTTGCAGCATGGCTCACGTGTTGCTTATGAATGCTTTTGGCTTAGTGCGCTGGATTTCTTTTTTCTTTCTAAGTGAGTGTTTGTTTGCTACTTGTTGCATGGGCTGCGGCATGTTATGACGGTGAACGAAGCCTGCGGATCTGAAGGTGGGAACTTCAGTTTTATTGTTAGTTTAAAGCTGAATTGCATCCTAAAACATACTTTGCAGAGTTTGGAAATAGAATGCTTAGCGCTGTGTTTGGTTTCCTTCTTGAATTAAAGAATGTGAACTGACATCTATAATTAACTTCAGTAGCACTAAAGGCCAACTGCAACAAAATTTTATTTCACCAAATTGGTTATGGGTGAGCAGTCTATTATATTAGAGCAATTTTGGCAAAGCTAACACACTGCTAATTTTATAATTTTCCATTTAGCACCCTTTAAATAAAAACTATGCAAACAATATATGTAGCTGACGCCCCCGACCATCCGGTAATTCGCCCAAACTGCCCCAGTTTGCCGGAATAGCGGACACACTGAAAGTCTCTACTGGTAACTTGCAAACCAACCAATAGGGCTTATTCACTTTTGCCCTTGTACAAACACTTTGCTTCACGATGCCGAGATTCATGCATCTCTGTATATGTGTTTAAGAAAGGGTATTGTGTCTTTTCGTTGCCTGCTAGCTTTCTCAGCTGTTGCTAATTATTATACAGGTGAACCTCAATAGTACAAACATAGATATAATGAATTATTGGAGATAACAAAGTCGATCTAAAATCTTTATTGCGTAATTATACAGTCGAACCTCACTATTTCAAACATGCATATAACGATTTATTGGATATAACGTAAATTGAGATGTTTATCACGAATGTCAGAATGCAACAAATATACATGCTTATAACAAAGATTGGATAGAATGAACGAAAGTACTTTTATGTCACATGCAACTTCACAATGGCACTTTGAGGCCTAGGTAGCCATTGTTGGCAAACTCATTGTCATTCACCATACAGTAGGGCTGGACCATTGATCAAACAACTTTCCAAACAATCAATTAATGCTTTAATAGTCTTAAAATTTTTAATTGCAAATAACCAGTTGCAGTAACAAGCAAAATTGGACAAGTGTGAGCACCGACAGCCCCGCCTAACTCACTCAACAGTGAAAAACGGAACCGCAGACTTGGTTACAATGTTTCAACTAATACAACACGTGTGTGCATGTCTGTTGTGAGTTGAAACGAAAACCACCCGTGATTCATGTGCTGGGCTTCTATCAGCGGTACAAGTGGTCAAGTGAATACCGTTGCGATTTCATTTGATGTGCTTGATATTGTGTGCACTCAAGCAAGCTGCTGATGTAGCGATATCAGTGTCAACTGCCCATTCAAACAGCATGGTTTGTTCTCGTTTCGGCGATTATGTACAAAAATTCTTCCTGACCTTTTCAGCTTGCTTATGTAAATCCACAAACCCGAATGACCAGCCCTACCGTAAAGCTGCCAAGTGTGTTATAGGATGCAAAAAACAAAGTTGCTGTATGTCCCTGAGCATGGCACTAGTGAGTTAGCAGAGGAAAGCTGCCCATGCTTGGGATGACGTGCATGTTTCCACGGGCAGTCGGGGTCCTTCGAAAGTGTTGTTCTTGATGGGAGCCTGTCGTCATGCGACAGCACCATTTGTCTATCACGTGCCAGTGGGCAGCTGCGAGGTGCCGCACAATCCCGAAGGAGCTGCGCACACCAGCAGCACCCGCACGACGGCCATCACCGTGCCTGGCAACAGCTTCTGCCCCAACGGAACCGGTCTCGTCCGTTCCTACGTCCTGCTGCTGCGAGTGACCGCTGGCGGTCTGGTCAACGAAGGCGACGCGGGAGGTCAGTCCCGCTTTTTTTTTTTGGTCTCGTTTCTTTATTCGTGGTCAAAATAACGAGCGCTCGCTTAACCCCATCGGCGCCTTGGACAAGCTGGATTCATCGACGCATTTCCGATAGAAACGACCAATATGAGCTTGTCGACAGTGCATAGTTTGCATTTATTTAGCGATGCCACGGGCAAGCACAGTTTTGTCTCGGAGCTAATTTGTGCTTTTGGTGGATGGTGGCACGCATTCCATGAAACAGCGCAGCAGAAGCGAATTTATTATTTCCGAGGAGGTAAAACCTGTTGGCAACTGGGGTCTTTAAAAATAACCCGGCCATTTTTGGCCCGCATTCAGAATAACAACACGGTACAGAAGAGACTAAGCAGGATGCATATAAATAAAAACTTAGTTGAACTTGCTGTGCTAAATGGTGTATAAAGGCACGTTATGGTAGGAGTTGTACAACAAAAGTTAGCAGGGATTGCATATGGCTTTTCCACAAAATAATGAAAGGACAGACATGGCTCAATAAAGTAGAGTATATATATGCAAGTGAATACGCAGTCACATCTTTGATTTGCAAATTATATTGCGTTCATTGCTTAGCTACATTCAGTGCCTCTATGTTTGCCAAAGTTTTTAAAAAGCGAGGAGCTGAAACTTTTGCCGCGACGTTTCAGTTCCTGCGGCAGAGCCGCCGTCCAAAAAGGCCCGACGCAACGGGTGCCACCGTCCCCCAACTTCCGGTGCTGGCAGCGGAGCTGGTAGCGGCACTTCGGCGGAAGAGAGTCGCCACTACGTGGGTGAGATGGTTGTGTACGAGCAGCAGCGGTGCCTCCTCAGCGAGGGTGAATACCAGCTGATGCTGAGGCCTTGGGGACCAAAGGCAGCACCTCTTGCCCGAACAGCGTCTTGGGAAAGCCTCAACCATATAGAGGTGGGTTCCCACGGTCGCCTGCGTACGGTTCAAGGTTAAGCCGATGCAGCCAGTTTTATTTTGCAACTCGCTTTCAGTTGGTACAGGTGAAGGACCCGTATCGAGGTTTCAGCTTGCATCAGACGCGAACGTGTACGCAAAGCATTCATAGAAGCACGCGATGCGCATATGTGCACATCGGTACATACACAATTACCCAAGTTGATCCGATGGTTGGTCTCAAACCCTGTTACCTCAGCACAGCAGCCCGATGTGCTAACCATTTGACCATGGGTTACCCAGTGACCCACCTAGGCGGGAAAACAGTTACATACAAACATGCATAGCTAGATAGCCCCTGGAAAGGGCATGAAGTACCCAAAGAATGTTAACACATTAAAACATTTTTTTTTTCTTTTGTAAATGTTGGTCACTCGTTCAGGTTTTTGACTCCTTTCCAGATGAACAGTAGAAAAAAAATTGCCAAAAAACCACCTCGCATAAGTTGGCAGGGACAAAGAAAGGTGTAATTGACACAAGGAAGCCCTTCTTTGTTCTTGTTCATGTGCAGTACGTAAATATGAATGTTTACTGTAGTATTAAAGTATTGAATAACCAACTAGCCCTGTTCTTTGTACTGAAGAACAGTACGATAGCATCCACGTGTAGACAGTCTGTAAGAAGACAAACAAGATTGAGGGAAAAAAGGGTTGACATTTCCATTTCAAGCAAACTGCATGCGAGTTTTGGGCCATGTAAAAAGGGTCATGATTCACAATTTCTTTGTTCACCATATTTCTTTTACTTTTTCAAAAACCACGGTTGCATACAGGCAAGCTTCATCAGTGGAACAGAAACTTGCATTGACTTCTGTTCTTTTGCACTGTCATTCAAGCTGCATTCTTTAGGATTGATTTCTTGACATCCTTGCAGAGCTCCCCGCCCCTTGCGGCATTTGAGAAGTGCCCCAAGGTGGCGTTTCGGTTGAACTGGGGTCCTTCCGAGGAGAGTGCTAATGCGGAGTCTGCAGACCCCGTTCGAACGAACCGGCCCGTCTTGTCCCCCGTGGAACTGAACGTGGCTGAACCTGGGCACAAGCACACGCGCAGCAGACGCAATGGTGAGTCAGGCTGAGCTTCCTTGTGAATTTATCTCTCCAAGCTTTGCAGGTTGTGACAGTTGCGAGTGTACTACGAGAAGGCTAACGGGGACAAGGCAAGTGGCAAGGATAACAGCTGAACACTCGCGATAATCGATCACCAACTTGCCCAATTGGCGACCCCACTGAGTTGCAACAGTGTTTGAATGAATGACCTGAGCACAGGTTGGCAGTGTCATAAAAGTGCTTGCATGCGTGCTGTGCTAAACTGAGCATCCTCGCGTTTCATTGACCCATTTTGGAGGTCATATCCGTGATCGATCATCTTTGTGGACATTTCAACACTTTCACGCCGTAATGTCCAGCATGGTGTCTCACAGTAGTGGCAGGAATCCGGTTGATGCGCTCGACTACGTTGCAATATAAAAGTAATGCTGATAGAAGGCATCGTGTATCTTTCGCCACAACTCTTGCTGGCTTAGCCAATCAACGCTCATTTGAATTGATAGCCCTGGATGTGGTTAATTGAAAATATGACCCAAGAAGCTTTTGTGCTAACACTGCCTGCCACCACAGGCACACTTAAGACAGTGTTCAGAAGCGTTAGCCTAGAACCTTCTCCTGACCACTGACCTCAACTTTGCATGGTGTGAAAGTGTAAGTGTGTCTTGCCCAAGATAAAGCATACCTTTACTGTCTGTCGACAAGGAGGTCAATACAGGCTCAGGGTTTGCACACTGACTTTGCCGTCTTGTGCTTTTTTTCCTAGCTGGCAGTTTACTGTGCCCAAAAAAACTTTGCATAAAAAGCTTAAATCTTCGGTTCACGTCGCGGTTGTGCTCGTGCTTTTCACCCTGCGTTGCGAGGGGTATGTTTAGCTTCAGCATGCACTTACGCCGCACGCACTCTGCAGGCGAGATGAAGGCAAGTCAGCAGCAGATACAACAGCAGGGCAGCGGACAGGTCCAGAAGAGCCCGAGCAAGGCGGGCACGGGACAGCGCACGCGAGTGGTGTACCAGTTTGTGTACCAGCAGCAGACGCGGCAGCAGACGGAGGCACGGGCTGACATGCGCTGCCCCTGGTGCCTGCTGCAGTGTCGTCTGCTGGCTGCCCTCCTCAAGCACCTCAAGCTCTGCCACGGGCGCTTCACGTTCTCCTACGTGGTACGGGCTCCGTTCTTGCTCCGGTTTTGTTCCGAACGTAAACTGGCCGTGATCCAGCCGTGGGTGCTATAGTTTGTACTCCCAAGTGCCTGCAGACATTGGGCAAGAGTGGTTTCGCATCTGCCATGTTTACCCGATTTCAACGCTCACCTGAATCCAACACACCCCCAATTTTCGAGGACATTAAGCATGAAAATAAAGGTGCACGTGAATGTAGCACGTTGCCCTAATTATAAAATAAAAATATAGCATGTCCCCACGTTTGCGATCAGAAAAAACTATACTGGCGAAATTTACCTTCACGAAAGAAAACAAAAATTTTTTTAATTGAGCTTTCGTAATGAAAGTGGTGCATAGTTGTTGCCATTTGCACTTCATTGGCCTCTGATACCGAGCATAATGGGATGGTATTCTTGAACAATCACTTTTAGAGGTACTACTGCTACCTATTTTGCAACACTCTGCATTGGACTTGCCAAAGTATGCATCCAGCAAGGTTCCTGGCACCGTGCGCAGATAGCAAGCGTGGCATGGCCGCAGAAATGCTGGCAGCTGATTACGGTGTTGCATCCGCATGAAATCTCACGGAAGTGATAGTATCTCAGAAATTCATTGCCCTAAAATATTGCTCAAGATGATAGCCGAGCACAAAACGAACTGGCAGCAACTTTCACAAATCGTGCTCTGTTGCCATTTTGCGATGGCGATGACGCTGTGTCTGACGGTTCTGATGGTAGGCTGTTGCCACCGCTGCTAGCGTGGTTTCATTTTCATATCCCACTGTAGCGCACAGGTGATGTTCGAGCTCATTTTCTCCGAAAGAAAGGTGCGCGTTAGATGTGGGTAAACACGGTAACTTGGCAAGACTGAAGAAAACTTGCAGCTTCTCTTGCTACGTCTGCAACTTTAATACAATAGCATTTTTCTTCTCACTCATTAGTTGTCAATTGACATCCGTTTGAACTTCCTCTCCTTGCCATGGTTATCCATGAACTATTGCGACGTTATCACTACATTGTCACCTGATGATGATGTGTTGTGTGTTGTGCAGTGTGATGCAGATCAAAGCAAAAAATGAGAAACGAGATTGTGTTAAGCAGGATGATGACTTTGACTGTCTCCAACTGCAGTTGGCGTTTGACTGTCTCCAACTGCAGTTGGCGTCGCCAAACTGGTTTCTAACATTTACACGATTTCAGTAGTTGGGCAGAAATAATGCAGTGGCCGCATTTGGATGGTGATGAAATGCAAGAACCTTCGTATACTTAGATTTGAAAGGACACTAAAGAGGGGAAAAAAGAGAAAAGAAAGAAAAAGGTTTCTTCTGTATTAATAAATTGTCCTTCTACAGTAGCAAAAGCACTGCTTTTCATAGTTAGTTACTTTAGATTAGATACCCTACTAGCCTTTGGCTATGGGTCTAACCAGTTTTGCCTATTTTTATGTATTGTAATCATGAACATGTAATAAAAGAAAGAAAGGAGCTTGGTAAGCCAAGAAAGGGGCAGAAAGATTATGGTCGACGAATGGTGCCCTCTAAGTTGTTACATGAGCTCTCCGTGACGTAGATTTTGGCAGAATCTGCTAAGGCCTCAATAAATTTTTATCAGTCAAAATGCACTACACTGTATTTTAAGAAAGCCGAAATTCATCATGACAAGTTTCGGGAACTATTACTGAGCCAATGCTGCACAAACACAAAAAAAAAGATTTGAATTTTCGTGACGTCATACTGACTTGTTGGGGTTGAGGTGTGAAATTAGAAAAAAAATGGAACATTGGCATTTATTTTCTCTTCTAGTAATCAACCCATTATGGCTAAATTAACAAAGATAGAGTTTTCAAAAGATACTTTATTAGTGTAAGTTATTGTTTCTCCTTGGTGTCCCATTATGTACATGTTAAAGAAACCCCAGGTGGTTTAAATTAATTCGAAATCCCCCAATACGGCCTGCCTCATGATCATATCTTGGTTCTGGCACATAAAGTCCCAGAATTTAATTTTGTGCGGAATGATAGAGAACATATATGGAATGCATGTCACCTTTGCGTGAATACTGCGGATTATGTGGAATTCAGACTAAGTGTTAATATAGTGGACTCTCTTTAAACAGAACCTCAAGGGACCAGGGAAATTGGTTCCGTTTATCAGGAGTTCTGTTACTGAGAGATAGAGCTGAACACAATTGCATGATTACAATACCAACCAACCATGAGGATGGTGTTCCATTTAAGCGATTTCCGTTTATCAAGATTCCGCTGTATGTCAAACAGTTGAGGAGTGGATAAGAAGTTCGTGTCGCTTTTTGAATAACACAAGAAGCATGTAGATTTCAGGCTTCACATAGGAAACATGTCAGTAGAGCGGTTGCTCTAGTGAAAGCAAGGAGCGACCTGTGAATAGGGAAGTGGGTCCCACAGATGCCAAAAGTTTGATAATTGTTGAACTAAGTGACTCTCCATGCGTACTGCATTGCTTGATGTAATAGTTCTGTGGAAACCTGCAAGGTTGAGAGTGGTAATTAATTAAGGGAAAATGAAACATCCACCCAATTGTAGCAATTTCTACAAAAGAAACCCAGTAGCAATTGCTATGTTTTGGTGGATGTCTCATTTAACCTTAATTGAGTACTACATTGCTGCGTGTCCCTTCATGCCTTGCCAAGAGCCTCGCACTCAACCCTCGCTGTCTGTTGTTCATCTTCTACAGCCTCACCCGAAAGGAGCACGCATCGATGTCTCCATCAACGAGTGCTACGACGGATCATACTCCGGCAACCCACAACACCTTCACACCCAAACGGGATACGCCTTTGGCTGGACTGGTCCTGCTCGCCGCACTCCTGTCACCTGTGTGATGGTCTGCCGGTGAGCTTCAGCTTGTCGCGTGTCCCGTTGACACTTGCTGGATGCGTACTGCCCCGTCTTCTAAGGGCAAACAATAGGCCCCGCTTTAGGTCAGGGGTCTAATTCGCAGCGCCTGTAGTTGTCTTCTGTCCAGCCGGAGTATTGCTACTGATCTTCGGCTGATCATTTCGGCTGAGCATTGAGTGCACATTAAAAAAAACCCAGATGGTCAACATCAATCCGCAATCCTTCACTACAGCACGCCTGATAATCATATTGTGCTGTTGGCATGTTAAATCCCAGAATTAGCTTTTTGTGTTTTTTACCTTTGCGTTCAGTCAGTGCTTCTCAGCAAATTGTTTAGCTTTAAGTCAACTCAGTGCTACGTAAAGCTATGCCTCATCAGCCAGCGCAAACAAACATTTGTAGTCTATGGCCTCTAATATATGGCTATGCTTGCGGCTTGCCACGTTCGTCGCCCTATCTCAAAGGCCAAGTATAGTTACTGCCTCTCTCATTAAGCCTAAGCACTGAAAGATGGAGAAAAGATCTCGGAAACAGCGCCAAAGGATCACGAATACTTCGCTGTCGATGCGTCGTGACACAAATCTAAAGCAAATGGTCCAAACAGTGCACGACAGTGCAACTGCAACTACATTGCGATGCAGGCCTGAACGTTGTGCCGAAACTCGTAGCTTAGGTTGCGCTGCCGAGATATTGTAAAACAGAGTACGTATGCACATACTGCACTCCCGTCTCCATCACTTGGCCAAGTGGTATCCCCTCGTGTGAGGTTTCGTCTGTTCACTGCCTCACTCGCGATCTGTAGCCGTTTCTTGATGGCCGCCACCAAAAACTGCATCAAGACTGCGTCAAGTTTCGTTCCATCTTGGGAAATTTTTTTCATTTTGGGAAGCTTCGTCATTTTGAATTTGTATTGTAAGACCAGAGAGGCAGCCAGCATTTCGTATTGAAAGCGCCAGAGCAGTTACTTGATGCAGTTCGAACGAAATGCCTCGTTATGTGCAGCTAAGTCTTGTGCACCACAATGACAATGCCAATCGCACAGTACTGAGCTCTTGCTTGCGTTCCCCCCCTCCCCTTCCCCTCAAACATATTTACGGTCCCTTAGGAACCTGAAAAATTCTGATTAACTGTATGTCAGGCTGCTGATGCACTGTAAATACTGTATCCTTTAAAAATATTTTTGTGTTTCAGACCCAAGAGAGCACCTCTCAGCCTCGCAGAGTTCATGGAGCAAGATGAACCGGACATTGAGCAGCCACGACCCTACATGTCTGGTCACAACAGGTGTGTGCGTCAGGCTTTGTTTGTTCTCAACCCTTCATTGATCAGAGTTCAGAGGAGTTGCTAATTCTTTTGCCTTTATTGTTAAAATTTGAAGAATTATTTGTCCCTACAAGTTATTAGTCCAGCCTGAATTTAATAATTTGTTTTTAAAAATTTCTATCTCATCAGAGTGGTTCCTCATCGTACTTTATTCTTTATGTGGGGAATGCGGGGCTGGAGGGTCAGCTTTTGAACTGCTGCACCAATTTCGATAAAAATTTCAGGGAAGATTTATTTCCTTATTAAAAGACATTCGAAATTTCAGCATGCTAGTAAAAAAAAAAAAAAATCTTATAGCTGTGATATTGAGCAATCAAGTTTGTCAGCTTAGAAAAACTTATTTCAACAATAATTAAGATGTACTAATTGTCTGTGATCAGATACCTTCTAGATGGTTTATAGTGCAAGATTGGCCAGTCGCATATTTTTAGTAATTACTGTAAAAATGTCATCACTCTAAAAACAGTTTTTTTTTTCTTCTTTTTTCCTCATCATTATGTCAGACATCTGACAATTTCTTGTGTTGGAAAATATTTAGGGATCTAAAAAGTACCTCATCTTGTTCCTGACAAACCTTCAGTCTAGAAATTACCTTGTAAGCAGCTTTTGGCGAAGCAGTTTGGAAATCGTAGTTTTGCTGAAGGCTTTGTTCGACCAAAAAATGCAAACTGAGAAAAGTGAGCTCAAAGATTTCAAAACACGCTATCTTATCTGAAGACCAAAAGTTATTAAAAATTATTAATGAAAATATTCTGCTTCATAGGTTTCACCCTTCTCTTCAATTTGATTCTGCGGCAATTGCTTCAAGTCATCTTCGCCGTTCTTGTTTTTTTTTTTTTTTTTAGATTTAAAGCAGTGCAGCTGCCTTGTCTCCGCTCGTAGACAAGGGTGCCGCAGCCAGAAGTATGCCTTTCTTTTTTATTCTTTACTTTGCTGTCTGCTGTGCTCTCAATGGAAGGTCTCCCATAATCAAAAAGCACGAAAAATGAACTTTCTAGCACGGGCAGCTCCCTAGCTCCCTGTTTGGTTCCTCGCCCACTCTGCTGCTGCGTCTTGAATACAGTATCCATGAGTGCTCTTAACAGCAAGCGCATGCCACCGTCACAAGACGAGAATTCATATTTTTCTTTTCTACTGCGCAGATTGCAAACAAAGCTTGGTAATGGACTTCTCTTATGTCTAAGGAGGCAAAATAAATAAAATTACGAAATGCGTTTTTCTGGCGAAAACAGAGATTTTTAGCCCCGCACTCCCCCTTAACGTGCAGACTTGATTGTCTCTTTTGAAAACGTGCTATTACCATTGGAACAGCGAGGGAAAAAGCAAAGCGATGGCAGTGGTAACGTCAGTCTTGCATGCGCACATACCAGTTGTGCGAGTCGGGCGCACCTGTTGTGCAAGTGCGCGGATTGCCGAGACACCTGTTGTTGCCGGCACCTCATGGCCATCGAGGTGTCATTCGGGGCTAAGCCAGCAGGCTTGTTGCATGCTCTGTCATTTTGACTCGTTTTCGCGTGTGCTTACTTCCCAGGCTCTACTACCACACGGAGACGTGCTTACCCATCAGGCCTCAGGAGATAGAGCGAGACAGCGAATCAGAGGACGATCCTGAATGGCTGCGCATCAAGACTCAGATGGTAAGGAGCTGGCGCAGTCGGTGATTAACGAACTTCTGGAGTTAGTGCTGCAGCATTGCATTTCCTTTATAGTGTTGAAGGCCAGGCCAGCTTCACGACACTGCGAGTATGATAGGCATTGTAGTTATGCACTGCTGATTAGTTTTGACTGTTTATGGTCCTTTGACAGGCACTTGAATTTAAGTGCACAAGCATTATTGCCTCGGTTTTGGCCCTGTTGAAACGTGACCACCACGGTCGGGAATTAAGCTCGTCACATCATACTCGGCAGTGGAACGTCTTAGCAACTGAGCTACCATGGCAGATCAGTGTCGCAAGTGTCTGTGATAGGGTACAGCAGATCATCCTGAAGACAAGTTCTGTTACTCTGAATTCTCTGATAAGCTGAAGCCAGTCAGCTCGACTGTTATTTGCATTGCTGTAGATTCAATGCGTTTCTGTTCAGCTGAACTTTCGGTCCGATTGAACAAATTTCCGACGTTGAGCGTCATCAGGAGGCTTTATGGTCTGTTTAAAATAAAATTTGAGACCTTTAAACATGCTTAGAATTTTGTATCGTTAATATAATGCGCATGGGTGACATGTACCAGTTTGCGTAAGGGGAGCATTTATCTTGCGGCCCTCATCTTCTGCCGCCAGTTGCAAAACTAAATTTCCAGTCTGTCTCGCTCATTGCTGCGATTTGAAGCCGGGGCTGGTGCTCGGAAGGCATAGCTGGTTTGCCCCTGCCGGGTAATGTCGACCATCGGGGCACCATGGTGGTGTATGTCGCAAACTGTACTTCGTAGCTCAAGTTTACCATGGTGTCAACTGCGACGATGTTTTCCTGCCACGATTATTTTTTCGTTTGTCTGCACATTCCGTGGTTGAGACCAGTTTGCTCTTTTCAGATGATTGACGAGTTCACCGATGTAAATGAGGGAGAGAAGGAGCTGATGAAGATGTGGAACCTGCACGTCATGAGATATGGGTGAGTGTACACTCTTGTCGAGAAGCCCGGATTACACGCAAGATTGCCGCTCGAGACACTTTGCGTGTATTCACAGGCTTCTTCCACGCTCGAAAAAAACATTTTTATGTAGCACGTATTGAGCTACAGAAAGCTGTACAGTGAAACCTCGTTAAACCGTAGTTGGCCCGAGCTCGGAAAAAGTACGTAATAAACGGTAGTACTGCTTAACCGAAATAGCATGAGATTGCCCACTTGCCTGTCAAAAACAGAACTCAGTGAGAGTGCAATGAAATGGAAAAAAAAAAACATGCAGAATTTATTCACTTGGCACGCCAAAAGCGTTATTTTCGTTTGATGCCATGGTGGCCTAGTAGCGACGACAGCAGCCTCAAATTTACTGAAGCTGTGAGCCAGCATTTCAGCCAGCCACCTCGGCAAACACTCGCATGGCAGATTCCTTGTTGGCATTGAATATTCTCCGTGCATGGGCGCGGTAGCGTTGCAGAAGTCATGGGGCGCCTTTCTCATTGCGGGGTGCTCTTCTCGTTGCGATCATTGCATTCATGAGGCTGACGTAACGCGCAGCTTCTGCCGCTGTCGGGCGTGAATTGCCTGTGCTGTCGATTTTTGTGTCGTCCTCATCACTGTCACTAGTCGACACTTCGGCAACAACAGAGGCAATGATGGTGAAAAATCGAACCTCGTAGCCGACATTGTTTCGCAGTCGCAGCAGCGCTTCCGAGCAACTCCTTCGCATTCCAAATGCCACACATCGTTGTCAACAGTAGATTCCTGTACCGTGCCAGTGCCAACTTCTTCATGTCACGTTCGATAGCACAAACAATGTGTAATTTTTCTTCTGTGCTAAACATTCGGCGTCTTTTTTATTCGAGCTTCGGCAATGATGCGAGTCCTTGCTTGCACGATGCCACAACGCTCTGGCATGGCGCTGAAATGATTATGTTGATGCGGATTCACGCGCAAACGCACAGGTCGCTTGGAGGCCGTTGTTCTGATCTCTGAAGCTCTTTGTTCTGCCGGGCCGCCCGATGGAGATGACTCACCGCCATGTTTGCGTGACGAAAAGTGGAAACACTTTTTGTTAACCTATTCATATGCAATAAGCTGGTATGGTTTATGCTTGTACAAAACACATTATGTTCTATGGCCGCTGAGTCAGGGATTTTGCTGTACTCCTTTAAAACGAAACTACTGTTTAAGCGGGTACAGTTTAACGAGGTTTTACTGTATTGGGAGTTTTTCTCATTGACACTTTTCGTGTAATTATGATACTCAAGTAGTTGATTAATGACTAATTACGTAATTAGGTGGAATGAAAAAAATAATCCGAGCATCTCCAAGCGACAGCAAACATTACCTTGGCTCTGCCCACCTACCTGGCATTTGCATATTTATAAATCTTGATGCACGATAGTTGGGACACCCTGTATAGCTTGTAGACTTTCTCCTTCACATGCAGCTGCTGTTACTTCTGGTGGGCAGTTTGTCTACTTCTTTTTTTTTTTTGCAAGTACTATCACCAGTAGACCTTGTGCCAAGGGTGTATGAAACTAAACTTTCTTAAAGGGTGTCAAGTACATGACAATGTCTTAGAGAGACAGAGTGTCAACCTACTTGAAAATGAATCTGTGCAATGCCTTAACGTGTGATACAACACGACTGTAAAATGAATCTGGACCAAGCACAGCGTGTGTCGCATGGCACAGAAGTGCCACAGCTGCGTACACAACTCACGGTGTATTGCACTGTACCGCCTTGCCCCTTAAATGTTGTCTTTGCGAATCGACCATTGCCTGCCGCTTCAGGTGTTCTGTGCATCGTCTCAACATTTCGCCTCCCGTGTCTTTCAGGTTCGTTGGCGACTGCCAGATAGCTCTCGCCTGCAACATGTTTGTGGAGCAAAAGGGTCACGAACTCATTCAGCGCAACCTGTACCGCAACTTTGTCCTGCACATGTGCAACCTGCTTGACTACGGCCTGGTCAGCGCCTCGGTCGTCTACACGACCGTTCGGAGACTGCAGATGTTTTGCGACGTCAAGGACCGCCGACTGCGCCTCCCCATCGCATATTCGTAGCGCCGTTTCGACCTGTGGCCTAGTGGTGGGAGCGATCAGGTGTACATACACGAGTTTCCGCCAAGCCCTGAACGCAGTGTGAAGAAAGAAATAAGACCAGACAGTGTCTCACGTTTCAGAGCCGCGAATGGAGCGACGAGTTGCCATTTCTGGAGGAAAGTACTGCCCCCTTCGAGAAGGGTTAAGGGTATTTGCCCTCAAAGGTCCTCTGCCACTGCCCCAATAGCATGCCGTGCGTAGGGAGGTTTTTCACTCGTCAGTTGCCGCGACTTGCGAGCAGCACAGCTTGTAGCTGTCAGCTGGGCTGGCTGAAAAACTTAACAAAACACTGTGCAGAGGTACAAGGCGTGTAAATAACCTGCTGATAAATGTGGATAATTTGAGTATAGCCAAATGATGCGTAGAAATGTAATGAGAATGGAACTGCACAATCCTCTTGGAGATGCTTTGTTCTGCCACCACTAGGGCAAGCCTTTCTCCTGCACCACAGACCGAATACTGGCGCCTTAAAAATGTCGTGCCGATCATGCGCGCAACGTTTTGAAGTGAGGAAAGAATGGTGCCGATTTGGTACTTTCCTGAAAACTCGGCCCATTACGGTTGTCATCGGCATGCGATATGCCTTAACTGGTAGTACAAAACTTGCCAAGAGAGCTGTAACCTGCCATGCCCCTTGCCTCGGTGGGTATGACCATCCTACGTAGCGGGACCAGCGTTAAACTCCGCTAGGGGTTCATGGGGTTCGTAATGTCTTCAGCTAGACCTAGGGCGTGCTGCAGGACATATTCCAACAAACATTGCATAGTGGCCTTGCAAAGGACTTCATTGGCTGCTCTTGCAAGTAGAGTTGAGAGCGATTTGGAACGCCAGACAGTGTGTGTTGTTGTGAAGCTATTCTTATTTTAAATCATTTAATATCAGATTCATGAAGGGTTTGTATTCATGTGTTTATCACTTTGCATTTCTGTAAGGCTTCTGCAATGCAGGACCGTTATGCTTTTGAAAAATGAATGTAGCATTGAATCTGCAGCTGTCAAGTCGAAGAAATGACAGAAGACCAACATGTAGATGTGTGAATATGTTGCATTGTTTCGGGAACACTGTTTTGAAATTGTTTGTTCAAGTAAGATTTGGAGATCCCTTATGTTTTGGAAGGGGGCAAAGAAGGGAACTTTGCAAATTTATGGCGCTGTTTTTAAGCAGCTCCACGAAAACTAGGTTCTGTGCGGCCAATATCTGTTCATTGAAAAGTTGGTGTTGTGTTGTAGTAGTGTACCGACGGATGAAAATGGCAGCAGGTTGGAAATGCAGATGCATGCGCAGGCAGCATTTGTATTTGCTGTCATCGGGAACCCTGTTTTTGGAGCGGCCTGCCAAGCAATGAGTGGCAGTGATAGATCTCCGGCGTGTCAGGTGACAGTGCAGAGGGAATTGTCATCACTCTGTACTGGCGGTGGATTCTGGATTTTTGAAGTGATGCCAAATGAAAAACTGCCAGCACATAATGTGTTCATGTCGTATTAGTGAGAATATTTTAAGCGGAAGCAAGTGGTAAATAATTTGAATTGTTAACGTTTAGTCTGCACCGTGCTGCTAATTCTTCACCTACTCACTATGTTTCCTTTTGTGCCCATGTTGCGAATTTGGGTTCGGGTAACCCATTGGCCCGCCATTGATAGAGAGTTTTGGCTGGTATGTATATGTCACGCTAGCATTTGATTTCTCACTGGTGTGCCGAGACAGATGTGGCAACAGCAATGCTGGTGGTGATGCGAGGTGGCGCTGCCCTCGAGTGCACCATCACCGCGAAATTCGATAGGATGCCCTGGGCCGTTTGGTCGAGCAGAGTATTGCGTGGTCTCGCTGCCAGAGCAGCTGTTAGCAGGTCTGTCCCCCGTATGTCTCTGGAATGGCAACGAGCTAAAACCAGTCTTGGTGGTAACCAACCGTAGTTGCCCTCCAACAAGCCATGGGTACAGGTACCTGATACCTGAACAGTGTAGAAATTCTGATGTGATAACTTGATTGCTCTGTTCCTTTCTTTGGGGGGGGGGAAGGGGGGGGGGGGGGGCTCTTTTACAGTTTCCCAGGCCTCTTTGTTGGTGTGGTAGCAGACCTTAAGCTTTAGGACCTGTGTTCTCTTTGGCGAGCACTGTTTAGTTGTGCGATAGAAAGTGTGGAACAGTGCTTTTGTTGTATAAGCTTCCACGATGAGATTTCTGCAGCCCAGGCTAAACACCTTAGAAGAGCCATTCTTGGGTGCATATGTGGTCATATTGCACGAGTGACATAACTTGAAATCTATTGTTAAGGCCCGTTGGTTCAGGGTAGGAAACCAATAGAAAAAAGATAGCTACTAGGACAGGAATCCTCATGCCCATTTTCTCTTATCCTTGCTGGCATACCTTTTTTTCTTTTTTCCGTCTTCCTGTTCAGAAATTGTATCATTGCTGGTGTTTTTGTTGCAAAATCAGTATGTGCCACCTGAAAAGGTTTTCAGATGCTTCATTGTGGCCAAGAGATTCCGCAGTTGTTTTCGTGAGGGACATTTGGGACAGTAATCGTCTCGTGCTTTGTCATTGACTGGGCATGCATTGTCACTAAGGCAGGGCAGTTGGCGCAGCGGGATGGTCAGGATGGAATATAAGAGTGGCGGTACTGTTACAGGGGCCCATCGTACAAAATTATATGTTTTCTAAGCCGTGTGCTACGTTAAGAGTAGAAGGACAAGCCGAAACCATAAAACTGTGTGTGTTTGGTGTTGAGTGTTATGACGGTTATGAAGCCTGCTGGGTAGTTTCAGAAAATGGCAAATACGGTCTCTGTCAGTACGCAGAATGGGTGCAGTCGCTTGGTGTCTGGCGCCGCGCATTGTACCGTTCCTGCTGTGTGCTGAAGCAATTTCCAGTCGTCGCATGTTTCGTTCTCGAAACCCTTCACCTCTTTTGCATGAAATCTGTGTAGGTCATAGTTTTGGCACGTAACTTGCACGTCTTAAACTCTCACGTATAACAGAATGCTCTGAGAGCTTCGGCATACAGTTGCGGCACCACCCCTGCCAGGTTCCACATGTGTGCGCGTGCTCTACCGGCATCTGGCCAAGGCTAAAATGGCACGGGCAGTACTGCTGTGTTAAAACCGCATTTGAACGTTATCAGATTTCATGAAAAAACGTTCACCCTTTATTCTCGAATTTCAAGATTAAGATGTGACAGCTGCAGGCAAGTTCACTTGCATTTGCTATGGTAACATTATACGGAGTGTATACGGAGTGCATACGGAGTATACCCATAGTTGAAAGAGTGCACTGAGGAAGTTTGTAAAGATTTGCACTGAAAATGTCATGGGGAAGCAAGAAATGTAAGGTCGATCATGTTGTGTCTCTTGCGCATTTACCTTATGGGCTGTGTTTTCAACTTTATCTTTTTTTCTTTTTGGCGTGTTACGGATAAATCTAGTTATCACTCCTTCCAGACTCTCTCCATGCACTGTGTGAATTAGCAAGTGTTTGGGAAGCTGGAGCTTGGCAGGATCAATAACCTTATGCCACAACTCCCTAGTAGTAGTATTGGTTCAAGTATGCTTTTTAGTGCAATCGAGACATATCTACCAGTCGAAGAAGCCTACCCCCCTCACCTCTGTTACCATCACTATAGCTGCTGTGAAGGTTAGCTGGCTGCACCATCAAGGAACAAGTCTTTTCAGTGTGCATGGAGAACATTGGCATTTGGTCCTCAAGGCCAGAAAGAAGGCTGCATACTTCGCTAGTCAATAAAATTTAATGGTCCTCCCATGCTTGCAAGGCAGAGGCTGTGGAGTTTCAGAAACAAGCTTTGTGTGAAAATCTGTAGCTCAAGCGTATACAGGCTGGTCGCTTGGTAGCGTGTTTGTGTGAGAGTCTTGTGCCATGTCGCAGTACCATCGGCCCTTGATAGCATAGTGCAACCTCTGAATCACTGCCACGGTAATCTTGTCTTTTTTAAAGCCTTTTTAATACACCTCGCTTGTACAATATGCCCTAGTTGTCACCCTTCAACTGATACCACTGTAGTAAAGGCATACCACTTCTGAATTCACCGACAAAACCTTGCTGTTCTCGTTCCCATCTTGTGAAAAAAAATTTGTTTCGAATCATTGTTCGCCAATTGCTCTTGCCGCAAGGGCCTGGATTTGTCGCGGCAGCTGCATTGTCTAGCCAGAATGGTCCGAGACTTGCAGCAAAGTGTTGTGCTGGCGGAATGCCGCATTTTCAAATCTTTTCTACATAAAGCGGAGGGTGGGGATCCAATTGCTGTACTTTGCCAGGTGCAAATAAGCCTGGAACCATGCTAAATTTCGGGGGGACCAAAACTAACAACGCATAACCTGTCAACTACTACGCTTTCGACTGGCCCATGGAAAGTGATTGTATGTATGGGGAAGACCACCCGACTCTTTTTCACCTTTCCCCCTCGGTGGGTTTGTGACATTTTTGAAGGAAATCAATGTCGAGTGGGGAATCAAAATTAAAATCTTTGGGATAGTATTTGTTGGGGTATGCAAAGGACACTTCATATAGTAGTGGTTTAACTCAAAAAGAAGATACTATTAAAAGGACCTTGTGAACTTGACTTTTACTGCACAATGTCGAGGTCAGTGTGTTGTCACGGCTGTATCCTGTCAATCAAGAACACGGGCAGTGGTTGTGGAGGTGAATTTACAGTCAGGGGTGGATAATTATTTCCTGTCTGAACTCCGTCCTTTTGATAATCTCGGCCATTGCTAAATCCAACCATTTTAGTTGGTTCAAGTTCGTTTTAGGATTAACAAATAAAGTTTCATAAAGGCAAGTGGGAAGAATAGGTCTACCTTGTCTGAAGATGGAAATGTGAATCGAAAATTTGAAATTAGCAGTAGCACAATTGGGATCCCAAGTTTAATTTGGCGCATAAGGAAATTCGGAGGCTGTACTCGCACCAGCTTTGTATGAACTTGCTGAAAGCAGTTGAAAAGGCAGTCAAAGAAAAATCTGGCTACGCAGTTCCTAAATGGGATACCTTTTCGGTAACTGGCCCGTACCCTCCACTTCCTTATTCATCCTTCGGAAAGCTATTATGCAAGTGATGTGATCGATCCAGGCCCAAGTGCTAGAAAGATTGGCAGTCTGGCCTTGCAGAGAGGCATTTGTTCTAGCATATACTGTTCCACTGCTGTAATCCCTCTGTGTTTGCTTGCACGGATTATTTATTCTGTAATGTATAAACACGCTTTTCTTCCTTTTTTTCATGAACATGCCTCTGTCAGTGTAATTACCTGTACTTGTTTACATCGCTGTATGGAATGCACGTGATCACGTAGATGTTTTTGTACCATTTCGAACCTCGACGATCGAGGTTTTCTGTTAAGCAGTTGCTAAAGCTCATATGCCTGGCTCTGCTCTTCAATAAAAGATTCATCTAAAGAAAGAGATGGTTCCCTGAGGGGTCGAGGTGTGAACTTCATTTCCTGCCCCGCCTCTTGTCACCTTTGTTAGTAAAATGATAATGAAACGTTTAAAAAATACCAAAAGTTACCGTTGTCAGGTAAGTTTTACTGGACTTGCCAAGCATGGTACCAGCTTCATATGTGGTGCGCTGGCCACGAACATGGCGCAGTTTAGCTAGCATACGTGAGGATCACAGGTAAAGTGGTGCCGGTTATGTACAAAAGTGCCTTAACGTAGCGTTACCATTAATACCGTTGCCGCAACTGCGCATGCACAGGGCTTACTGCTCGTGCGCAGTTGTGGGTAATGGTGGCGCCATGCTAAAATACGGGAGCGGTTATTTGTGCGTACGTTACGTAAGTATTGAAGAGCCCGCCCTGTTTGTTGTGGCTCAGCATGCACTTCTCAACATGCACTTCTGCAGAAAGCAATTTACGTTTGCAAAATAATATCGGCAAGTGGAGGCCTCGGGAGCCGTGGCGACTGAATTTCTTCTCGGGGGCGGCCATGTGACTGGTGTCCCACTCCCTGGCTACACCACAACTCGGGAGAGCAGCTGATATGATAAGCCAGGTGGCTGTGGGTTCAGTTTAACTATACTGTACCTAGCAGTACGTGTCTGTGTATCATATGCAGACTTCTAAGCTGCCATGCTGTGTTTTTCTAGTCTACATGCCTCTATGATGTAGATATAACACCTCGGTGAGAATGACTGCCCGTGCAGGCGATATGGCATGGCAACAGGAGAGTTGTTCGCATATTCGTGAGCTTCGGCAACTTGTTTTAAGTTGGGCAACACTGTTTTTCTTTTCAACTTCACATGAACTATGTGTCTGCATCCTGAAATGAGAGGCGTGGTGTCGATTTTAAATGGAAAAAGGAAAAAACTGAAGGAGTCTGGCGAGTTCTTCGATCTCCTGCTGTTTGCACGGGCAGTAGCATTCACCTGCAGCAGCACTGCTGACTATCTTCGCAGCAACAACCGTCACCTTGTGTCTGCGGGGACAAGAAGCTACGACTCGTAGATATTTTGGAGGTGACCTCAAACATTTCCCCTGGGTGCACTGTGTACTTTGTGCATATGTGGCCAGGGTGGCGTCTTCGCGGGTCATAGGAGGGACTCTGGGTGGACCTACCGTGGACATTCGGTTATATTATTCAATTTAGCCTTGCTTATTAACAATTCAGTGTTGATGCAAAGTTCACAGTGGCCGCCCTCTGCTTTAATGAGCCCCCTTCCTCCGCGCGACTACGACCGACAAGGACATCAAATAGCAGCACACTAAATCAGTTTATATCGGTAAATCCATTCGGCGGGAAAAGGTTGATTGCTAATGGAGGAGAACAAAGGAAAAAAAAGCTTTCTTGATTGTCGTGCCAAAACCTAAATGCAGATGTCTGTTTGTTACGAAATCCCAAGCATTTTTTTTTTGTTTCTCGTATTGAGCTGTTTCGGTGCAACAAAATTCCTCGAGACTTGTTGGGTCGAGTTTTTTTATCGGGTAAGCAATTGACGAGACCAGCTGGCCAAACTCCAAGATGTCGCGGCGCGCTGACACTTCAAGGTGGCTTTGCCACCCGTATTTCGTATTCGCTTTTTCTCTGGTCCATCGAGATCAACTAATAAAAGAGAAACTGAGAAGCATGGCAGCATTTAATATTTCCGTGGCAGCATATAGAGTGCCATTAGCGAAGTTGAAACTAGCGACGATGCAACACGGGATTTGTGCAATTATTAACGAGCATACGTTTTCTTTACTCTCTTGGAGTGTTTTCCTGAACCTGTGTGATCTTAACCTCCTTTATGGTTGAGGGGGTTCTTTAGGGTTAATGTTCTCGTGTGAACAGCGCGTATCATGCGTAAAGCTTGTAGAACGCCGATATATTTTTTATTCATTTATTTTAGCATTATCGAGGTACTCTTTAGTTCAGTCCCTCCACAGCAAACCCTGTGTACCAGAACAGAGATTCAAAATGCAAATCGGTCGCACGAGTTTCGAAAATAGCGCCCGTTCTCTCACGAACGCAAGTTGTCGTTGCTCTCGCATAAGGTTACATTCACCCGTATAGAGAGATGATCTGCGTGATACGTAAAGGGAGGGTAACCAGCGCTCGGAAATCGCTTTGTCCGTAACGAAAGTTTCGCCCTGGCGGCGGGTAACAGAACTGTTTCCTTCCTTCTTTCCGCAGTTCTTCGCCGAAGCCTTTGCCTGTACCTTTGCGATGCGTTCCCCCCCTCCCAACTTTTCTGAGACCTCCTCACGCAACACCCTCTCCGACAAAGTGGGTGCGCTTGGGGCGGTCCCTGCCTGCTCGCTGGCCAGCAGCGGCGGCCGCTGCTGACTGTGTGTGTGTTTCTCCTTGGCTTGTGGTGGGTGGTTATCGCGACCAGCGCGGGACTATGTGAAGAATCACCGGATAACCAATTTCCTGCTGCGCGCGGCTTCTCTGCGTGTTCCCTTTCGTGGTGCGCGCCGTGGCCGCCCTTTTTCGACGAGACCAACCAACGCTCCCGGGGGCGCCCAGGGAGAAGAAACTCCGCGGCTATGATGCGCGACGGCTAGCTACCGTTGTCGCGGTGATATAAAAAAAAGAGAAACTAGCGCTCACACACTCCGCCTCGCGTCACAGCCATCGATTCTCCGAGCGGTGAGTCTCTCCGGAACAGCCGTCGTACGCGGCTCCCTCTTCTTCCAGTACCGCACTCTTTTCCATTCCTCTGCTTCCTCTCACATTAAAGCTTTCTTTATTTCGCTCGGACATGCCCCAAAATGTCTGCGTACAGCCTTCCATTTTGACGCGCGGACGCTTGATTCGGGAGCCTGTGCGGAGCGCGCTCCGGGTTTGCGCGATGTTGCATTCGCCGAGTGCCCGCCGCCTGCTAGTATAAAAAGCCTGCCCTCGGCGGTTACAAACACCGCGATGGCTAGCCGCGCAAATTGTCCTCAGCTGGACAACGCGGAGAAGAAGAAAAAAAAAGTCGTTTGCGTCGGGCCAGGGCGGGCCAATGGAGTTCACAAGCAACGCGGGTCGATACGTAGTCGTGGTCCCCCGAGCAAGAACGCGCGTCCTCGCGCTCCAAAGCACGCACGGCTACCGTGCTACGTCGGATCCACGATCCGTAGCCGTGTAAACTTTTTTTCTATTCCGGCTTGCGAAAGGGTCGAGCCGGCACGTTCGCATCGCATGCAAGTTTGATATCGTTCCGCGACTGTTTCGATACTTTATGCAAGATCGCCTCCCACGCGCTTTTCGGGGCATCTGCGCGCGTTGCTCTAGTTCATGTCGTTGCACTTAACCGCGTCGCCGAACTTAATCTCTTTTCCTTTGTCCCCGTGGGGCGCTCTCGGTAATCGTGCCGTCGGGTTCTCGTCTATATATCACGTTCTCTTCCCCCAGCTCCTCCCTGTGTGGCTCGCAGTTTCCGATTCCCATGTATTGATTTCCTGGGGTTGCGAGCGCGGTTTTCGTTTCCACAATGGAGAACGCGGTTAAGGTGTGGTGCGTGCGTCTAGGCGGTTTCCTGTTGCAAACCCGAGAGCGACGTCGTAAACCCGCCATGCTGGTTAAAAGAAAAAAACGGGGAGCCAAAAGTATATCCTTTCTACTCGCGCGGTTTGAAAGGGTTGAGACTAATCATGCGCGATTTTGGACATGTTGCGCTTGATTACGGGTGCCACATAGTGATTTTATTTTCCTCGGGCGTCTGTGCATGTTAATGCGTTCGCTTTCTGTAGATTCTCGTAACTCTGTCCGCTTAAAATAAAATAATAATACAAAAACTATGCCCGCTTGCGTAATATGCATGCATTATACGCTATACTCCAAGGTCAAGGTGCTTTCACACTGAGATCACGTACGCATGCCGATCGACGCTGCCCTTCAATCGACTGCTCTAGACGACGCTGGTAACGGCTATCTGCACAGAAGCTCGCCTACCCATCTCGCAGCTGTCCTTGACTGTGATAATCAAGTGCGCAACGCGGTCGTCTTCCGCGCTTCCGTACGCTCTCGTAGCATTTTTTCCCTCCTGGTTTCACCACCGCTCATTAACTTTGCGTTCGTCCTGTAGCCTGTGCCAAGTTCCTCCTGCGTTTTTCAATCGACTCGCAGCAGCCTAGAGCTGTCGTAACACGCACATTCTTGCAGTCTCGTCTATCAAGCAGGGGCATGCGCCGTTCACGTGCGACACACTCGAAGGCCAAGTCACGTACGTCACTTGTCCTAAACGGCTTTTTGTGCGTTTGTTCCTCGTAAAGGGTCGAGCTCCTCAAGGACTTGACAGCGCGGATATGAAAGGGTCTTGCCCGCGGTATTCTGGCCCCCGCTCGTATCTCAAGCTTGCAGCCCAGCCGGCGCGGCTCTCATCGAAAACGAATTCGGCATACGTTATAATTTTTTCTGCGCATTCTTCCTTTCGCGTGCACCGGCGTATACATCCACGTCCGTCATCTTTCTGAAGCAGACGACTTCTGCATCTCGCCATATAGGTAAACGTATAGTGCAGTCACACGTACGCGCTAATAATTAAACGAACGCGTCGCGTGTTAATTTATGCACGCGCGTGCTAGTTCTTCACGCTAACCGACATCACCGCCATCCATCCACCCGAGGGCGCATTGCACGGCGGAAATTCTTGTCACGTGTTTCATGCACGTTGCACGTCTCGGGCGACGAGCGCCCGGAGAAAGTGACGCATACGCCGCCGTATATTTAGTAGCCGAACACGTTTTAAATGTGTTCTCGGCGGGGAGTGCCGAAGGAGGTGGGGAAAAAAATAAAAGTGCACTGTAGGTGGGGCGCCCCACACGCGAAGCTGTCGAGCGAAATTTACCGAGAGCACACGCAGATAGCAAAATGAGCCGTAAAGAGGTCAGGAGCACGCAGAGGAATCGTTCTTGAAAACTCATTGCATGGGAGACCATGTGCACATTCATTTAAAAACGTTTGCTGTCTTAGCTGTCATGAATTTGTATTTCGTGTGATAGTTACTTCACTAAAATTGAGAATTCATGTTACTAATTCATGCAGGGCTCATAGCACAAAAAGCGCCTGCCTACTTTCTGACCTATCCACTCATAATAATAATAATAATAATAATAAAAGAATAGGAAGTTGGATTCTGATTTTATGTACAACGAGCCTCCTGCGGTAAGGGTTTATGTGCAACTCTGTTGTGCTGAGTGCGTGTAGAGACGCTGACTATTCATGGTCTTAACGTACATGCTCATAGTTTCTTATTGCACTGTGTCCTTAATTATGAGGACGGGAACAGGTGACAAATGGATGGGGTTGTACCCGCAAGAAGAAACTATGAAAAGCCATCAACTAGCCACCCGCCGTGGTTGCTCAGTGGCTATGGTGTTAGGCTGCTGAGCACGAGGTCGCGGGATCGAATCCCGGCCCCGGCGACCGTATTTCGATGGGGGCGAAATGCGAAAACACCTGTGTACTTAGATTTAGGTGCACGTTAAAGAACCCCAGGTGGTCGAAATTTCCGGAGCCCTCCACTACGGCGTGCCTCATAATCAGAAAGTGGTTTTGGCACGTAAAACCCCATAATTTAGGCATCAACTAGCCCAATACATTGTTCTTTTGAACTTAAGGTGCTATATCCTGGACATTGTCAAATTTCAGCATATTTTTGAATTCACTATATCTTATCAGTTGCGATTGGCTCACAGCTACCGCTGCTACAGCCTCTGATTGGCTCAAAACGCCACCATTACGGAATTTCGCAATATGCTAAATTTGACAGTTACCCGTAGTATCACCCTTATGGCACATTTAGCCATCTTTTTTTTTTCAAGCGCTATTTTTGTTTTATAGAAGGTCATTTATCAAGACAATAAGGATGCTCCTACAGTGTTAACAAATGCAGAACAATGCTACTAAAGTAATTTGTCTTCATAATACAGCTTCATTGTCTTTTTACACAACCATCAGAGCACTTTGAAAGCACTCTCAAAAGACCACCTGGACGTGCCATAAGTGATTCAGCTGCTGTTTATGTCACTCTTGGTACTAGTATTTCGAACAAGGAATATTCTCGGGTACATATATCGCACAGGAAATAGCGTGGCTAACCACATAAAGGTAAATATCTGGCGTAGTTTTCATGGTTTGCAATGAAAGCTTCTTCAAACCACTCAATGTGTTGTTCAGGAACGCAGGAACATCAGTATGATGTACGGTTTCAGGCTGAAAATGTACCCAAAGCGACAATCTCAAATACCTTAACTGTTTCCATGATCCATAACACAACATTACCTAATCGACACTGCCACCCAGTTACTGTATTAGAAGTTCTAGTATGTTTGTTAATGACGTGACAGAAGCCAGTACATGTAGGGACACATTAAGCCCCCCTACCTTCAGGTATTAAAGATTCCTAAGTTCCTGCCGAGTCTGATGAAATGAACCCTGTCATGGTAGAGGGTGTAATAGAGAGCTTTATCTTGTCTGTAAACGTAAAGTCTGTGGAATACCGGGTTTCTGGAGTCATTTACGTGAGCAGGCATGTTTGTGGCTCAGGCTTTAACCAGAAGGGACGCAGAGCAATATTATTACATTGACCTTGCATATTCGCTTTAACTTCTGTTGTAACTCGCCTGTAGTTACATAATCATTAATGTTCAGTCCCTTCTTAAATTTTATTCTACGAGAACACCTGCATAACACAAAAGTTGTTCAAACACATTGTAGTTGAACAAAGCTTCCAAAGATGTTGCTACCAGCTTTACAGCTCCAGTTAGCTGGTAGTCCGTAAACAATAAGAACTTTGTGGACTAGTTAAAACTCAAATTTCAGACAGGAAGGTAGCGTCGTGGATTAGATAGCAAATGGACTAGCCGATATCATATTTGAAGTTAACGGGAAGAACTGAAGTTGGGCACGCCGTCTAATGTACAAAGCAGATAACCAGTGGTCTATTACAGAAACAGAATCAGTGCCGAAGTAAGAAAAGCGGTCAAGGATGTCAGAGAACTAGGCGGTGTGATGAAATTAGGACATTTCTAGGCATAGGATGGAGCCAGATAAGGCAAGGTAGAGTGAATTGAAGATCTCTGGGAAAGTTCTTTGTCCGGAATCGGACATAAGTTAGGATGATGATGCTTGTAGCTTCATGCCAGACGTGAAATCAGGAGCTCGCTGCACAATCTGCAAACTCCCAAAATTTTTTGCAAGAAATAAAAGAAAAAAATGCAAGTTATTTGTTATATGGCTGTTTTAAAAGCGGTTATGTTAAACTAAATGGGGGGTTTAGTTCCAGTGACAAGAGTTCTGTGTTTTGTAGCTCCAAATTTTGTGCTTCTCCAATCTGCGATTTAAAAGCAGGAGCTTCGGTCTCACTGTTGCTTGTTTTTGTCGCGATGCTTGTGCTTGCAGACGGTGACGCCTTGTCCCCACAATGGCATTGCACGAGGGCTACCAGGTGTCGATGGTGGCCGACTGCTTCCATGTTGTGCCGCACGTCGATATAGGTTTTTCCCCCGTCAATTCCACTTTCGACCCAACCAGCAACGTCTACCTTGAGGTGCGTTTTCTCCTTCCCATTGTAGACACCACGTATTCTTCTTGGCTCTGCCACCTTTAAGTATGCTGTATCATTGCAAATACGTGAAAAGTTTATGGTCTGTAGGGTTTTCAAAAAAAGCTGCAATTTTCACATCTCGGCACCCAACCCGGTACTTGGATTTCTAGTAGGATTTGCGAATGAAATAGTGTTGTGTGGTTTAACTGGGTACAGTCACAAGCTACTTGGAAATTTGTAATTTGCTCATATGCAGAGTTCTGCAAACTTTCGATGCTGATTGTACAGCCGACAGCAATAGCTTACGGACCACATGATCCTCTGCCAAACTGCGGCTCCGTGACACCTGCTGTTGAAAGCAATGTTAAGCCGGAAATTAGCCATCTTGTTTTTCTTCAGTGTGTTGATTTTCATTTCGTTTCATTTCCCAAACACTAGCACGCATATGCGCTATGGGGGATTGGCCAAGAAGCAGGTGGTTTTCCGTATGGTTTGAATTAAAGCAAAACTAGATTTGAACAGTGGAGCATGGGACTAAATAACTGTAATTTAGAAGTGCAATGAAAATATTATTAAGAATTTGATAAAATGAAAATATTATATATAGATATGCAATCTATCAATCAAATATTATTATGATAGAAGTGCAATGAAAATATTATTAAGAATTTTGATAAAATAAGTTAACATGACAAAATGAAATAATAGAAATAATTGATGATTTTAGAAATTCAGCAAGGTAATCTTTTTGTCTCTCTAATAAAATTGTAAACTGCAAGGAAAGCATGTCTGTGGCTGGATCCCAGTGAAGTCACCCCAAACCAAAAGAAAGAATTTTCTTTGGCTGCGTGACGCTCTTCTACTTTCTCATTCTCATGGAAAGTGTGCAGCCCAGTGGTATGGAATGATATCCGGCCATCAGCAGGCGGCCTGATACTGCTGACATCAGCAGTATCAGTTGAAATGATACCATCAGTTTAAATGATACTGCTTTTGAGACAGAAGCATCCCACCATGGCTATTGTAGAGTATGTTGCATGAGCAAAAAAAGACTAGCATTGCACCAAGAAAAAAAAAATTATCCGGAAGCGAACAACTTAGAGACACATTTCTAGCCTAGCGCTGTCTTGAACGGCTGCAGACGCTACAGAAATGTTGTGGAGAGATTGTTTGGCATGCGCTTGCGCGGTCTGTAAGCTTTTGTGGTTGACTTTACATAGAGTGCAAACAGACAAGGATAGAGGTGAATATGAGACTGGATGAAATAGCAGCACTACATCTCATCTCATTCTTGAGTCTGTCCTTGAAATCAGTCAACAATATGAAATCTAATTGCCCCTGTTTCGTGGAGTAATATGCGTTTTGAGTGTAGAAACGGTGCCTTAGATGTGGCAAGGTGGTGTTGCAACATCTCTGCGTTAAGCAGGAGAACAAAGCATACTGCTGTCTGGTGGCTGAAAAGAAAATTGTGGTGCGTCTGACCTGTTAATGTGGTTGTCATGAGAACCAAGCATATCTCCACGAGCTCTGTGCCGTCCATCAAGTCTCCCCCGTGTGCTTTGATATCGCCTGCTTTATTTTATGCCCGGCAGCTGAAATCTAAAACGGTCATCTTTTTTTCAGAAATTTATTTTCAGTGTGTGCTGGTTACCTAACTTGCAGGAAGCAAATGTTATGAAGAAAAATGCAGTGAAAGTTTATTTTGGAGTGGTCTTAGTGGCCACCTACCATATATTTAATCACACGAAGGTATCACAGATTGTGATAATTTGTGACCATTTACTATCAAGTTCTGTAATAATGTGCTGGGAAGTCCGAGTATGCACATATTTTTCTTAACTGTTGTGCCTGGATGAATTATGCAAGGACAACTTGCACAGTAACAAAACAGCACATACAAGCACAATCTGAGTATCTAATCATTCCTGAGTATGGACCATGTTATTCTCTGCCTTCTAAGAGCTTGGCAAGTTGATGTTGGAACGTATTGTTAGTAAGTGGTGCCTTTATGTTGGCACTTATCTTAACGAAGAAGAAGACAGTCTTGGGTACAGGCTATTGTGCAAGTGTTTGGTTGGCCACCTTAACTGTACCTTTTGCATAGTCTGTAAATACATTGCGTATATACTTCCTTAATCCCCATTACAACATAAATAATCTGCAGTGTGTAGACTGGAATTTTCAGTGCTTTTCGGGGCCAGCCCTATTTTGGTGGGAACTGTGCGAACTGCCGAAAAGAAAGAACAACCACGATAACGCTCAGCCCACTCTTATCTTTTGTTTGCCGTCAGTGTTTGCTCATCATAGCTTTATTGTCAACTGTGTCCCATCATTCAGTTGGCAGCCCAGCATGGAGTTGAGGTTAAGTGCACTTGCTCTAAACGGCTATGCAGGAGTAACAGATTCTGGTCTACAGAAAGGTTCCATAGTGTTGTTGAGTACACCTCTAGTTGGTGGAGGATTCTTGACAAAGAATGGACAGAAATGTTCAAAACAGCTCCAAGTTTTAGAGCAAGAATCGTTTTTCTATTCTGTGTTATGATGGCCAGATATAGTGCAAGGAAAAGTATCGTTTTCTTTTGGGATTCCTCTAAAGATGTTTAGATATGCTGTTACCCAGCCTTGGTTATCTTTTAGTTGATAACTGGCCTGTCGGGCAGTGAACATAGTTTTATCCCACTTAAGTGCTTAAATATCATCATTGTGTCATGGAAATATTTAGGTAGAGGCGCAAGGCTATAGCTAGTACTCGAAAGATTTTTTTTTCTTCGTATTTCTTTATGCTGACAGTTTTAGTGCTGGCACATTCACAATTTACTACAAACTTGTAGGGTTGAAATTATTTGACGTGAAATTAATGT
This sequence comes from Dermacentor albipictus, assembly GCF_038994185.2. Lineage (NCBI taxonomy): Eukaryota > Metazoa > Arthropoda > Arachnida > Ixodida > Ixodidae > Dermacentor > Dermacentor albipictus. Next base: position 114,984,693 of record NC_091828.1, read on the forward strand.
GGCTAGGCTTTACTGAAAAAAACAAAATAAAAAACTGACCTCGTTTAAAAGGTGTATATAGGATGTGTGGCAGGCCCTTCAGCCTTTTCATGCTACTTATAATTTCTGATGCATACACTAGCTTGTGCAACAAAGAACTAGGACCTTTAGAAACAAGTGTTGCTGTGATGGGATGATGTAAACTGTGTGGTGATACACTATGACTGAATGGTGTTCTGTTGTGCTTCTCTTTGTCTTATTTTATCACTGTTATTAGAGTAGTTGAATGCTAACTGGCTTTACTTTAATACAGTTGTCACACAGTGCATTTTTGATCGCGACCGAGCCCAATTGGGATCGAATTTCTCAACAGCAATTGGCTTCCTTCTGTGGCTTTCACAAAGCAGCCAATCGCAATAGAGGAATTCGATCCCAATCCTGATTGAAAATGTATTGTGTGAAACCTGATGAACCATCGTGTGGCTCTCACTTATGACTCCCCCTATGCACACATTGCAGAGCCTGGGCATCCTGATTGCGGTGCCAGGCTTCTGGTTGATCCTCACCCTTCTGGCATTCCTCATCTTCTTCCTCTGCCGATGCTGCGACTCGGGTCTCAAGAAAAAACGACGCCTCACACCGCTCAAGTGGATCTTGGCATTTTTTGCACTCCTCTGCTGGTCAGTCTTGGAACGTCATTTCTTTGTCTTCTTCTTTCATTTTTGTATGGGAAGCTGAGCATTCCAAGTGTGGTCTTGCAGGGCCCACTACTGGGTGAGACAACGCTCTTAGAGCTTGAGAATAAGCATGACGTGTGTAAATGAAGCTAGTTGCTAAAACAGTCGGTTGCTAAAGCAGCCAGGTGCTAAAGCAGCCAGGTGCTAAAGCAGCCAGGTGCTAAAGCAGCCAGGTGCTAAAACCGCCAGGTGCTAAAACGGCAAGTTGCTAAAACGTCCAGATGCCAAAATTTATCCTTACTCACAGCGCAAACGAAAAGACGACTGTCTTTTTGTTTGTGCTGTAGGTAAAGGCACAATTGTACCTGCTTGCCCAACCAGCTATGGTTCTTCAGGTGCTAAATTATAATGTTGCTGAAGACATCCAGTTGCTAAACTGCTGTCGCCCACAGCTCAGTGGCTGTGGTGTTCTGCTGCTCAGCATCAGCTGGGCCATGGGTTAAATTCCCAGCATCTGTGGCTGCACTTCGACAAGGGGAAGGTATTGCAAGGACACTTGTGCACCGTAGTTTTGTAGCATACTAAAGAACCCCAGTTAGTCGAAATTAATCTAGGGCTTCCCGCTACAGGGTCTCTTGGAGCCTGCGAGTTTCTTTTGGTGTTAAATTCTGTGATTATTTTTCTTTTTCATTAGTGCTAATCCATAAAGTGAATGCACCACATGTTGCACATATGTCAAAGCATGTCACTTCAAATACTCTGTAAATGTTTGTGGCAAATGTTTATGGACCCCTTTCTTAATGTCATGATTAACAAAAGAATCCTGAAATTCTTCGCAATTTCTTTTCCTTTATCTTTTTTTTTTTCAGTTTATGGTTGGTGCGTAGCTGTGATAGGAGGATGTGGGCCCAGGCCTCAAGCACACAGGGATGGCACAATGAACACAGAGAGGCTTTAATGACACGGGGACGGGACTAGTATAACGTACACGATAACACACACACAGTTCCTTTCATAAATGTCTGTCGCGTAAGTATCGTTGCGCTCAGAGTCAATGTAGGAAGGCGTCCGATAGTGCGTCGGTCTCACACACTCACGGCACGAGGAGGCGCAGAGATGAATCTCGAGCGGCGAGTGGCGCAGGTGTTGGAGGCCGGGGCGGGTGCCCGGCACACGACGAGCCACTCGCGCGACAGCAGGGTCGGGACGTCGGCCCGCCACAGGGTAGACCGTTCGGAAGGCTTAGCTGCACCGGAACATGCCGGTGTCGGATGCTCGCCCAGCAGTGGAGCAGGCCGGTTGAAGACCAAGGACAGCCCTGCCTGTTCTGCCAGCACACCCAGGAACACCGGCCTTGGGTAGATGACTGCTCGGCTCGTTCGGAAGGCCAGCCCAGGCAGCTCAGGCAGATCGCATGGCTGCCGTCTCCGCCCAGACACCGGCTCTTCTCTCTTCTTCGTCCGTCGCCGCCGCACAGCAGTCACGCGCATTCGGCCGCGACATTCAAATAGTCCAAACTCCTATCACATTTCCCCCCAAGTTCAAGAAGTCGAGGAGGGTAGCACTACGGAGTATCACAAGTGACACAGTTCAAATTATTACTCTCATGAGAGATTAGTCCGTGTCCGTAGCTATTCTACTTAGATAGTCTGCACCAACGTTATCACATCCACGAATATACTCCACATGAAAGTCATAATCCATGAGGAGTAAACTCCAACGTAGCACGCGACTGTTCACGTGCTTCGCCGAATTGAGGTATCGCAGTGGTTGGTGGTCGGACTGCAGGATGAACGGTTTACCATAAAGGTACACATGAAATTTCTGTACAGCCCACACTATGGCCAGGCACTCCCTCTCAATTGTGGAGTAGGCAGCTTCACGTGGCAAAAGCTTCCGGCTAGCGTAGGACACGGGATGCAAACGGCCGTCGTGTTCTTGCAAAAGAACTGCTCCGAGACTTCTCGACTTCAGTTTTGAGTCGCTGATCCATAGTCAGTTGGCTGGAAATGGCGATGTCCTTTGATGTCTGCGTTCCGACGAGTGATGGGTAAAGCGGTGTTGTCTCTCCAAGCTCTAGACCTGTCTCGTCATCTGTACTCAGTGGGGCGCGTCCGACTAAATGGCGCGGCACCTTTCGTTGACAGACGTCGCACGATTTAACAAACCGTTTCGTCTCCGACTGGACCCTTGGCCAGTAAAATTCAGCAACAATTCGATCCACCGTTCTCGTCGTCACACCCCGGTGACCGGCGAGGATCCCTTCATGAGCCAACTTCATCACCATCTCCCTGAGGTCTTTTGGCACCACTAGCTGATCTAGTACTTTTCCACCTGGCACTGTATGCTTCCTGTATAAAATGCCATCCTTTAAGTAATATTCGCTTACGCGGCCATCCGCGGTCATCCTCTTGCCGACCTTTTCGAAACATCTCCTCAGAGACCCATCGTCCCTCTGTAAAGCTTTTAATTTCTCTTGCTCTATTCCAACGACTGCGGGTTGCGGGACAGGCAGTGTAGGCAGGGACCGTATCTTCCTTTCTTTTGTCACAGCAACGAGCTCGGTACCAGATTCGTAGTCTTCTTTATGTCTCGAGGATCCGGCTGCGTTTTTAGCTGCTGTGGTCAACGTTTGGCCCTCTACGTCTGGTAGCTCTGCTTGAGCGGTGGATGACATCCTGTTGGCTGGGTAACTCATGTTGTCGCTGTTATGTTTCAGCGGAGACCATGAATTGGTCGGGTCATCAGGTGCACGGGCACCTTCAATGTTTCCCAGTACCACATCATACAGGGGATCTTGCATACATTTAACTCGTGCGACGCCAGTAAAGAACGGACTGTCTAAGTATACTATGGCTTCCGGTAAGTAGTGGATTGTACGGTCTAGCAAGAGCACTGGACTTTTTGTTCCTGTCATTTTGTCCTCAGGTACCAAAGAGAGTCGCACGACCACGGTATTGCAGCCAGTGTCTCGTAAGACAGACACCGGTTGTGATTCGAGAAAGCCTTTTCTCACTGGCAGATTTCCACTGTCACATCTGGGACCTTGTCGCATTAACGTCATGTTGACTATTGGGACCGTTTCGCCACCTTGAAGCACTACGTATCCGCCACTCTCTTCTGTCGGCTTTTCGGCTTGCGATGGAGCCAGAATACACGAAGCTTGTCCTTGATTTTTCCTTCTTGAGGTTTCACCGCCTTGTCCCTTTCTGCCGGACCATCCGCGACCTGTAGAGTCCTCTTTAGTCCGGGACTAGCACTCCGAAGCTCGATGTCCCGCTTTATCACAGAGGAAGCACCGATTAGTTGCACGTGGCATAGCTGTTGGAGGTTCATTCTTGCGAGCAGGGTCTAACACGACCTCCTTGGATAACTTTTCTCTACCTAGATTGGTTAAGTTTTGTGCCTCTATAAACGAATCGGCATTCTTTGACAACATAGCGAGGGTCTTACAGTTCCTTTCTTTCAGGAACACTCGCAGTGACGCAGAACATCTTCTCAAAAACTGTTCAGCAATCATGGTGTCCCTGAGGGAGTCGAAGGTCCTCTCAATATGGGACATTTCAAGCCAGTGGTCAAAGTAGCCCGATATTCTACCTGCATATTGTAGGCCAGTCTCATTGTCTTCGGGCCTTGCGTTTCGAAACTTTTCTCGGTATCCCTCAGCAGTGCACCGAAAGCGCTGAAGGAGAGTAGCCTTCAGCTGGTCGTAGTCTAGGGCTGCATTAGAATCAAGCCGTCCTATGACCGTCAACGCTTCTCCTGTCAGGCAGAGGCTGAGGGAGAGCGCCCATTTCGCGCGGGGCCATTCCTGACTGGTTGCCACTCGCTCAAAACGTTGCAAGTAAGCGTCTAAATCATCCCGGGCTTCGTTAAAGGGCGGGATCAACTTATGAGGACTGAATAGCTCAGGAGCCGCCCTGATAACCGACTGTTCCGTAGTGCTGTCTCTCTGTGCGCTTTGTACGCCAGCAGTCTTTTCCTGGAGCTCGATCTTGAGCTTTAGCACTCGTTCTTCCGCTTCTAGTCGTAGACGCTCTTGTTCTGCCTGCGCTTCGGCCTCTAGCGCCTGCGCTTTCGCGTCTTCCCGACGTTAGGCGCGCTGGTCGCGTTCCCTCACGATTTCTGTATCAATCCAACGCTTTAACTCCGCTCCTGTCATTCCTAGCTCTTTCCCTATGCCGTACAACCTCTCGATCTCCATCGCTCCTCCTGTGCGTTTGAATATCCTGGCAGGCTCGCCAAAATTTGTGATAGGAGGATGTGGGCCCAGGCCTCAAGCACACAGGGATGGCACAATGAACACAGAGAGGCTTTAATGACACGGGGACGGGACTAGTATAACGTACACGATAACACACACACAGTTCCTTTCATAAATGTCTGTCGCGTAAGTATCGTCGCGCTCAGTCAATGTAGGAAGGCGTCCGATAGTGCGTCGGTCTCACACACTCACGGCACGAAGAGGCGCAGAGATGAATCTCGAGCGGCGAGTGGCGCAGGTGTTGGAGGCCGGGGCGGGTGCCCGGCACACGACGAGCCACTCGCGCGACAGCAGGGTCGGGACGTCGGCCCGCCACAGGGTAGACCGTTCGGAAGGCTTAGCTGCACCGGAACATGCCGGTGTCGGATGCTCGCCCAGCAGTGGAGCAGGCCGGTTGAAGACCAAGGACAGCCCTGCCTGTTCTGCCAGCACACCCAGGAACACCGGCCTTGGGTAGATGACTGCTCGGCTCGTTCGGAAGGCCAGCCCAGGCAGCTCAGGCAGATCGCATGGCTGCCGTCTCCGCCCAGACACCGGCTCTTCTCTCTTCTTCGTCCGTCGCCGCCGCACAGCAGTCACGCGCATTCGGCCGCGACATTCAAATAGTCCAAACTCCTATCACAGTAGCGTAGACTCGTTACTAGACTCTTTTTCAAGCATGGAGCTAGGAGAAAATAACTGAAGTTTAAGGGTAATGGTTCCATAGCATAGTACTTGCTTGTTGATGAATTGCCACTGTTGAGCATTGATGCTGTTAGCCTTGCATTGGTTGCCCTGCCATTTTAACACGGCAGTTTTTGGTCTAACTGCCAAATTCATGGCATCTGTCAATTATAAGCTGAGAACATTTAATTGCCCTCATAATCGTATAATCTTTTCTGATGAGTTGTGTGTCCCCTTATAGGCGTCTTTCCCAAAGCTTGCTTTACTGACGTACAAGCCCTTCCATGAGACATTTCTCTTGGCATTGGTAATTGTTGCGGTGTGAGGAATTGCCAACGAGCAGAGTCAAGTGAACCTCATTTCTTGTTGCTGCAGCGGTTCATTGGCGTTGGGACTGTTTGGAAACGACCAGGCTCACAGTGGTGTAGTGGCCGTGCAGAAATCAACCCAGTACATTGAAGACAACCTCAGCAATTTCGGCAACCAGGTCAGTGCCCGAAAGTTTTTCTCCAGTTTTTCACTTTCCTGTCAGCGCAGCATTCAGTGTCGACAGGTTGTGCTAGTTTGATGTCTGGTGGTGTTTGTATGATGCTAGTTTTGTCGTTAGAAGCTAGTTTGATGCCCGAGCTTGACTTCCTTTCGATCTGGTTGTTAGGTGAGAACACTGAAGATGGGGAGAAAATTTGTTGCCCTGATGTTTGGTTACTGTTTGTCATGGTGGATAGTTGATGTTATCGTGACAAGTTGCAGCAGGGCCGGTGATTGCAGTTTCTCATTCCCTCATGCACTTACTACAATAATGTGAAAGCTTTGTGTGTACAGTTAAACCTCGATATAATGAACTTCAATATAACGAAATTCTCAATATAACAAAGTATTTAAATTTCTATAACCTTTCGTTCATAGAACATTGTGCATTTAGGAACTCCGTATAACAAAGTGTGTTTATACACAATTTCAATATAACGAAATATCAGTGCCACCACAAAGAAATAATGAGACAATAAATGAAAACTTCCTCAGATGCAGGCGTTTAAATTATTAGTGGCTGCTTGCGGATGCACCTCTCAAATTGAGCTCCGCTTGATCAAGAGCGACCATTGAAGCGAGCGGCATCGTGTTTGGTATAAAGTCCAAGTGCGATAAGATCCTACCGTGCCCCGTTCACTGTATGTTTTGAGGGCGAGCAGAGAAGGATGACTGCTTAATGAGTGCAAGGGGCAAAGGGGAAGGGGAGGAGCAGACTTCTTTTTCTAGCGTGGCCGTAGCTTTGCATGGCTGTCAGCACAGTTTAGCGTATACACAGTCCGCGCATCCTGTTTTAGAGGTAATTTGCTGTGCGTGCAAAGAATGGGCGTGTCGAGATGGCGTGCGCTGCCTTCCTGCACATTTAATATTGGACGTTGTGTAATGTCAAGTTTCGGAGATGCATTGAAGGAAGAGGACGACGAAGCACTCGCTGCCAGAGCTTTTCATGATAGCGTTGTCCCACTGCAGGTGACACTATCAGCCGCAGAGGTGTAATAGGTGTGACAGTGTGCTTTGCTGCGCTTAATTCGTACTTCTGGTGTGAAGATATTGTTGACACAGCATGAAACCGTATCTTTCGTCGACGACTCCCAAGTTCAACAAAATGAAATTTTTTTCTCATTCTAGTTTGCTTTAACCATTTGCCCAATAATTTGTAGGACCTCGCGACTCCTTTCTGTAAAAAAAAAATCGATTGGCAACTGTACTCATTTGCATAAAAAGTCAAATTTCAATGCAACGAAATTTCAACATAACGAAGCAAATTGCCAATTTTGCAGATTTTGTTATGTAGAGGTTTAACTGTATATGGATTTAGCTTTCGTGCCATAATGCAACAAGGCACTGCAGTTAGGAAGGAAGCTGGATGTCTGCTGCCTGGATGTTGGGAGGTGACGGGTTGACGACCGTGACTTTGCCGCAGACGCAATACCTGGAGCGATCCCTTGGCCAGAACGCCAAGGACCAGCTGCAGGGGCTTACTGAGGCACTGGCTGGTCCCATGCCTGACCCTGTTGCCCGAAACTTGATTGATCGCGGGCTGGAGCTCATCAAAGGAAACCTGAGCGTTGGCGCTGGGCGCGCCCAGGAGCTCCACTCTCGCATTGGCCATCTGACTCTCAGCCCGCTGCCTAGAGCCCTACAGTTGATGGAGCTCTTCCGGTGAGTCCGTGCAAATCAGTATCTTCTACTTCGCTCCGTCATGATGGCAGGGTCAACTCGCATGTCTTAAAGAGGCACTAAAGGGAAATGTTTGGCCAAATTAGATTTGGATTACTCGTCCAGAAGTCTAATAGTGTTTTGTGTACCAATATGTGACATTCTTGTGTATAAAGTTGGCATCGAAGGTGCCGCTGCTGATGCTCAATTTGAATCCCCCGCATCGAAACGAACAGGTTGACGTAATAACCAGGTGGCCTCTCTCTCTGCTGCGCTATGTGATTCGGCCAGTGCTTATGTTGCATGAGTGGTTCCGTAGCCAGCAAGAGGTGGCGCCACTATGCCTTTCCATTTTTGTCATTTCCTTGCGTGCATTCGATGGGGGGCAAAATGCGAAAATGTCTATGTGACGTGCTTTGGGTGCACGTTTTAGCTTTAGGCATAATATAGGCTCTTATGTGCAAATGGATGTGCATGTCTGAGTTAGCGAAAGTGTTGTGACCTGGAAATGAGGCAACAGCACGAAAGCAGAGTGACCTGCACACTTAATGTGCACACACATCGCATAAGTGCGTTCATACAGCACTGCATGCCTGGATGGACCCAGATGCATATTATATCACTCATAGTTACTGAACATTGTTTTTGGGTGCTAGATGGGACATTTGAAAGGAAGAACACACCCACACAGACTTTGCCTTCGTATGTCCCACCTAGCGCCCAAAAACAACATTCAGTAAACTCCACCAAGGTGCCCAAGAGGTTCCATTAAGCTATACTCAAGTTAGTTTGCGTTATTAGTGTATTATGTTGTATTCCCAGACGGGCCAGAAGCCCACCCATTTGTGGTTCCGTCACGTTCATGCAAATATGTTGCCATCTTGCACTGTGTTCCACAGTGCTGAGAAAAAAAGTGCTGCACAGAACGATGTCAGCTAACGTGCACCAAGGTCTTGAGGTCTTGGTCTGCTTCTTGAATTGAGTGTGTTTGGATTGTGTACACTGGTTCGCCGGTGTTCTTACTTGCCATTGGCTCCACAATCCGTGACCCTCTCCCTCCCCCCAGGTGGCCTGCGACAATTGGCCTGCTGTGCGTGCTCATTCTGGTCTGCCTGCTGCTGCTCTGGGGTGTCATCCGGCACTCGCGATGCCTGCTCATTCTGTGAGTCACGTGAACCACTCCACCCTTCGTGTGCATCCTTGCGCACGCCTGGCTGCACTCAACTTCTCTTCGCATCAAGTGATAGATTCTGTACAAATAATTTTGTCGCATTGGAGTGGTAGAATTTAATATAGGGGCAAATTCGGGCTTTTTAATGTAGGGGCTTTTGTAGCTTTAGGTTTATTTGAATTTTAAAAAAGAAAAAAAAAGAACATGGTGGTCAAAATTTATCCCCATCTTTTCACTGTAGTTTTCGAGACCTTTTGGGACTTTAAATTCAATAGCTGAATGAATCAGTCAACTGAAGAGATATGCAAGGGTGATCGACGGACCTGCCAATACCAGAGATTTACTCTTGTGTAGCAACATGATCTTTTCCGATAACACGTCCAATTATCTTGTGTAGTAACGTGTGCCTAATGCGTCAGGATTTTTCTATAGCACATACAGCCTTTTGTAGTTCACTACAGGTCTCAAATGAAGGCTCAGGTCTTGGCAACTCGTTGAATGCCGTTGTATTGTGGGGACATGCTGCCTCGTAGCCTTACTGTAGTTTGTGCAAAACGCCCTCCATGGTAACCCAGTAGCTATGGCGATATCGCAGGTTTGATGCCAGCCATGGTGGGCACATTTCGATGGGGGTGAAGTGCAGAGACTCTTATGGGTACTTTGATTTAGGTGCACATTAAAGGGACCCCAGGAGGTCAAAATCAATCCTGTCTCCCCCACTATGGCCTGCCTCATAATCAGAGCGTGGTTTATGGCATATAAAATTCCAGAATTTCATTATTTTTGTTAGTTTATGCAAATCAGATAGCCAATCCGTCGAAAACAAACAGTGTAGGAGTGAGAGTGGGCAGCCCTCACAGCCTTGCTGTAGTTTGTCAGTCAATGAATCAACCAATCAACAGCTTTGTGGTAGTGGCAGGCTGCTTTTTGGACAGCTTGGCAGCAAGAAGCAAAAAGTAGGACCCCCGTGCAGCCTTGCTGTAGTTTGTGCAAATAATCAATCGGTCAACTAACAGCACTAGTGTGCCACTACCAGGCTTGCTTGGCAGCAAACAGTGAAGAAGTAAAGATGAATGGCACTGCCCTGTTCACATTCCCTTGTGGAGTTTCCATAGGATCAAAGTTGCAACAAGTGGAGGGCTAAGAGACCACGCAATTTCTCACCTCCATTCCTCCCGGCAGGTTTTCGGTCCTGGGTCTGCTTTCCGTGGTGCTGTGCTGGGTGCTGGTCTCCCTCTATCTTGGCATCTGTGTGGTGAGCTGAACAAAGCTGTCTCCCTTGAATGCCCTGCAGCTGCCATGTACGCATTTGTGATTGTGCAGCTTTTGCTGGAAGGCTCGCACTATATCACGTGCCATGACTTAGCCCCTGTAAACAGTAATGTTGATTGTAGAATTGGTGTAAAGCAGTCTTTCTTCAAAGGGAGCCATGGCTACAACCCACAGCTTTCAATTTAGCGGCACCAAATTTTTGTGATAACAGTGGAATGCAACTGTAACGCACATGAAATTATGTGCAAAGCGTGTAAAGATCATAAGGCACATGTTCTTTGATCTTTGGCATGTTGATTATGCATGTTGCATGATCAACATGTAACATGTTGCAATGGCATGTTGCATGTCGGCATCTTGATCAGGTCGGTGATAGGTGGCATTTAGAATCAGTTCTGAGTATTGTGTCACAAGAGTAGTGCGTTTTGAACAACACACATCATGTATGTAATGATAATAATAATAAAAAAAAGATTCTGTCTTATCCTCAAAATGCCCAACATATCTTTTTGATACGCTTATTTTAAAACTCAAATTTTGAGAGTAGGAAACAACACAAGACCCACAGTAGTGTTTTCAACACACTGACGCAACGTTTCATTGGTGGATAGCTCGGCAAACCAATTAGTACTGAATTATTGCTTTACTATTTAACGTTTTACTCAAATAAAATTTAATTGTAAGTTCTTTTATGTATGTGAATGAATGTACTCTTCATTGTCAGAAATAAGCGCGAACAAGTTGTTTTAATTTCATTTGGAGTAGAATGGTATTGGGGATTTGGGGATTTTATGGTCTGTGTTTTCAGAAATAGTTTGCTGAAGTAATCATCTGGTTCAAGTAAATGTGTAGCGCTGTACTTGTTGTGCAAGTGACGACCTCAAGTGTAGCAGTTGGATTACAGCTATGTGACATGTGCACGTGTTTTTTTGCTTTTTGTGCATGCATTGGTCGTTGTCCGATTGCTCCATTGGGCGCTGTTCAGAAATGTTGTTTGTTTGTCTCTGTGTCTAGGCTGGCTCAGACTTTTGCCTGGACCCTGAACCATTCCTTCAGAAGCAGTCCAGTGGAATGGTGGACAATGGTAGGCATCGCACTGCAGTTCCCCGTTACTGCAGAGATGTTCGTACGACTGAATCTCTAGCACATCTTTTCACATAACCTTGACCAAGGTATTTAATGTGAACCTTAAATATAAATTTACAAGTAAACAATTTCTTAGTGGATTTGTCCATGCTTGTCCTCTGCTTTCGTTCAGAAAGAAAGGCGGGCCCGAGAGGAGCTTAACAAGATCTTCAGAGGTTGGCGAAGCCAAGCGCTTTTCTGCTTGATTTGCTTGATTTGCTGATTTGGGTGAGAGATGATGAAGCAAAAAAAAAAGAAGGGTGCGACAGGTGTGAGAAGGCGCATTTTTCAGGAGAGCACTGCTTTCTGCTGTCTCAGCAATATCTTCTGCATGAATAAAGGGGCCTGCTGTTTTGTGTGGAAAAGAGCATGGTTCGATATCTGTGATGCTGACGTCAGTACGAAGTTACAGGTTATACGCTTGGTTACATATCCAAGATTTGATTACTGCTTCCTATCTTTTATAGCTGCCTGACTATTGCATTTGGAAGAACTCCCCCAGTCAGTTTCTCCTAAATTTCGGAACCTCCTGTGTAAGCGTAGATTGCTAAGCGTACATAACCACACCATGATAGTTAAAATAAGCCTAACAGTGCTTTGTGTGAGGTGTACAAACATCTGCAGTGTACAAGCCACACATTTCACGTGCAACGAGATCTGCTGGCCAGTTCTTTGAAATTGCGTACTTGCATACCACGCAATGTTTTGCCTTGAAATGGCTTTGATAGCAGGTCGGCTGCTCGCCTTTCTGCTGTCATGTTGATTGTAGCTGTGCTGTGAGGCATCAATTAAATTTTTTTTTCTCATGCTTTTTTGTTTGTCTTTTTTCTCTCGTTCCAGCTGTGCTCAACTACTACCTTCACTGCAGGGATGACTCCTCCAGTCCATTTGTAGAGGTGAGGGTTTTGTGGCGGGAGCTGTAAGGCAAGAGACTGCCAGGCAGCAGGCCATCTTGTTGGCCCTAGGGTGGATAAGTTTGTTACGGAAGTGGACGTGTAGGCTGCAAAGTGTATAGTATCTATCAAAATAGTGTTGCCTCTCATACATACTTCTTTGTGCAGGAAAATAAACCAGTCTGTCCTTGTCATTGCAGTACCAATTTACAGCAATATTTACGTATATGTATGCTACTGTATGAAACGTGTGCAAGGGCCAGACTATTTCTTTCCAGATTCCAGGGTCAATTTCCAGGGTGGGGCCCATACGTTATCTGTAAAAAAAAGATGTTTCTTTTGTTCTTTTTCAAGCAGAAACAATTTGCCAATTCGCAAGTGAAAGATATTTATTGCTAGCTCCTATCATCCACTCTCCGTAGTCACTCGCCAATTCCTGACTTCAAGCTGGTGCCATGCTTCGGTGTAGGCTCACCCCAGAAGAAGTTGCATTCGGCACCGTCCAAACTGTTTAAAATTTCAGTTGCGGTGAAAGTTCGAGATGCAATGTCTGCGAACGCAGAATTCCACGCAGACAGGATCCTGTCAAGCACAGTCGTCAGCTGTGCCCTTTTCAGCCGCCTGGTCGCTGCCGCTTGCCATACAATCTGAATAATGCCTTCGGAACTCAGCTTTAAACGGTCGGTCTATGCTGACGTCCAGTAGTTGCAGCATGCCTGTGAGGCCACCCAGAATAACGGCCACGACTGTGGCCATGGCACAGCTGTCCCGTAAGCCGTCAAGTGACTGCAGAAGCTGTCCAAGACGGAGGGCGACTGTTTGGCCAACATAGCACCTGGACGGTTGTTGGCAAAACAGTCGACGGCACAGCTTGTGCGGGTGCACGCATTTTGAAGGCTATTCGCAGGTGGGCAGTGAAAAGTGTGAGCACGGCCGTTACGTGAATTTTCTTTTTTCGAATATTTTCTCCTGGAAAACAAAGTGCAACCCATACACGCACATGGCCCTTATGTGGGTTTATACATTACATGTTTGTCTATGCTGTGTATGTGAGGTAGATGTTATACTATAAAGTTGCTGAAACCAGGTCTTGTGCTCTTGATTGAATTATTCGCAAAATTTGTACAATTGCAATGCAAAAACAACAATTGTGAAGTATTTCATTCACAGCATACGCCTTTTATCCTAAATCTTCTCAGACATTTAAAAAGTGCAAAACAATATTAGTGCGAAACAGTCTGAAAGTGACGTAATTTCACTGGTGCCGCTTTTACAGGCCGTGCAATGGCACCTGTGCGATGCTATTGGAGGCCCTACATGGCGTGTCAAGACTTATAATCATGCCAGAAATTTTGCTGCAACAGCATATAACTAGCATACTGGCCAAACAGGATGAGCGCAACATTAAACCTTGCTATTTCTGTCACTGCTTCACCCTTTGGGTGAAACTGCAGCCCCCCCCCCCCCGCTTTTTTTTTTTACTTAGAAATGAGCCATCGCCACATCTAAAGAGTTACTTTCTGAACTTTCTTTCATATCGTCTCAGGCTTACCATAGTAATAGAGCATCTATTCATCATTCTCACTCAAATTAACCCTTTCACTCGCTCGTGTCATGTCAGTACGACTTTATCATTTGTGCATGAACTGAACATTTGCCCCCCTTTGCTTCCAGATGCTCTTTAGTTTGACTCACGTGCTTGTTCTCCTACAGCCACTCAGAGAGGCGCGGGCAGCTGTCGATGGCGTGCAGACTCTCATGGCACCAATGACACAAGTGGCAGACCGCTACTTTCCCCGCAAGGAGGTGGGTGTGCCTACACGTGTGCATACATGTACAGTCCTCCGCACTTCTGTCTAAGAGCGCTGAACCGGTGCTCTGCAACGTAAGGAAATCGAGGTCTTTGCATTGCTTGCTTGTTTGGGTGACAATGCATGCGAAGAGCAGAAGCCACAAGAATGCCCAGGCACCGCAATATGCAGCCTGGCACCTTGGACCTAGCGGCTGTTGCGTTATTACTCTTTCGTTGGCTTGCGGTAGAGTGCTTGAGCACTCCAGACAGATGTGTGGACGTCTTGCACTATATTGGCATAAATTCAAACACAATTGAGCAGAAAATGGTTGAAATGTGTCCTTGTGTTTCTAGATTCGCTTGCATTTGTAATGGTGACTTGATTCGAGTTTCAAAACGTGCATTTGAAACTGCGCCATGCTTAGAAACTGGCTAGAGAGTGTACTTACATGTCGCACTCCTACGTAATTATGTGTAACAGGTGTTCTGATCAGTTTTACTCTTATTGGTTGCCTATACTCGCAAAATACCTGAAACTCAGTAGGTGTTGTGAGTGAAGTACACAAGGATAAGAATCGGTTACAATGACTACTGAATCTATTGATGGGCTTAATTCAGTTTATGCTGATAAGACATGCTCTGTGGAACAAGTGCATCTTTTTTAAGGGGAGGTCATTTCTCGCAGTGAAGCTCTGTCTGAGGTTCAACAGCAGAGTGGTTCCTGTTCGAAAGAATGGAGAGTAAGGAAGGATAGGGGATGTATTGCGCTTGTAACTGCCTCTCTAGTGCAAGGAACCCTTGACAGCATCATACAAGTAGGAACGAGAAGCAGAATGAGGCACAGGTCGATGACCCTGTGTCGGTACTGCTACTTGCCAGGCATTTTATTAACAGAGGTTGTGCAATGCTGTCACCATATTTTTGTACATATATAACTCGCCCCTACCTATAACCCGCAAAACCAGTTCGAATGAGAGAAAAAGGAATTTGTGTATATTTAAGTAGTGCGAATAAACTGTACACATCTGCGTTTCAAATTTCAAAGTAGCTGGCCTGGCACAATTGTTGACACAATGCAAAACCTATGAAATAAAAAAAAAGTTGCTTGTATGTTCAGTCACCACCACTCTCACTGTTTGTCTCTCATTCATGGCAGAGCAAAAGTTGCCTCTAGGTGCGGCTTCACGACAACGCACAGTGCATTGCCACGTACAGTTGAATCCTGCTATAACGAAATTCACGGTGCACGAAAAAAAATTCGTTCTCGCGGAACTTCGTTATCGCAAAAATTTGACGTGAAACGCAGAAAGAATTGCCCAAGCAGCAGCAAAGGCGTTTAATGCCAAAAATCTGTAAGCTTGGTTTGCTTACGCTTCACGGCGAGCAACGCCGTCACGCGATTTTCGCACTCGGTCAGCAAACCCATTGCAACATCGTCGTCTCGGACAGCAACGAAATTCCTGATGACATCAAAAGCGTCCATCACCTGTACGGCGGTTGCCGCAGCCGGCGCTTCCTGTACGTCGTCGTCTTCTTCATCGGAAGAGTCCTTATCATTCCGGGCAGCTTTTATGATCTGCTCATCACTCACATCTTCGTGAACAACAACACAAGCGTCAGCGCCGATGTATTCGTCGAGCTCGAGATTAGGCGGCACGGTTCCTATTTCTCCCAGCGTTTTCCAGGCGGCCGCGATCCCCGGAGCCGGTGACGCCTCTTCGTCGTCGTCTGTAACGCCTGGTGTTAGGCCAGCAGAGTGTACGGGTCGACCTTCGGCAAATCCGGCGTGCCTGAAACAGTTCACAATTACTGAGCGCCCCAGTGTGCTCCAGGCAGCAGACATAATCTGCAGTGCCACGTACAAGTCCACCTTCGTGTCTCGGCCGGTTTCAGTGTTAAAAAGCAGCCGCTGAATTAACCTCCCGCGGTAAGCGCGCTTCAGGCTAAGAATCACGCCCTGATCGAGAGGCTGTAAGACAGACGTGCAATTGGGAGGGAAAAACCTCAGCTCCGTGTTAGTGAGCTTGACTTCGTCGGAGTGATGCGCTGAACAATTGTCCAAAAGCAAGCAAACTTTACGGCCCTGCCGCTTCATGTCGCGGTCGAATGCCATCATCCACTCGGTGAAAATAGCGCGGGTCATCCATGACTTGTTGTTCGCCTTGTACTGCACAGGTAGGCTACGAGTTCCCTTAAAACAGCGCGGCTTGGCACTTTTGCCTATGACTAACGGCGGACGCTTGTCCGAGCCATCCATGTTTGTGCAAAGCAGCACTGTGATGCGTTTTTTGCTGTGTTTGCCGCCGTGACAGCGCTGCCCCTTGAAGTCGAGCGTCCTAGCCGGCAACATCTCGTAGAATAGCCCGGTCTCGTCGGCGTTGTAAATGTCTGCAGGCGCGAAGTTGCTTAAAATTCCGGCCATGTTACTCGCCTTCCAAGCAGCTGCTCCGTCCACGTCTGCTGACATTGACTCGCCGCACAACACTTTTCCAACGATGTTATGGCGGGCCTTGAAACGGTTTAGCCAGCCAATGCTGGCTTTAAAATCATCAATGCCAAGTAGGCATGCATAGTTCAAGGCTTTCTCCTGGACGATGCTTCCGGACAGGGGGACGTTGCTGGCTCGTGCTTCCACAAACCACGCATGCACTGCTTTGTCCAACTCTTCATGGAGGGGCCGCGTCACCTTTTTGTGCTTCGAGGATGTGCCTGAAGCAAGTGCCATTCTCACGCTGTCCTTATTGCCTAGAATCGTTGACAGCGAACTTGCAGGAATTCCGAAGTCTTCAGCAATTGCCGCTTTCTTCCTTCCGCTTTCTGCTTGGGCGATTATTTGAGCTTTTTGCTCAAGGGAAAGAGTTTTGCGTTTTTTCACTTGCGTTGCCATCGTGTCCTGCGGATGAAAACTCGTCGTTGTCGAAGAGAAAGGCAGCGAGTGAACAACGCGACCACGACACAAAGCCAAAATGGCGGAACTGCAATCACGTGATTTCATGCTTAATGTGGCTTTGGATTTGACTTGGACTTCTCGCCAATAAAACTAGTTTCGGTTTCGATTTTGAACGCGAAAATTTCGTTGAAGCGGAAACGCTCTGCAAAAATGGTTCGTTGTGCAGAGAAATTTAGGCCATTAATTCTTATAGGATACTCGCGGGGAATAAAAAATTATTCGTTGTCGCGGAAATTTCGTTGTGGCGGTATTCGTTGTGGCGGGATTCAACTGTAGCGATGCCCTAAGGCAAACTATTGCATTGCATTTATTTCAGATTGTTATATGCGCAAAGATACGCAATGCTGAATCTGCTAGCCACACACGCTCAGCACAAGAATATCATAAGCAGATCACGGAAAGCAGCACGCATTCTTCTATTAATTGTGAAATCTCATTTCGAAGTATACTTCCCGGCCGCGGCAGCCGAATTTCAATGGGGCGAAATGCGAAAACACTATGTACTTAGATTTAGGTGCACATTAAAGAAGCCCAGGTGGTCCAAATTTCCGGAGTCCTCCACTACGGCGTGCCTCATAATCAGATAGTGGTTTCGGCACGTAAAAAACTCAGAATTTCAATTTTTTTATGAAAACGGTGATTCAGCCAAATCTGATGGTACAGCCAACCTAATTTACAGCAAACTGGTAGTAATTGTCGAAAGTTACGAGCTGACATAGTAGCCAGGCAAGCTATAAACCACCATTTCCTTTCCTTTGCGCCTGAACCTCCTTTGTCGATAAACTGCCGTGGAATTTTCATAACTACGGTCAGGGGGGGAAACCTAGAAGAATCGGAAAATTTGAAGATTCCCTTCTTGTATAGACACGTCGTTGCTTGTTGCCACCAGGTGCACTCACTGCTGGGTCAGCTGGGCCAGGAACTCAACGGCAGCCAGAACGCGCTTGGGATGCTCGGCCTTCTGCTTGACTGCCGCCCGCTCAACCGCAAATACCGGCGCGCCATGGACGCCACCTGCACCGGCCTTCTGTGAGTGTTGTGAGCTCGCCTCTTCTGTTGTTTTCCTTCCTTCTGTTTAGTGCCTAGATAGTTAGCGCGACTAAAGGCGGCGGGGCGTGAAAAGTTATAGAGGCAGCGTAGACGAGTGGCAGGCCCCGAGTTTTCCTTGTGAACATTGAAAACCAGGTTTTTCCAAACCAGGTGAATGCTGTCAATTTGTGTGTTGCTATCAAAGATGATAAAAACACAAGGCATGCATGCATGCCTGTTTTATAGAGAGGGCTGTCCACAAAAGTTGGCCCTTGGTCATGGGCGGCATGATTGGCAGCTCTGCTGCCCGGTGTCCTTATGAAAAGTACTGCCTCTGCTCAAATGAAGCGCGAGTACTTTTTTCTTGTCTGCAGGGAGGGGACAGCCTTCATGCTGGCTTCTGCCTTCGGGGGCGGACTGCTGTTTACAGTGCTTATCTGGGTGGCCTCTCACACCTGGATTCACATTCGACAGAGGTGAGCGCTGCATAGCCACGAAGTGCGAACGACAGCAGTGACAAGTTTAAGGCTTCACCGGTGCATATCTTGTCAAGCACAATGTAAAGCACTGGAATGATCGCGTGGGATGGTTTAGAAGATGCGAGTCGGTGTCATCCGCATTCAGTTTTCCGCGCCTTTTATGTTCTGCCTGCGTCTAACAGTACACGGCATGTGAGAGGCGCGCGAGAAGATCAGTGAAGGTGGGCAGGTCTGCAGAAGATGTATGGAAAGAACAGAGACTCATAGATAACGAAAAAGGAGGGAAGTTAAAAAAAAAATGTATGCAGTGCGAGGTTCACTTGGTTATTTAGGAATTTATGTTAAGGTCATATGTCGAGAATGTGTGTTCATGCAGTGTTTGTTAATAGCCACAAAAAACAAGTCGACACTTTGATGCTTCGAAAAGAATCTATCTGAAGTTCCCTTTGTTCGGAGCTTTGTTTACTAAGCAACCAGCAAAAGTGTCTCGGGGAACCACGGTGAGCTTGTTTTTGTGACTTACATTATTCAGCCTCTTCTCGATTGTGTTTTCTTTTTCCCTCTAATTTGTTTGAAAAGGTTCTAATTTCATCCCTTACTGCTACCCCATTGGCATTTCTTTAAATGCCACTTTCGGTGTTTCTCCCTTGCCTGCTTTTCTCACTGTGTAAAACTTCAATACTTAATTTTCTTGCTGTTATCCCACCATGGCACATTTTCTTGCCTCCTGAAACCTTGCTGTCGTTGTCTAGCAAAGCATTGTTATTTCTGCCTGTTTCACAAAGCTGTTGAAGGCAGTTACCATTTAAATACAGGCAGCGCAGTGTACGTCACTGTTTA
The DNA here is from genome assembly GCF_038994185.2 of Dermacentor albipictus. Taxonomy (NCBI): domain Eukaryota; kingdom Metazoa; phylum Arthropoda; class Arachnida; order Ixodida; family Ixodidae; genus Dermacentor; species Dermacentor albipictus. The sequence goes on from NC_091828.1 coordinate 115,004,014, forward strand.
ATTTGTGAAGCAAGCACATGCTTTTTGTTTGTAGAAATGTATCAATTGGTCGTCATCTTGTAAAATGAGCCTGCACTAAAGCAAAAGATAGTGCCTTACCTTCAGCACGGTTTATCCTTAGTTCACTCCTTTGTATTATTTATGAGCGGGAGCTTGTGAAGCCGCAGGGAACCCAAAACTTGGCCTCAAGTCTTAATCCTTTCTGGTCCTGTGTAGGAATCGTAATGCTTTGTGAGGAATGCCCAACATGAGAAAGGAACGAGAGCTGAAACCAACCTGAGGAATCTGAGTGCTGGCAACTCTAATCACATAATTTATGAAGACCTAGTGCTGCAGATCATTGGTTCTCTCTGAAATTTAGAAAATGTCCAAGAATTACCTTATGCCGAGATTAGGTGTTTGAACTACATCTTTGAAGCCAGCCACCTAAAGCACGTAAAATACCTTAAGCGTGGCAAGGAAACAATGTTTGAATGATTCGTACCCATTCATTATGCACTTATGATTGAAATTTAGAACATTGAAGCTCCACAAGCTCCCCGCAGCATACTGAATTTGTGGCAGACAGTTGCTGCACATAGTGAAAAAACTGCTTCAGGAATTCCATTCCTGCTTTTCTCATTCTGACCGTCAGTCAGTAGCACCGAATATTAGTTTCTTACTTCGAAAGTACAATCGGACCAGAAAGGGCTAAATTTGTCACTGATAATTTCTTGGCTGGGGTTTTCGAGGGTTGGAAGCGACGCGTGCGTGCCTGTGTCTGTGTGTTTGTGTGGGTGCCCCAGTGCGGGGCCGGCTGATGCGCAGGCGGCCGCGAGATACCGTGGACGAGGAGGACCCTTTCCTGCCCCCCTCCGCGGTGGGTGCGCCTCGACGCAGCCGCGACACGTACGCGACCCACCTTCCCGTGCCCTCTATCTCTTTTCTCACTCCCTCCGCCGCCATTCCCAAGCACTCGCTGCTCTCACCACGCTCTTGTGTTTTTGTGTGTGTCCTGTTGAAAACCTTTCATCACGCTTGGTGATCCCCCGCACCCTGCTTGCCTGCCTGCCTGACTGTCTCTGTCTCGGGCGCACCCCGGTCAAAATAACGCTGACGGGAAGTGGTCTGACTCGCTCACGCTAGCTGCGGCACTGACACGTGTACTGCCTTTGCTGGGAGTATAGTCCCCTCCCCCCCTCCCCTTCCCCCAAATCTGTAGTGTCTGCTACGGAAGTTTACGGAACACGGAGACCACGAAGGAATGAAACTTTCCTGCAGCAAACGTGTATGAATTCTGGAACCAGGAAGTGCAGCCTGCATTCCTGCACAAATACTGAATTGTTCCTCTTGTGGTTTACCGAGCTGTGCGAAAGCTTCTTTCTAAGGGTACAGTGTTCCAGCGACTTTTGCGACTGAGCATATCTGGAATCACTCATGGATGCAGGTGCCACAGATTCGTATTTGTCTGTGATAGTGTAAGGAACTGGGTGAATGGAAATTTGTTCATAGTATTACACGTATGATTAAAAAAAAATGAAGAAATGTGGATGAAAAGTAGAACCAACGCGAATATCAAGCACGAGGTCGCATGATCAAATCACAGCCACGGCAGCCACATTTCAGTTGGGGGCAAAATGCAAAAAAAAAAAACGCCTGTGTGTACCCAAATGGTCGAAAATAATTCAGAGCCCTTACTATGGCATGTCTCATAACCAGATGGTGGTTTTGCATGCAAGACCTGAGAATTTAATTTGAATTTTTGATGTTTGTCTGTCTCACGGTGTAGTTACCCAACTGAAGCACCTGCTTTTGAGAAATTTGAATGCATCCTCAGGCTGTAGTGAGTAAGGTGACCACTGATTTGCTTTTGTCTGTGCAGTTAAGCCTAACTTCGTCCTACTTACTGGCTGCAATGCTTTTGGGAGTTAGAATTTTTCAATGCGGCCTTCTTTTACTTGTCAAAGTAAATCGGGAAAGATGTCTGTTGGTTTAGACTGTGCACTTACTGTCTTGTACAGTTAGCCCATAGAATACAGGCTGCTTTAAACATGTTGGCAAAAGCAGCATGAAGATAACGAATGTGAACTCATAGTGGATGAATGTTATTCATCTACTGATGTCATGAGGGGTTGCACTGTGCTTTTGAATTTTTTTTTATGCCAGTTCAATTCTGTGTGAGTGAAGAGAGATTAAAGTGCAAAGTGCGTCTGCACTAACACTTTCTCATTATTGAGTTCACTTTATAATGAGCATTCTAACGTTTGTGAATGAGGCAGGAAAAATTGCTGAATTTCAACGATTTGTTATTGGAGAAAGCTAATTAGGTGCATGCAGGTGCACTAGTATATCTCTTCTGTTTTTTGTAGATTTAGGACTTTACTGCAGTTATCATGTAGCTGTCATTGCAGGGCTGATACAAAGACAGCAAACTGCTTATCTGAAGCAACTTGTGTAACATGTGTAATTAAAGTATGATTAGATATCTGAAAAATGTCATGGATATGCATTGTGCAAATGGTGTGGGTGATATGTATGCCATGAACAACATAAAGAGTTAGGTATTAGAGTTTGTGGAGCGGTTACTCTTCATGAACACTTCAAAAGCTTGAAAGTGTCAGGTGAGAAGCTTTCTGTAAGGTACCTAGAAGCTTAGAATTGAGTTGGCATAATGAATTTACTACAGGAATGGAAGTACCTTGTGTGTTTAAAATTGTAGCTCATGGGGAATGGAGAAGGGTGTTGGATCTGTCAGTACTATATAGGAAAAAAGGGAACAAAATAATTGGCGAATTCCTGCAGACAGAGCATTCCTCGCACGCCTGTGACCACAAGTGATTCCAGATATGATGTCAATGTTTTGTTTCAGTGTTGTGTTCTGATTTCATTTTTGTTTCTTGTGTTTGTTTAGCAGCAGAGCTTGGTTTGGTTGGCTGACTTCTAACACTAACGCTCATTGCACCGGTATTGGTAATGCAAAGTTGCTCACTGTTTAACACCTGCTTATCTTTACGCTGGGTTGTGCTGTGTCATCTGTGATGCTATAATTATAGCATCATTGTCAGATTGTCATTGTGATTATATATAATCACAAAAAAACAGGAGCTTATGCATTTGTTCTGCTTGAATGCGGTGTAACAAGGGTTAGACATTGCTTTTGTCTTGTGAATTGGATTGCCTGCTTGAGCTTATGCAATGCCAATGACATCTTTGTAAATTGAGCAGTGATGAGAGTACTAAATGTGGCCTTGTTGTTTGCAAATACGAGTAACTATTGTGTAAAAAATATTGTGTTTGCACTACTCCAGCTAAAAATGCAGTGGCTGTGTTCAACTAATGCAGCTGAAGACTTAGTTTCAGTAAGCTCCTAAAAAAAGAAATAAGTTGAACTGGGGCACAGATGTTTGGTTTACTTGGGCAGCTCTCCAGACCTTTTATACCGTACAGTAAGAGCTTGTTAATTTGACCCTCATTGATCCCAAAAAGAGGGGATGTTTGATTGCATGTCAGTTAGTTTAGACAAGCCTCAAAGGCAAGTAAGCGGCGAAGTCATTACGATAAGAAAGTGAGTACAGATATCGTTGTGATAAGCAAGCGAGCGCAGATATCATTTATGGTAATAGCAGAGAATAAGGCAGAACTGGTGCTTACGTCAAAGCGACATTACCTTACCACTAAGTTCCCTGTACCACATCACTACCATGCAGCCAGTGTATTCGTTCATAAACTAACTTCCAATTCAGTCCAGCCCAGTATGTAATACCCATTCTAAGGCTCTGTATGTCGCGAATGTGTGAAGAACAATGGCAGTTAATTTTGCCCATGACTTGCGTGAAGTGTCACTCACTATTCTTGTGCTGTATTACTCCATTAAGTTCTCGCAGATTAAATTAAACGGAACCCTACAATTGCGTGCCATTGAGGTGGGAGTTGAACGCAATTTTAGCCATCCTGTAAGCATAAAATGAAAAGGCAGCACAGTACTCTTGAGGCTTATTTCTCAAAGTCAGCCGCAGAAAAGCATGCTCTGTTTTTGTTCTGTCCCAGAGGGCTATCTTGTGAAACTTTGTCGCACAAATTTTGTCTGCGTGGCGCAGCTGTCAGGTCTGCACACTCTCGTGGCTATCCGTTGGTGCGTTGGCGGCCTTTCGAAGGCCTTTTTTTTTTTTCTTCCTCTGTCTGTTCCCTCCCCGTTGCCTCTCGTGGCAACACCCCGTAGGAATGGACGTACCGCAAGCCGTGAAGAGCAAGCATTTCTGCAAGCCAGGTACACACCGCCCCCAACGGTAAGCAACACCAGAACTTCTCTCATAGTGTCATAGGTAGGGCTTATCCGTTTCGACAGATTCTTTAGCTCGGTGCTTACATCTAGCTTATCCTTGATTATACATTTGCTTTTAAACTCTCCTGAATCCCCAGAGTGTAGCATGGTGTGCAGCACATGAAAGTGCTCTGCAGTTAGACTGGCCTTGATATAGACCCTATTCCTCGTACGCCAGCGCGCTTTGCCGTGCTGTGCATTTGCCCACCTAATGACGACGCCATTCATTGTTCAAGTGAATAGCGAACAGTAGAACCGCCTTTTGTGCATCTATGCCAGTACGCTGCCAGCGGTATGTGAACGGTTTCTTGCTATCAGTGATGCCCACGAAAAATTGTTTGGCAGCTGTTAGAACCCAAATAGTGTCCCTGGTACTTGTGGTCACATATTAGCCTTTAATATTAGGCCTATTTATGTTATGCATATTCATGCATATTCATATGCAAAGGCCTAATATGCATATTCATGCATATTAGGCCTTTTCAGCTAAGCAGGTTGCCTTGACGGCAGCTGGCAGTCCTCTAGATGTACAGGCGCCGACAAAAGTGGTATACTCCACGCAGTCCATGCAGCGGGAGCCAGAGCAGCGGCACACTGCATCATGACGCCATCTACACGCGGCATCTGGGATCGAGACAGCTAATGGGTGCCCTTTATTATCGGCAGACATGATCCCAGATGCTGCCTGTAGATGGCGCTGCGATGCAGTTTGCCGTTGCTCCGGCTCCCGCTGCGTGGAGTATACCACTTTTGTCGGCGCCTGTACCGGGCAGATGTGGCAGGCAGCCCTTTTATAATGCATAAGGCATAGTCGCATTTAATTCCTTGCCCAGAAATTGCATGCGCTAACCCATAACTGTGTGGCGAAGGCCTCTCTCTTCACTAATGGAACCTAACACCTTCTGGCTGTTTGTGAAAGCCCAAATCCCATGACAAGTTTTTCTTATTCACTGTGACATCTTGGTTGAAACACTGTGTGTTGCCGTTAACAATGCAACTCGCACATACAGGTGTGGCCAGAACAATACTGAGCACAGGAACAATCGTCAACTTACGAGCGCCAGCTCGGAATTCCCGAGCACAATCTTTGTCAAAATAAACACAGCCATTGCACGCAGTTAATTTGGCTGGGTGCTCTGCTCCTGGTTTGGGCAGAGCGGGCAAGCCACATAGGTAGTGAGTCGACAACAAGGTGCACCTGAGCGTGACAGAGCATCTGGCAGCATCCCCTAAACAGGAGTGGTATTCTTATTAGCTGTCACTAGGCTGTCACTAACACAAGGATTGAAGGGAAGATAGGGGTAGATGCAGAATGTCCGGGCACATTACTAGATGGTGCCAGTCATATCTAGCTAGTGTCAATGGACAATGCACCAGCTCGACTCAGCCGATGTTCGGGCACTTCGTATTGTCCTGGCTCCACCTGTAAGTTAGCTTTGGCTAGGAATCAATGTCACGCTGTTCTGGTACTGCCATCGCTACTGAAAAAAATTTCTACGCATTCTTGCAATTCCGCATGTTTTGTGTATTAGTCATACGGAGCTGTGGAATCGACACGGTGTCCGTGTCATTCTAACTTTAACAATACGGAGACGGCGAATTGTGAGATGCGTACAGAAGCTTTTCAGTAGTTATCCACAACTGCTCGTAACCATTTTTGGTGTGCCAGTAAGTGCATCTTGTGCCTTGTGATGTAGTCCTTCCTGCACGTCTCGTTTCTTTTGGAGACGCATGCTTGACTTAGTTGCAGCCTTGGGTTTTGCTGCTGGATCGGTCCCCATAATGATGGATTGGGGTTACTTATTGCCCCCTATGACTTGCATATTTGAAATGCCTTGGAGTGTTGTAACCTGCATGGTGTCACAACTGCACCTTAGTGTGTCATGGTTGCCATTGGTTATTGCAGTAGGTTGTTTTAATTATGAACTAGTGCACAAAATGGGGAAGTGGGATAGCAAGAATTTACTTGCGTCTATTGGTTGCTTTGGAATCTAAGCTTGTGAAAGAGTATGTAAGTGATGAGATGAAATGTATATCAAGCAATTTAACATGTGTGCGCATCTTCTTTAAATACTGGACCTCACTTTATTTGTATGGACAAAATTTTCCGTTCACGCTGTAACTGGATTGCATTTTAAAAGCATAGCAGAATTTTATGTTCACACTTTGGCCTGTCAGTTTCAGGTATGAATTAAAGTGCCATTGTGGCTGTAACTAGACTTTTCTAGAGCGATGAAAAACTTGGGATGTGCATATGCCATTTTAACGCTTCTCACTATTTGGCAGGCCTTAGTAGCCATTTCTTGGGAGTGTCTTTTACCTTTCATTTCCCATTTTTTGAAGCCTGCCGTGTACTTATACACTTTGATAGTCAAGGAAGGAGCCTATAAAACTAAGCAGGGACAATGTGTGCAGTCAGAAACGAATGACGGAAGTTGAAAGCCAGTGACAGTTTTTCATCATACTCAGTCAGGAGCTGGCATTACTAGTTGGAACATGACGCACTGGGTTGCAGTACGACACTTCATGGTAACTGCATGATGTTCGAGCTGTTTGAACTGTTCTCATTAGGGCTGCTTTAATTTTACAGCCATAAGTCCCCCGAGTGCAACATCACCATTTCTTGCTGCATTAAGAAATCCGTGTGCTGCGTAGCACATTTCTCACCTGCGAAATTATGTCTTTGCATCTTTGCAACTTTGCAGCAGCAGGAATTTTCTATGACTGGAACAACATGCGCAGTGTTGCCCCAATATTTGCACTTTGGTCTTTGACACCATAAAGTGAACAGCAAAAAAAAAATTTAAAAGCTCAAGAATCCAAAGAACGACTGCATGGTGATGGTTAAAAAAAAAAAACGTAATTGCTTTTTTATAAAAAACTAAGCACAGCTGTTCAAGTAAGATTCAGGGAAGTGAACTGTTGGTGGAACACAGGGATAGGGCTCGGGTGTTTGAAGTGCCGTTGCACTACAATGCTAGCTTGTTGAATTTGTTTAACAGCTCCTCAACATTGCAGTAAGGTTTCACTGTCCCCAAACTACCCTGTTATGCCACTTTTGCTTATTCAATCATCAACTTGCATAACTTTCCAAGAACGGGATGGGAAAATCTTGAAACATGTTTGATGCAAGAAATAGCTCAGCCTCAGCATCACTCGGCGTAACTTGAGGAATCTAGTAAGCGAAAATAAGTTGATGCTGCCCTTACGCCTTTTCAGGCATTTCCTAGTAGCTAAAAAGGAAAAGAACTTGCACAATCCTTACAAATTGTGTGGTTCATGTTATCTTGTTGGACAGACTTTATTGGAAAACATAAACCATAATGTAATAGCTGAGGAATCATGCATTACACTTAACTTACTGTGGCCAAAGTTATTAGCAGTTCATTGTATAGCTTAGTAAAGAACAAAACATGGGTGTGCAAGAAACATTTGATCCATCATATTAATAGTCGTACCACGAACTGCATCCACAAAGTGTTCAACTGATTCCAACAGGTTCTAACACGCAGCAGCCATGTTTCTAATGTGTCTGATGGCGTTGGCATACGTAATAGCCATAATAACCATAATGTAATAGCTGAGGAATCATGCATTACACTTAACTTACTGTGGCCAAAGTTATTAGCAGTTCATTGTGTAGCTTAGTAAAGCACAAAACATGGGTGTGCAAGAAACATTTGATCCATCATATTAATAGTCGTACCACGAACTGCATCCACAAAGTGTTCAACTGATTCCAACAGGTTCTAACACGCAGCAGCCATGTTTCTCATGTGTCTGATGGCGTTGGCATACGTACAGTTCTGGCTTTGGCTCCGAATGTGCAAAATTTAGTGCTCATGTCCTTCTTCCATGTAAATTGTAAAATGTAAATTTGGGCTTCCAGTGAGCATCAAAAGCAAATGGCAGATCTTCTGTTACCTCGTCCGCTCCTGTGGTAACTGCACATGTGTTTAAACTTAGAAGTTCAGTTATTATGACGGCAAAGTTGCACTCTGTGGGGTTGGCATGTATAAGATGGAGCAGCCCCTGTGACGGTCAGTCCACTAGAGCCTGTCACCCGCCCCTCTCCTCCTGCGTTCCTCAAATGTTTGACCAGGCCAGCATGCGGCCCGTGGCCTCGGACTCGGGGGAACCGTTGTTGGCGTCCAGGGGTGGCAACACACGCCGGGGCGTCACGCCGGAGCGAGCCCTGTCGTTCTCTTTTGTTTCCTTTGCGTGAGTGTCTCGACTCCCCGCATGATTTTTCTTTTTTGCGTTTTCCTTTTTTTCTCTCTCTCCCACATCCCATTTCCCCCCTGCCCCTCATCCCGGCCATATTTTGGTGGGCATCTCGCCCTGGTCCTACTCCTCCGGGCTGGGCAGTACCACCAGGCGTTGCAGTCTCGGCGAGCGTACCCGACGTGAAAAACCTTGTTGCTGTTTCAGCACCACGACGGCGACCTGACGTGCGCCACAAAGTTCTGAGAGGGGGAGAAACAGAGACTTGTGACTCCGGCAATGAGAAGACGTTGAAAACCCACCTTCTTTCCCTCATTCTTGTACCTTCTCCATCATTTGACTGCACATCCGCACAAGTGTGTTGACCTCACCCGACCAGAGATTCCCTTTTTTTTTTCATCATCCAACATGCTACAGAGAACCTTAGTAGAGCTCCTCCATCTTCCTGCTTTTTTTTGTGTCCCCTGTACCCGTCTGATCATGTGCCGGTTGCTTTCTCATCTGCTTTCCCACGCTGGAACACGAGTGCATCTGCTGGGGATTCGGTGACAAGAGCAGCTTGGTGTCGTTCAGAAGTTACTGCGAAATGCTTTTGTTGAAGAATATGTTTGAAGATGCGTTGCAGCGAGCCCTGAACTGCTGCTTCACTAAGAAGTGCTGCTTTCAGCCTGTCTGCAGTGTTTTTGAATACACGGCAAGGTGTATTGAGTTTAGAAGGCATCTGGATGTAGTGCACCATCCCAAGCAGTGATCTTTCTTTAAATGAACCAATTGACAGGGCTTGAGGAAGTTTCATCTTCAAATATTTGATGGTGACTGCTGGTTCTCATTACAGAATGTTTGCATGGTCAGATTCAAGGTGCCACGTATCTGCCAAAGTTCTTTGTAAGTTAGCAAGTCGTGGGTGTGACTTGAGACGCAAGATGAAAGGACAGATCAAAGGTAGCATGAGTAGACAAAGACAGTGGGGCAACGCCGTGACCCCCTCCCTTGCAAACATTCTTGCAAAGATGCCAAATGAATTTCAGACTTGACTCAAGAGACAGTCAGTACAAAGTCCTCTGCCGATGTTTAATTGACTTCACTGAGCCTGTTGAATTCGCCAAAGCTCGACACAAGCAGTGACGCCGCAACAAAGGAAGTTTGTACTCAAGTATGTAGTTTGCTTACGTGCGGTGCACGTCTTTGTATCGAGTTACACGACCCACCATGGCCGATTCCTGCCAGAATGGCTTGCACAAGGGGCAAGTGTTTTTGCTGGCAGTCTGCGTGGAATCAACAGAAGAGTTGGGGACGACTGTTCAAGCCACTCAACATGGGCGAGACGATGTGAGCAAGCTGCGGAGTGATGTTGCAACCAGCATAGTGCAATCCCGAGTTATCTTTGCTGCTTCTGCAATGCAAGCCAGCGGCGCCATGTCGCACCGCCAGACTGCTTCAGAACACCATCACCTGCTTCACCGAAAGCTGCGCACAAGTGTTTCCACGGATTGTCAGACAGCTTGGAGTAAGAAGGAAAACACAATTTCTGCATGGAGTTGTGTGTAAGGCGTGCCCTAGCATGTCCGTCACTGTCTTTACGAAAAGCTGCACAGAAAAGGCTTCGGAGAGTTGGTCAGGTGGGGTAGGGGTGCTGCAAGGGGGGTCATGACAATGGCTCGACCCTGGCACCGTAGTCAGTTGCAGATTCTCTCATGCTGGATTCGTGGGGAAGTTTCACGGCGCCCTAGATCACCTCGTGGAATTACGATGGTCACTTGCACGGAGAAATTGCTGCAAAGGGTTGGTCATGCCACTTGATGTTGTGCAACTTGTGATGCAACCTGATGCGGTTGTGCAACTTGATGCGGTGGTCATCTCCCTTGGTGCCCCTCTTTGCCTGCAGCCACAAACATTCCTCGACCCATAGCAGGCCGGTGGTGTTCCTCATTTCTCTTTTTCCCCTCAAGGAGCCCAGCTAGTCAGCAGAAACCCTGGGGTCGTAAACGACTCTTTTCGGGCACCCATCGTCCTTCACCCGAAAAGTGCCAGTCGGCGTCGTATGCCGGTTGTGACTGCCACCGTGATGTCACCGCACGCATTTGTTTGTTTGTACGCATTGCTTTTGCCTTTTTTTTTTCTCTCGCTGCCGAGAATCTCGCGCTCCGACTTGCGGGCGCGTGCATCCACCAATGCTCAACTTGTGTACAGCTCTGCCACCTAGGCGCGGATCTCTTTGTGGGAGGCTTTCTTTTTATTGTGCATATGGATAGCCTAGATAGACATGCTTAAGCTTTCACAGTCGCAAAGTTTGTTTTGTGTTCACTTGCTCAGGTCAGAAATCACTGAATGGATCAACATGAAAAAATAGATTACGGATGTGTGCAAGGCTTGTTGTGAAATGTTAGTTTCCACGGTACTGTCTTGTGCTCCTTAGTAATGCTTTGCAACGTGCATTGCTTTGGCAGAAAACAATGCTAGCGCAAGTGTAGCACACACGTTACCATACGTTTGGCTCCTTGAACGTTGGACCGAAAGCGAATGATTTGGTCATCTGTGCTGGAAATGTCTTATCAAAAGAATGCTTTAAAAGAGAAGGGAAGGTCTGGCTCTCCAGTTCAGAATTATTGAAATTCTCAGCTATCTCGTTTTGTTGCGTATTATCCCTGCTATTATTCAAGCTTGTGAATTGTATTTGTGGAGTGAATGACTGTATTGTCGGTGTAGCTGTGCATTCGCAATACGCAAGCATTTTAACTTGATTAGGTTTGAAGCCGGGCATCGCCTGCTTTACTCGTTAAAGGGTGATGCCCATCTTTTGCACACTAAGAGTGCAAACACAGATGCGTCCTAGTATGAAACAACCAAGATATTAAAAAAATTTGTCGTCTTGACAATCGATTCTCACATTGAGCAACATCCCGATTGCTGTGGACCAAATCATCATATACACGCACATACACCCCAGCACAACTTCTTTCACATTCCTGCGATTGGTGCATGAATGCCTGCCACTTTTTATCAGCGTAAGGCGCTGTCTTAAAGAATATTTTTAGAATGTGATTTCGTGACGTAACGCGTCGGCAAGAAACCATCTGGACCAACTGCTTTAGTCATTCCAGGTGTTTTGTTTTCTCGTGTGCAGGGAATCGTTGCATTCCAGTATTTTATATTGAATGGTCACACTGCATTTATGAAGCACGCATCTGAAATGTGTGTAAATAGGTTGCGTTTCTTTCATTTCAAGCCTCCCTAGAGAGATCCGTGAGCTGCTGTGCCCACATTTCACATTCTCGGGCGTGTCCCGGGTTTGTCGTCATTGCTGTACGTAGTATGTGTCGTTAAGTGTGCGCTGCGCTGTTTTTGGCGAAGTGCAACTGACACATCTCTTTTTGTTGTCTGTGTGTGCAATGTGTGTACATCACAAAGGAGAGAAGAAAAAAAAAGCTTTGTTAATACTTTCCTTTATTTTCGCTGAAAGACTGCAGAAGCAACTTCATAGCTATCGAAAACCAAAGATGTATTGTTCTCGAAGCTTCTGGGTCTTCTCAGCCAGCCATGCATTTGGATTCTCGGAGTGCCCTGGAACCAACATGTCTGCTGCCAATGCCGTGTTCATTTTTTAACCGCGAACAATTTTGGCAAAACACGGAAATCTGTGAAGCACTGTGTTAACTCGCTGGGAGGCAGCTGTGCGCTAGGTGTGCACGAAATAGCTGCGAGTGTCGGGCTTTGAACTCAAGCAGCAGTTCTGGCTGTACATACGTTTTTAGCCGTCACATCACGCTTTCAGCGAAATTTTACCTCCACATTCAGTCGACAGTGGCAGGAACTGGGGACGTATTCTGAAACGTTCGCCGCGGCGAACTTTTCGCACTGGCCACGCCTCCGCCGTAGCGGCGCGCGCTGAATGGCTGCTTTGACAAAACCGGAAATTCAGCTGGCGCAAGTGAATTTCCGGTTTTGTCAAAGCAGCCATTCAGCGCGCGCCGCTACGGCGGAGGCGTGGCCAGTGCGAAAAGTTCGCCGCGGCGAACGTTTCAGAATACGTCCCCTGTATTGCAAAGTGATCGGGTACCTATGCATCACTCTGCCTCAGACGCATGGAAGAGAAGAAAAAATACAATAATAATCAACGCGTAGCTTGGCATTCCATGCCGACGTGTTGGCTTCAGGTGCTTTGAAGATAGCGATAGACTCAGCGCTGTAGCCATTTTCCCGCCAGTTTCCATTGACGAAAACGAAAATCTTGTCATCCCCTGCTTGTTAGCACAATGGGTTCTGCTTGGCTACCTCTGTGTAACGACTTTTTCTTTCTTGATTTCCTTTTTTTTCTGTGTGACTGACTGCCCACAAGGCCTTGCTTCACAGGCAGAATGCTTAAGGCTCATCTGTGTAACTATTTAAGGGAAAGCTTTCCAGAAATTATATTGTAGTCTTAAAGCTATTGATTGCACTCGCTGTAAAAGTGTACAGTTTGTATTTTTTTTTTTACCACTGTGTTCTTGTTTACAAATGTTAAGTATGTTATGGTCTCTAAGCTTTGAAGAAGCTGTGCTCTTATTACTGAAAAGACTTCAGCTATTTTTGTTGCAGCATTTGAGTTTTAAATCTTATAGGAATTTTCTTATCAGAACTAAGTTTTGATTTTGTGCTTATTGAGTGGGCAAAGCATTAATTACCATACATGGGACACGTGCAACCATGGTGACAAAAAAAAATTGTTTTGTAGCAGATTGGACGTTTGTTACAAACTCTGCTTGCTCACCGTAGTTGCATTTTTGCTTGACTTGTTCAGGGAGATCAGTGTTTTATTTTTGGGAATTAACATCAATGGCAGTTGTAGGTAGAAGCTTACATTACTCCTCTATCAACTTGAGTTTGGCTGTTACCTGTCATTTTTTTTTTTTAAGTGAACCCATGACATAGGTGTTGTGCATTATGTTCATGCCAACGCTGAAAATTGCTGCCAATGAACTGTGAACCGATGCTGATGTCGTCGACAGTAGAACCTTTTCATTCTTTCTCCGAGGCCACAAAGACATTTTTTTTTTTATTGGCCAGCCGAACAAAACCATTTTCAATGACCTGTGACGAGCATGTGCTCGGCGCCAAGAAAACAATTTCCTACCGTTGGTACACCTAGCAGTTTTGTCAAAATGTAGCCAGAAATAAAACGAAAAAAAAAAAAGTTCTTAAGCCCCACACGTTGCTGTTTGTGTCTTCAGGCCGCCGGGTGCATGGCGGAAACTAGAGGACAGATGGTCACTTTTTTCCATCTCGGTGTTCAAATGTATTGTCGCGCAACTTCTTCAACAATAAGATGTTTAGGTTGCTAAGCTGGACACCTTGCAAGTGTGGCTTTGTACCCACACAATAGAATAGAGAAGTTGACATCAGTGTTCAAAGTTCGAGCAACCAAACAAACAACGTTTCGAAAACCTGTGGTTTTTATGGACACACTTCGTCGTTTCCGTGCATCAGCTGGCAACACTGACTTTGTCTCTAACCGAGCCTTGTTTGACGATCACCGCGCACCAGTTGCCCTGATCGTGATATTCAGTTTCAACACAGCCTGGAGCCACGCTTTCAAGCAACTCTCGAAGTTCTCCACGCTGGAACAAGTGGTAATACCTAGAAAAAGAACAGAGCATGAGTAAGGGTGGAGAAAAAAATCATAATAATAAAGGGGGCGCAGTTTGCTGTATTGGTAACAACATGGTCACTAAACGGAGTGAAACGTGAGCAAGGAGTGGATGTTGCGCTTGCTTGCAAGTCTTTTCTGAAAACCCGTCACGACTTGCATCCTTCCTTTACTGTACCAACCACGAGCAAAACTATGCTCTTCAGTCGCGGCGTATGCATTTGTGTACGTGACTTACTCTTGCCATTTCTGTGCAGTGGTGGCAAGGAAAGCGACCACGAACATTAGTCTTACGAGTAAATCGAACATTCTGCTTAGCTAAAGCACACACATTTTGCATCTTAGTGAAATGTATCACTACAGACCCCCTTGGCAAAGGCACTACCGTGTTCGATGGCATGTTTGATGTGGGGTGTTTGAGTTAGCAATTGTGAAGGTTTTTTTTCCTGTCTAGTAATTCTTTGTTAAAAGAAACATATCACAGCTGGCTGTAAAACAAGTAGATATTTAATTACTCTAATTATAATGACTCGCTATAGAATGCAATAGAGTCATCCTACCTCATCCTTGACTTGCTTTCAACGCAATATCCAGCACCTTGGCATAAAGTTACGTAAATTTGTTACATTTATTGACAGACGATCGTTATTTATGACTGAAGGGGCTTAAAATGGCACAATTTATACCTCCATCAGGTGGGAAAGTACATCGCCACTTTGAGTGCATTTTGCCATTAGTGTTGTTCATAGGCCTGTCGCACGAAAAGATTTGGCACCAGTCACAGTGGCTATCGCGTTGCACTGCTGAGCACGAGTTCAATAGCGGCAAAAGCGGCCGCATCTCTATGGGGACGGAACAGGGAAAAACAAAAACATGCTCGTGTGCTGTGCATTTAGGCAATCGTTAGGGGGCTAATTTAGGTAATCGAACACAGTGCTGTATTGTCTTGGCTCGTGAGCAGTCATCATGTTGTTACTTTGTGAATATCACCTCAAATAATAAATATAGAATATGCTGGATGTTGGCAACGTCGCTGGACCTAGCGACGTTGCCGTCAAATCCAAATGACACTTTCCCTCCAGCGTAGCAGCTTGCCACTTAAGTGGCACTCGTTCAATCAAAGTGTCGCCAAATTTGCCCGTGCGACTAAGGTGCTACCCGCTACAGCGGTGCAGTCATTACATTCTCCTGCTCAGTTCAAGTCTCAAGTTCCGATTCCTAGCCATGATAGCCACATTGCAGTGGGATTGAAATGCAAGAATGCTCATGCACGGTGCGTTGAGTGAATGTTGAAGAGAACCTCAAGTGGGCAAACTATTAAATAACTGCAGTCTGAAAACGCTAGTCTCTATCAAAGACTGTCACCATGCCTGACATGCAGGACGGCTGTGAAAGAATCGAGGGCCAAGATAACGATTCTATTTCGCTTCTTTTCCTTTTTCTCGCTTCATTAGTCATGAGCTGCTGAGCACGGATATGGCTTAATTAAGCAACATTCTTGTGCCTTATAATTGTAATATCTTTCAAAGGCTACACCTTCTCGCTATATGGTACTTGTGGTCCCAATATGCTTGCATAGATGCAGTACCATAAGAAAAGCAGCCTGCCTCACTGCCGTACATGCCTCGGACAGTGAAACCACTGAAAAAAAGATGACCGCGGTCAAAACATATGACCGATCAATCATAAAGTTAGTCTCCCATTTCCGAAGGCAAGTTGCACAGATGCTCACCTGTAGTGGGTCTCTTGCGTATTCTTGGAATGCCAAGGCACCAGCATGTCCCGGGCCTGAAACTGAGTTCGATTGCAGTGCACGGGCAATGCTGACGTTTCCGGAGACTCGACATAAGTTTCACAGTTGGCAGCAGCTTTGTTGGGGTTCAGATATTTTGACAGTGCGCCTTCTTCGTCGCCACCGGGGTTGTTCTGCTCCAAGGCCCAGACGTAGACAAGCGCACGTCCACCAGGCCGCAGCACGCGTAGGATTTCGTGCACCGCCGCCTCTCGACGCTCCTGGTTAGTTTCGGCGCGAAATAACAACAAAATAGGCAAGAGGAAATTCACGTAAGCTTCTGGTGATGGATGTTGCTGCAGTTTGTAAGCTGAACTTCATCGAAGGCAATTCAATTAGCGCATTGCACGATACCAGCGCAATATCAAATGCAACAGGGAGAGAAAGCGCTGGCGTCTGCAACACACTGTTTCCATCCAGCATAGGTAAACCAAGCAATAGCAAACCAATCCATCAAGCAGCATCAGCAATCTGTGTATTACGAATCAAGGAACAGGAAAAGGAGGAATTCTAGTAACAAGCACTTGTGTATTCTGCTATTTTTACGTGTCGAGAAGTAATCAATTGTGGCAGCCTGGATATTGTGCTGGGTCAATGAACACTGGCCAGTATTCTTCTCCAGGGGTTTGACTCGAGGGTCATCACATGCTTATAGCACGAGGTCTGCTAAGGGACAAGAAATATAAATAGCAAGGTAAACCAGGTTGACATTTTATGCTCCTGGAGTCGCGAATAGACTTGTCGTCCCATGAGTTGAGAATTGGTGGGCCAGAAAAGGGCGTCAAAGCGAGACTATTGGTGACACCATCTTGAAGTTCCCACACCAGTTTCTCATGTCGCAGGTACCGGCTAGTGAGCTAGTGAACTGTTTATCAATACAGCCTAACTTCAATATAAAACACGGCTATGATAAATTATCAGATATAACAAAGTAAATAAATTTCTTGGCCAATATCGATTTTTTTTTATTTATCGGCACTGTAAGCCTTGCAAGGATCATACAGAAGTGGACATACAAACATGGTACAGGCACAGCATTTTAGCATGCAAGGGATGTTTCAAGTTCAAAAGAAAGAAAGGCAAAAGGTATGAAAGTATGCCATGTAAAGTACAAAAAGTAGTCTGTACAAGTAAAATGTTAACATGCACTCAGTGGAACGTACGGTTAAAAAAAACTTGCAGAAGCAGAGCATTGAAAAGCATGAACATGCACCAATGCGTGTATGAAAAGTCGGTCAAAAAGTAACAAATAAACGCTTATAAGTTATAACAAATATTCGGCATATGACAAAGGTGTTTTCAAGTTGGACACAACTTCATGACTACAATGTTCAACTTCATAAAATGATGGCACTGCCATAACAAAACGACTCGACTTGGGAACCATTGTGGATATTTCTCGAACAAAAGGGACACATCTTGAAAGCTGTGGCACCACAATGAGAGGCACAGTTCGGGGAGAAAATTCAAAACCTGTAATTTCTACACAAATAACAAATTTTTAATGAAATGCAAAGAGAGTGTTCATAATATAATCTATCATTCTACACTGATGTTGCATTTCTCAAGCATCTCTTCAACATAACATGCCCCACTGAACAACGCAGTGGATATTGTGAGTACTTACAATGGTAGATAGATGATGCAGAACAGCTATGCTGATGCAGGCATCAAAGACGCCCCTTCTAAATGGCATCTGCAGCACATCAGCTTGAAGAACTTCGAGTCCACGATGCTGACAAATGTCGCAGAGCCGTTGGCTGCGGTCGAAACCAAGCTTTGTGTAGGAAAAAAAAAAAAAGGAAATATGCACCTCTATTTGCATCGTTTTGGCTTCGGCTAAGCACCATGAAAGGATAGTCTTCAAAACCCAGTTGTTTTAGTTTTTAACTAACGCCATTAGGAAAGTTCATCTTGGAAGCAATCTAAATGCATGGGAATGAAGAAATCATTCTCTATAGCGTCCACTGAACTGATTCTGCTGTCTTGTTGCATTTGAAAGAAAAAGTAATGTGCTCATTGCGGAGAGCAAATCTTCGAATTCAGCCCTTTTTAACAAAAATCGCCAACATTTAAAAACAAACCGTTGAGTTTGCAGCCTTGAAACGCCACGACAAAATGAACAATACTACACTCTGCATCGTGGTTGACATCCAAAGTGGTCAAAACTTGTACATTAACGCTGCTCTGAAATGCACCTCCAATTTGTGGACAAGTATTTTTCAAAAACCTTTGTAAGCCACAGTACTTTTACCTCGTATTTCATTCCGTTAGACACGCCAATGCACATAGTTTACAGAATTGTGATATGTATCTGGTTTTGCAACGGAGTTGTGGCACTGCAAACTTAATACATAAATGGAAAAAGATTGCAGCATTCTAGGCCCTAAATTACAATTCTGCTGCCAACAGTCAGTACAATTTAGCTTCGTCGCTTTGACAAATTTCAAGTAAATTGCTCTCTCCATCAAGAGACTACGTAGCCGGGCACGGCAGTGCGATGATCATGCTTATATAATCTGCTTACCACCAGCTGCACCCTTTGTATGCTAAAGGGTGGCAGATTAGGCTGGTTGGTTAATAATGTAACTGTTTAGTGCGAAGCATTAACAACAGGACAACGTGAGACATTGACGAGTGCTTGCCCCCTGACTTGCGTTGTCCTGTTGCCACTATTTTGTGCTATATAGCCTTGTAGCCATCTGCCAAGGCTGTTAATTGCCAAGGCTGTTAATTGTTAAAATTTTGGGGATTTGCCAAAGTTACGCCCCGCAGCTTTGCTGAGGTAACCTCATTGTACATATAATACTTGACACCAACAAATACTGTAGCCAAAGATAAATTTTGTCTCAGTTGGCCTTTAACCTGTTAACTGCCGTGACAAATTCCAAAAAAATTTATAGAAGTGCAATGAAAAGATGGCGAAGGTCATTGTGCATTATTTTCTTGTCAAAATTACAAGAAACTGAACACATATGCATGTGCAAAAATTGCAAATGTGGAAATTCACGAGTTGACTCGTCGCCGGCACCAGTGGACGCTTGTTGTGATGAAAAGCTAGCTAATCCTCGCCAGTTGCGGGGTTAACCATCTCGTCATCTCGCTTTAGACAGAAATAAGATTTACGGCAAGAAAAAGTCGCACAAATGTATGCAGCGCAGTGACAGGCCAACTTATTTTACTATGTGCACTGGAACTCTTTATGGTTTTATTTACAAAAATTTGCGATGCACTAACCTTGAGCAGCTTGTCGTGACCTATGAGGTACTTGCCATTGCCACATCCAGCGTCGAGCAAAAGTGAGCCCTGTTCCAATGAATCCAGGAACTCGGCAACTTTGGGCCACTGTTTATACCTGGTGTCGCTGAACTGCTCCGCTATGTTTTCATACACCTGTGTGCGCAAAACACTACAGCTGCAGTCTGAATAATGCTAGTCCCGAGGATGAAAGGATAAGCATCGACTCTGCGAACAGAAGAACGTCATTCACCTTGTAGACATGCTCCGTTTCTAGCCTCAGAGCAGTTGCATTGTCTTGGTTTCTGCAATTCAGTTTGAACAACAAAGATGTAAGGTTTGTCAAACTTTAAAGTACTTTGTAAACTGCTTAGTAAAAGGTAACTTTGCCTCTGAGGAACCTGTGAAATACAGCAACATTCTCATTTCAGCATCTCCAGACGAAGTATGTCGCATTTTAAACAAAAAGGTCAAGGTCTGTTGGAAGCAGATTTTTTTATTTGCGCCTCCAATTTCTTGCTTGATAAAATTAAAAAATATTAGAAAAGTTAAAAAAAGTGAAGTATTAAGTCTTCTACCCTAGACTCTGGAATGAAGACAGTGTAATGCTCTTAGCTATGTCAATTAAAGACACCTTTATAAAGACTACAGGTGTTCGAAAAGTAAAATTTTAGAATAAGATCAAATACAAATATTCGAGAAAGATGACCTCCAAACATTGAATCGAATATTACATTTCTAAACACAGTGAAACATAAAGCTTGTGTGGAGTCTTCTTAGCAAAAAAAACAATTTATATAAATATTATAAAAATTATTTACATGGCTTATTTACAGGTATATTCAAATGCATGTAATACTGTTTGCAAATTGACATCCAGTCAACTAAGAAGCTTATAAACGAAAAGCAACTACTTTCACTTATCTGGTACACCCTGACAATGACAGTAACAAAAAAAAGAAAGAGAGGGGGGGGGGGGGAACAGCATGTTGCATGACGCAATACAATTCATGTGGAGTATTGAGTTCGTTCAAGGGGTTAATTTTGATACTACCTACAGCACTACACATTGATTTAAAGGGATGAAAACATGCCGAGACTGGCCAAATAATAAAAATAAATTGCTTTACTCTAAGTCGAGCTAACAAATTCAGCTACACAAAAGGCATTCGTAATGAATGACTGAACGAATAATCTGTCCCACCAGCCGTGGTTGCTTAGTAGCTATGGTGTTGGGCTGCTAAGCACGAGGTTGTGGTATCGAATCTCAGCCACGGCCGGCCACCTTTCGATGGAGGCGAAATGCGAGAACACCCATGCACCTAGATTTAGCTGCACATTAAAGAACCCCAGGTGGCCGAAATTATTCCGGAGCCCTCCACTACAGCATGCCTCATAATCAGATCGTGGTTTTGGCATGCAAAATCCCATAATTTTAATAATCTGTCCCGTACATTTGCTCAGGAACCAGTGACCCTGCGTCGCAACCGCAGTTCCCCTGCAGCGGAATCATTCGCTACAGTTCTCCTTTCCATCACTCTCCATCCTCTAAAAACCCGCCGTCGTTGCTCAGTGGCTATGGTGTTAGGCTGCTGAGCATGAGGTCGCGGGATCGAATCCCAGCCACGGCGCCCGCATTTCGATGGGGGCGAAATGCGAAAACACCCGTGTACTTAGATTTAGGTGCACGTTAAAGAACCCCAGGTGGTCTAAATTTCCAGAGTCCTCCACTACGGCGTGCCTCATAATCAGAAAGTGGTTTTGGCACGTAAAACCCCATATATTATTATTATTCATCCTCTAAAACTCCAATAAGTGTTGTTAACCCTTACATACTCTAATAGTGAATTCTTGAATCGAAAAACAAGAACTATTCTATTTGTATTAGAAATTTCGGATATTCGCCCACCCCTAAAACTACACCAATCAAGTGTCAAGACACCAGCAAGTGGCAAACTCAACTATTGTTGAGTTTGTTGCTAGGCACAATGCCAACTTACCCAAAACGATGAGAATCGCACAGCAAGGCGTTTCCTGCAAGAACAAATGATAAAGGTTTTAACCCCATAGACGTAAACAATAAACCGAATTTTCGAATTTTTTGCATGTGTGATTGGTATCAGAAACAATGAAACTGACGTGTGAAGTGTGTGCGTGAATTATATGCAAATTGTGCCTCCACATGTGGCTTCACGGGAATGCGAAGCACACTGCCATGAAGCAGAACCACAATTCACTGTAAAACTGCAATGAAATGGTCATCTATCAAAACTTGTTGGCCAAGTTGTCGCGAACATTATCGACATAAAACAAAAACATAGACGCGAGCATATGCCACTACCAAATGAAGTTTATTTAGAGCAAAAAGAATATCTATACGTGAAGTGTGCATGTACACATTTTGCAGAAGGCATTTGTTTGTGCCTTTCTTTTAATTCGTGCGCATATTTTTCGCACTGGCTATACCATGAAATCGCAGTCCCTGGACAAACAAAACGTGATTGTTTCAGGAGCCTGCCTGGCTTTTGAATGTTGCTGTGCATGGTTATTCGTGTGGGTAATACACAGATTCCCAGTATTCATGCCACAAAGATGTGGCATCAGTGTTAAGGTAAGCAACGGAAGCGAGGCAGTAAGATCGGGCAGGCAATGCTCACCACATTTGCAGCTCCCTCTTCGTATGTGCCTGAACGTGTACGAGATCCGGACGCTGCGCTGAGAAAGGGTTATGCCGTTGTCCGGGCCACCGGATCTTGGAACGACGTCAAACTTGCGCGACGCGATACTGGGGGCACAAGGAAAGCAAAGCATAAGAACTCCTTGCCTTGTCGGTCTTGAAAGTTTGTCAGCACGGTACTAATACCATTACTACTGCTTCCATGAAGCTCGCAATTACCGTAATGTCCGAGATGCACGTGAAAGAGCAATATCACTTAAGACTGTTGCAAAGTATGGTTTCTGAACTCTTATATTTTCATTCTCTTAATGAAAGAATGTTTATTGCTAATAAACAAATCGTAGTGGCAGTGAGGTTTCAGCAGAAAAAAAAAAAAGGAATGCTCGAAAATTCCTTCTTTTTCTGTTGAAAACCTCAATGCTGGTTTAATAGGAAGCTCTACCTGTTGCCCTTACTATACAAATACCTATGAGATGCAGAAACGCTTTTATTTGGCTACCGTTTAGTAAACTTGAATGATATTTATTACATTACAAGTAAAAGTAAAATTTTAATGATTGCAGGAAGCATATATGTTCACTTAGGGCCCTCAATTTTTTACAAAAGCAACACCAGCAATTGAAAATTTTCAGAAGAATTTCAGCATTAAGCGGACAATTTCATAACTCTACAATAAAAGTAGATATTGCGACTCTGCTAGGTGAATTTATTACAGCATTTAAAGCTGACAAAATATATTCATTTTTTAAAGTTCACACAAAATTTATTGTTACTTCTATTCTGCAAGAAGTCCTATTCACAAACTACTTGTGTAATTCAGAGCTATGTATACTACATCATGTCTTTTCAGTTTAGCCACATAAATAGAGCCAGCTTACGGTTTAGTTCTGTTAACACAGAGTTATAGAATTGCAAGCTTGCTGCAATTTGCTCCAAATTGTTTTAGTTTACCAATTCTCGTCGTTTTCTGTAAAAATGTTGAGGCCTAAAATCAGCACGCTGTTTCTGGTTGTCACGAGAATTGAATTATATTTCTTTTAAATGTGACTTCTTTCATCCACATCGGTTCAGCAGTCACCTAGTGATAGCATTTGCACATTTCGCACATATCTTAACAGCAACATTGTTGTTGGCTCTGAGCTAAAGTTTCATCTTAACCGTCGAAATCCACAGCACATGTGGAGGCGTCATTTTGGTTTGCAAATTCAGCACAATAGCTAGGGCGAGCCACAGAGATAGTTTATCAAGAAACCAACTTAATTGGCTTCATAACAATATGCTACAACGTCGTGAGAAGCAAATGCCCCTTTCACAAAGGCTCCCACAACCTTTATTTTGTCGATTAGTTCAACAAGCCCTCTCACCCGTGAGACCAGACGTAGCGGCTGTCGCCAGACAGAATCAGCGCACTGCGAGGAGGTAGAACTTGCGCCACTTGGCGGCCGTCGGGGTGCCGGAAGTTCATCACAACTGAAGAGCCCAAGCTAAGCAGCACGATGTCGTTGTCAAAGGATTCGTGGCTGTCGACATGTGGAGGGATTCCTGGCAAAAATAAGCGATACACGAGTGTAACACATTTGTCGTCACGGCATCCACGAGGACGTCCCAGGCCAACAGTAAAGAGCAGTGGCACCTTCTGCACTGCCAGCAAACAGCCGTGAGGATGTGCCGAGTGTGCGGCACAATTTGCGAGTGGGACAGATGAGTGATAAATGTGTGCTTCACTGCTCACCAAAATTTTTCTGTGAACAGCTCGCACGTAAATTTACGGGTGCCATACTGGGCACCAGTCAAAGCTTTTGTAGCACACGCAGATATAGGCCAAAGATAAGCAGACTGGACTCAAATAGAAAGTCAAATGATGCACTCTAAAAACATTTTACGTCCTTTGGGGCATATCTTTGTGCCACAACAATAATCGCCATCTGCCTTGCTTGCATTTCCTTTCTTGACAACTCTGCACTTACTACTTTCGTGTTGAGAACGTCATGCCAAGCTGATAATGTGCGTTCCGTTTGTAACCTTGAAGTACCAGATGTGCAGCACTGGAGAAAGGAAAGGCACTTGTGAAAGATGACGGTTATTATGTGTCCCAAAGGGTGAAAACCAAGAACAGCTGGACCACCTAAAGCTTAATTAACCTAAATCTAAATACACATGCTGTCTTCATCGGAATGCAGCTGTTGTGGCCAGGAATTGAACCCGCGACCTTGTGGTCAGCAGCCACTGAGCAACAGTGGCAGGCGTGGATTGGATTCAATCACAGCTATTGCCATGTTAGTAATACTACTCCAACAAAGCGATCACAATAATGTTACTGCAAGATAAATAGATGACTTATACATGACAGATTGTGCAGCGCATCTGTATTAAACACAATAAAGAGCTCAGAAGGATTCCTGTTGTTTTTTAAGCACAGCTGCAAATTCAGAACTTATTTATTTATTTAAAATACCTTACAGTCCCAAGGAATGGGCAGTGTGTAAGAGGAGCTTCAAAATTTTACGTGATATAAACAGCATACAATTACATAAAAATCTTAAGAACACTTTTTAAAATAATTGTTCCATGTACAATTATAAACTGCACACAACGTCGAAAATCCTCAAAGTGAAAAGGACAAAAAATGAAGACAAGAAGCAAAGCAAACAAGAAACTATATTAAGTAAGAAATGCGTGTTTATGTCGTGACAGAATTGTTCCTTGTTAGCTTCAGCTACCAGGATATCGGAAAGGCCGTTTCACAAACGGATGTCACGTGGCAGATGAATTAAAAGCATCTGTTTTACCATAGATGCATGTGAAATAAATATGATTACGGAATATTCATGGTGCATTTCACACTATTAAATGCACCACATCTCTCTACAGCATGGTAGCTCCCTCAAACACACGCAGAGGTGAGTACATTGTCAAAATGAGTCCCAGCACATACGAAACATCATAAAAAGAAAGTGACGTAACATCTCCTGCGAACTAAGCAAAGTTGGATCCATGTAACAGATCGCACTTTGCAAATGGGCTCTGCACTGCAGAGACCTTCAACGGAAAACGAGTATTACCCTGTCCAGGGAGGTAGCGGGTCACAGTCAGCTGGTCAGGAAGTCTGTCCAAGCGACCGGCAGCGACAAGCCGGCCCAAGAACGGCGCGCATTCGTTGGGAATGCTTTCGGACAGTGGTGCATCTTTCTGTACTCCCTGTAGACTGTAGTCGAAGGCATAGCCAAAATGACGCACTTCCCGCTGACGAAGAGCTGCAGCGAAAAGATGCGAATGTGAGACCTGAGAAAGACGTTAACAAATGAAGACTTTTCTTGCACTTTTCTCTGAAAACGTTGGAACGTAAGCACATTACAAAGGATCATGGCCCTTGCATGAATCCCAAGGCCAGTAGAAGAACGAACTTCATCTTAACAATTGTTGTGACTGGCAGCACGAAGTTAGTGGAATTCTGTCGAGAGCTATGACCACTTGAGCTATGACAAAAACTACATCACTATGGTGTCTCAGCTAGACAGTCATCAACATCTTTCATGTCTTCATTTCAACAACAATAAAAAGCTGTTTCCAACAGCTCTGGGAATGAAAATTGCAACTTCTAAATACGATAGCATATCTTTGCGTGTCCACGTCTACGTACCTGAATCCTGCTCGGTATCTGGAAGGACTTACTGTTAAGGATTTCTATTTATACTGTGCCCGACTACAGAAATGATCGCAACCATCGGCTGTAGACACTGGGCCATCATAAAGTGGAGCGACGGACTTTCGATCGCATGCCGAGATAGTGCAAGACAACTCCCTCGGCGTTTCATTGCATGGCGACGCAAGTGTCAGTTTAATCGCATGGTCAATTTGCAATGCGAATAGCACGTGGTCTCACCTTGTGACTCTTCTGGGTCACCCCACGTGATCAGCTGTGCTAGGTCGGTGGCTTCGTTCTCGGTGACGGCATCTTCAATAAGCTTCAATCCCTCCGGCAGTTGTCTGTCATCAAACAGGTTGCTACACGCATTTCCTCTGATGCTTGGCGCTGAGAATGCATCAGAGAGGGGTGAAAAGTAAGAGGATATCAGTGCATGAACACAAGACGAAGATGCTTAGCAAACGTGTATGTCGCATCGTTTATAGTAACTACATATTTCTACATAATGGCCATGATTATGACGTGATTCTGCACGGTCAACATGTACAATGACAGCCAGTTTTCTTCTAGCGGTAACTTGTGTTAGAAATGAACTTCCGTCGCAGATGACTAACCTCGTTCAATGAATGCAGGAAACACGGGGTCTTTAGCGAACGTTGGCACGTTGCTGCTCAGATAAGAAGCCGCGGCCGCGCTAGAGTCGACATCCTCGAATACCACTACGGCGAACGGTTGACCGGGAATGAGCAAGATGTCTTGTATGCTGCCGTAGCAGTGAAGGTCGCTGTAGATGGCCTCGTAGCTCCCACCGCAAACCATTCCACAGTTGTTGAGCACTAGAAACTGAAACATCGGGGAAAACATAAAAGCAGAAACATTAAAACGGCACTTGCGATCGACCACTGCGCGTCAGTAAATCTGGTGGTAATCACCCTCGTCGGATAGTCGCACACGTCGACGCCGGTGTTCTCGCGGATGATCCGGGCACATCTCGCCACTTTTCGACGAGCTTTTCTCTCTGACTTTGTGAGCTTTAACTTCGCAGCCGCTTCTTCGGTCGAAACAAAACCAACCTCGCGTGCTGCCATAACAACTTTGTGGGCGCCGCCATTAAACTAGGTTGCCACGACAACGTTTCTAACGCCTCCACTAAGCGTGAATTTCACGCGACGCGTGTGCATAGTATTCGCTAACTTAGAAGCATAAAAAAAGAAGTTTGCTTTGCTGAACAAAATTTTTTGCATCAAGTAGACTAGTTAAAAGTTTTGCTGGCGACTCAATGCGTGACCTTTGAGATTGACAGCACTGCTGTTTTATCTCGGAGGCTATGCTCAGCAGCTTGAAAATTGGGGCAACCACTTAGAGAACGTTACTTTTGCAATATTTGGTAAGTTTATGGGACGCTGTTCAGCGAATTTAACTTTCTTTCAGCGCGTGTCACCGCTACACGTTTGCCTATAGCAACGGAAAAACGGCTGCGGGAGCAGCAAGTAGAGCAGTAGGGCATAGAGTAGGGTTTGAAACATGGAGGAAGGAAAAACGTCCGGCCAAACGTTTTTCCTTCCTCCACGGGCTTATAGTGTCTAGAATATACAGGCAATAAACTATAGTCATTTTTGTAGGAAACTCTATGCTATAACTGGCTTAAAGTAAAGCTTAAAGGGTGGAGGCCATCAAAGTTTTGGCGACCATGTGGCATCATCGCAAGTTGGGCATCCATGCTTGAAAATAACTTTTCGGTGCGAATACTTCATTTCTTCAAATTTCAAAAATATTAAAACATGACATAATTTTGGTACTTATATCAGCGCTGAATAAAGTTGCTGTTTTTTGTTTTATTTTTGCGTAATTTTGTCAACACGATACGCACGTAATCCGACGCGCCGATACGGCAACACTGGCCGGCAAGCCGCTCGCAACCGCCATTTTGCCCGTCTTCCTGCCACCGCTTGACGCTCGTGTGTTCGTTGATGAGGTGGAACATCAAGAGCGCGTAAGGTTTCGCGCCCAAGCTCCCAGGCTTTTCCACATTGAATTGCGGCCTCAAGGAACGGCCTCACCATGAATTACGGCCGGGCACCGCCGCAGATCGACGGCATGACGTCGTTGAAGGTGGACAACCTCACGTATCGCACCACGCCGGAGGACCTGAAGCGGGTCTTCGAAAAGTACGGGGACGTCGGTGACGTCTACATACCGCGGCATCCCTACACACGTGAAAGCCGTGGATTCGCCTTCGTGCGATTCTACGACAAACGCGACTGCGAGGACGCCATGGACTCGCTGGACGGCTACATCCTGGACGGCCGCGAACTGCGCGTCCAAATGGCGCGCTATGGGCGGCCATCGGACCCGTACCGCCAGTCGTCGTCGCGAAACGTCAGACCGAGCCGCCGTTCCCGTTCGAGGTCGAGGAGCCGTGGTCGCCGGTCCAGGTACGCTGCACTTCTCTACTCGCGCGTTTGCGTGCGGTCTTGACCGCGTTTCGATATGATCCCCCCCTCCAGAGCATTTTAACCCGGAAAAAAGGCTGTTGTTGACGCGCGCCGGACGCTTCAACTGCAACAGTACCGCAAGAGCAAGCGCGTGGATTTATCTGATATGTTCGAGTGTCCCTTGCCACGTTTCTCGTTTAAGAACAGCTCGGCATAAATTACGAGCATCCACAGTAACTGGCCTTTTTTCTTTCTTTCGCAGCCTCAGTGCAACCTTCCTAAATTTCCATCGCGTTCTGTTCGGAACGAAAGGGCTTCGTATAAGCACGGTCGCGTGATCACTTCCTTCTGTTAACACTAGATTTATCTGTACATGAAGCCACGTGGTTCCCTTCCAACGCTAAGCAACATGCTTTTTAGTTATCCAGTACAATTTGCAAAACCAACTCGCCCACATCAAGCTTCTGCTGCCAATTTATGTATGTTCGTGCTTTTCGCTAGTTCCCTGCATGACCGCCAGGTGAAGAACTGGCGCAACCGTCGTGAGCGATGTGCCAACAATTGTGTGTGGACTGCGGTATGCGCGCGCTTCTACACTATTTCGAGTACAACTGCACGAAGGATGCTGCAGGACGGCGTCTCGTTGTTAGCCCAGTGCCTTCGCATTAGATTGGACAACCTTGTAACTAACTGTTCAGCTACTGAGCATGAAGTGGCTGGTTGGGATTCCAGGCTGCATTGGATGACCATTAAAATTGTGGCCAAAATTAATTGGTAGCCCCCCTACTGCGGCGGAAAGTCACAACCTAGATTTATTTTTTTCGGCTCTTTGCTCACCAATCTGAGATGTAAAGCACCTTTTGAAGAACCTTGCACTATAAATTGACTGTCTCATAGTTGGGCAGTGACGTTACTTTAAAGTAAAGGGATGCAATAATTCTGGGCCCCTTCTTCAAGTAATAAAAAGGTAGCTTTAGCTCACAAATGTCTCACAGTTTTAGATGCAAGTCCTTTGGGCATCGTTCAAAGGTATTGTGTACTAGACATCATTGCAAAATTACACTCTACTTGCTGTCTTGGTTGCGATTGTGGCATGAAGCCACAATCGCAAAGCAGATGCATGTCACAGATCTGTTGTACCTCGGTGTCAGGTAAAATCCAGGCAAGTTCGATTAAATCAGATTCCTTCAGAAAAATATTCCGTGTTCTCGAAACGGTGTGTAAACCACTATTTCCCTGTGCTGTGTGTTATAGCAGCATGTAACAGAGCTGGCAAACATCGTGTTGTGTGCGCACTTCTCTTGGCACCTTAGTGGCAAACTTTCAAGCGAAAGCATGGCCTTGGGAGCTCCCATCCTAATACAGAGGAAAGGCACAGACTCAGCATTGTTTGAATTACATGGTTTGTTCCATTTGAATGTATATCTACTGGCTGTTGGGAATAGATTCCTTTTATCAGGCTGGCAATTTTTTGCCAAGACTGCCAGAAATTGTAAATAAGAAAATGAAGCAGCATGTTTACAGCTTCATATACATTATGTTTACATTAATTACAACATTGTTAACAGCATTAGTTAAGGCATCGAAAGTGAGAGAATTGACGCAGTCTGCATATTATATCCAAGCCACACGTTCACAGAAAATGATATTAACTTGCTAATGCCCTAAATTTTGATGTCATTTGCCAGAACCCATTCAACTAAGAAATGTGTATTCTTGTCACCATAGCTTGCGCACTGCAATACAAATGTAGTATCTGAAATCTCTATCAGCAACAAACTGAAGCTAACTGCACCATCATATGTTTATGTTTACATTTCACAATTCATGAAGGCAGATTAAATTTGCAAGAATAACTTATTTTTAATTACTATCCTAAAGT
Source organism: Dermacentor albipictus (assembly GCF_038994185.2). Classification (NCBI taxonomy): domain Eukaryota; kingdom Metazoa; phylum Arthropoda; class Arachnida; order Ixodida; family Ixodidae; genus Dermacentor; species Dermacentor albipictus. Next base: position 115,033,830 of record NC_091828.1, read on the forward strand.
TGACCACATCAACAGGTGCTGTCATTGACGCCATCGTGTCAAATGTAATTAAATATGGACGTGTGGCAGCTCCATCAAATAAACGTCGTTAGGAAACTAGAGAAAGGCAAGTTAATGTGACTTTCTGTGCCCATGGGGCATGGGTATTGCATAATTAGAATACTAATTGTCAGTGCGTAGTAGTAGTAAAATTCTTCCCTTCAATATCACAAATTGCATTCAACTCAGTTTAGGGCCTGTCAAATGAATATTTCTGCATCCATGTATTTCAGTAGGGAAGTTGGAGTGTGCCTCGAGCTAAAGCACCATCATAGGTATAGTAAAAGCAACAAGACAGGGGTCTGTACTATTTCATATATGCTGAGAGCAGCAGCCACAAAAGAAAAGAAGAGAAAAGAACTGCACACATTGAGCCTTGCCTTTGCACAGTCATTTAGCTGTTGTGATTGACATTCATGTGTTAAATGCAGCATAAAGAAAACTTGTAAGAACAGGTACTGCAATGTTGTGACAGTGTTAACGAGCCACTGTTGTTTGACAGGCCGTGCACTGATTGAGATAAATAAAAATTATCCTCGGGCAGGAGCCGACGACGTTCATCATCTAGAAGCCGTAGGCGGTCCAGGAGCCGGTCCCGGCATCGCCAGTCAACCTCTCGCAGGTGAGCACCATAAGACGGTGCTTAAATTTTGTGACGGGTTTGCTTACATTGCTTAAAGACCAGGTGCAATGAAAGTTTAGACCTAGGGAGATTAAATACCCCTCCGTAGCTATCAATTGATGCCATTTTACGCTAACATTGTTGAAATTTGATGACGTAGAATCATCCACTGTGACAGGTGTATAACTGGCTTTCATCAGTTTTCATAAACAAACTTGAGGGCCTAAACAAAGACTTTATTGCCAACAGTAGAAATCAATCTCACTCAGGTTAGTAAAATATGTAACCGGATTTGCACACAGCAGTGCACAGGCTTGCATGCTGCTGTGATGGACAGTGCAGCCCTGCAGTCACGGAGTGCAAACGTGCATTGGTTGGTACTTAGCATACTGGTGGGGAGACCACAGCCTGCTCAAGGAAAGAAACACTTGTCAGCAAGTTGTGCTAAGGGAATGCATAGTAAAGTGGTGTTCCCTTTAATCAAAACATTTTGCAGGTCCAGGAGTCGTTCAAAGGAGCGCAGGCGTTCCCGCAGCCGCTCTCACAAGAGCCGGAGCCGATCCAGGGATCGTCGCAAGAGTCGCAGCAAGTCCAGGGATCGCAGTCGTAGCCGTTCTCGAAACCGTGAAGTTAAAAGGAGTCGTTCCAAGTCGAGGAACAGAAGTCGCTCAAAATCCAGAGATCGTAGCCGATCAAAGGAACGTGGAGTAAAATCGAAGCGACGCAGCCGATCAAAGTCAAAGGGTCGTCGCAGTCGGTCGAAGTCCAAGGAACGTAGTCGTTCCAAGTCCAAGGAACGTAGTCGTTCCAAGTCTAAGGAACGAAGCCGATCAAAGACGAAGGATCACCGCTCCAATTCTGGCGAACGCAGCCACAGCAAAGATCGCAGCCGATCCAAATCCAAGGAACATGGCGAAAGCCAACACAAGAGCCGATCAAGGTCTGCAGAACGTGGTCAGAGCCAGCGACGGAGCCGGTCCAAGTCCAAGGAACACAGTCGCTCAAACTCCAGAGACCGCAGCCGATCCCGGGGCAACAGTCGCAGCCAGTCCAAGGAACGCAGCGATGCCAAGTCACGTCGAAGCCGCAGCAGAAGCCTCCATGACGGCAAGCAGCGAGATCGCAGCCGTAGTCGATCCCACAACGGAGATGGCCGCAGCCCATCACAGAGCCCAAGAAAGGTGGCTGATGAAAGGGCTGATTCGAGGTCACGGTCAAGGTCACGCAGCCCGGGAGATAAGCACAGTTCACCGCCTCCAGATCCAGCAGAGTCCAACGGCGATCATGAGATGCGCTCACCTGAACGAGACCGCCGCTCTCGGTCCAAATCGCAGGACTCCGACTGAGACATGTGAGAATTGTCTTGTGCTGTTTTGCACCTCGGAGGAGAGAAAGCATGTTACTCTCAGCCCTGCCTTGAAAATATGTTAATCTTATATATTTGCTCCCTTTCTTTGTCTACACTGCTTCAGAGAGCCTTTGATTTTGGCAAGTATGGCGTAAATGTACTAGGTTTTTCTTTTTTTAAGTTGTTTGAAAGTTGACAGCGTTCTTGCAACAGAAAAATCTGTAAACATAGTCAGATGGCTGAAATTTTACGTTACTTTATCTGCAACTGGCACATGGAATGTGCATTTCTTCATTAGTACCATGTGGGGCCATCATTGGTTAAAAACTTGTTGCATAGGTAAATTTGAAATTCAGTTCTACTTCTGGCATTACATAATCATAAGGCATGATGAACTTGTTCACTTTTTATTTCACAATTGGGGGGATTTCCGTGCACATTACAAAAATTTGATTTGGGCACACTGCAAGCGGGCACTTGGACATTTTCTATGGTGTTTTCTGTTCACCCGTAGCACAGTCACTGACAACTTTAGCCAGGTGTGTAGCTGAATTCTGTAACATGCTTAATACCTCTGTTTTATAGATGTCTTGTGATGAGTCTTGCATGATTGACAAGTTTTCATTTTTGCTGTTATTTTGGTTTACTGTTTGTAACTTTGTGCCTCTTGTGTGTGTAGTTGAGCGTTCTACACTGGACATTCATTTCATTGCTACTGAGCCAACTGCCACTATTGTGCCTCTGTAAGCACTCCTATTATTCTTTCCATTTGCCTTGTATCACAATTTTGAATTAAACTCTGTGGAACTGGAAAGTGTTGGGCAAGGTAAAACAGCCTTGTGGCAATTTGGAATAAGCTCACTAGTGTTTTTTAGATTGTAGCTGCCTTGTGGCTTGCAAGTTTCAACTACAGTTACCTTTTTTTTTTTTTGCGATTGCTAGTGTCGGAATTTAGCCCGGGTGTAAAACAGCGCGGGCACTTGTAACGTGTTCATTCAACTGTAGCAGCTGATCGATGCATTGACTTTTCTAACCCTGTAATGACCAACGTGCAACTTTTGCTGCACTGATTTTTATATCAGTTTGTATAGCCATTGTTTGCGTTTTCTCATAGTTTTCACTCAACATTTCCGTGTCTTTCTCTTTTTTTCTTATTTTTTTTACAAAAATGTACCTACTCTTCATGGTTGGAAACAAAGGTAAACAAGTTTCAATTTCCCTCAATGTGCATTACAGGGTTAATTTTTAAATTATCTCCACTGGTGCACCATATTTACTGTCGGGGATTTATAAGCCTAGCGTCACGAAGCAGCTTAGTCAAGGCACTCGCACTAAAAAGGGTTAAAACTGCCAGACATGATTAGGGTCACTGCCACGTCTGTATGGGGAATGGCGGTAGGGAGGGGAAGGAATCGATGCACAACATTTTGGGGCAGTGGCTTCACTGACTGTCGTCGTGTTGTTGCCCCTGTCTGTGCCTGCAGGCCCTGAGGTGTGAGGGCGTTGGTAAAAGGCGTTGGTGGCTCTCTCGAAATGGCGAGACACCATGTACGAGTTCCAGCTGCGCTGAGTTCGGGCGGTGGTTTCCAGAGTGCGGGACGTGTGCTGAAGCTTGCGTGCTACCCCCAACCCACTTGCTCATCACCTCCAGGCTGTCTTTTTTTTTTCAGCCATTTGCCTTCTCTTGACTAAATTCCAAGGACAAGTTCTATTTGCAGAGAAATTGGCAAATATTGAGGAATGAAATTTAAGAAGCTCACGTTTGCATATCCTGGGCAAACGTAGGTTTTGTTTTTGTTGAAATAGGGGGAAATTACTTGGTTGATCTCAGTGGGCTTTCTTTAAGTGGTCAAGCTTTATAAAATTGCTAGCTTTCTGTAGTTATGCAGCTTCTGATGAGTTGTGCCATTGTGTGCGCAAGCAAAAATTTTAATCCCGGGCTTGATATCTGTAAAAGCACACTCTTGGTACTGCAGGCAAAAATTTTGACCACAGGCTTGATACATGTGAGAGCACACTATTCGGTCTACAAATCATTTTTACTTGGTCCTTTGAAGTAGTCTGTTTTTTTTTTCTTTTTGTTGAATGCCTGATGTCGTAACTGAACAACCGTTTCAAAGGTACCGCTTGAGCAGCAAAGCCTGGTTGCTCGAGGCAGCTCGCAAGAGACCGAGAAGGCCGAGCGAGCGGTTTGGGGGGCAGAAGGGTGTTGGCGGTCCGGCGGGCGGTTTGCAGCCGGAGCTGTGGCATGCTGTTGGGTGGTGCCGGTGTGTTGCTGATGAGCAGCGTTGCTGTGCGGGAAAACCGGTGTAAGTAGTTGGATCGAGATGATGGTGAGCCAATGTCTGACTAAGTCTCGCCACAGGCCGGGATCCCTACCTGAAGGGGCGTGTCGTGTAGCAGCCCGGCAGTAGTTCCGGCTCGTGTTCCAGCTTTGCCCCGTGCGATGGTGTTGCGGTGGTCCTGGCACATTCGCTGTCCTGTGGTGCAGAGTTCCGTGTGGTGGGGCATTTGCCGAAGGAGCTGTGTGGTTTGGTGCCACTGCTTTCTTTCTTTTTTTTTCTTCTACATTTACCTCTAGGTGTGTCGTCCCTGAAGACCAAAGGCAGCTTACGAGCAGGAAGTTTCGGAGTAGAGTATGCAGAGCTACTTTGTCTTTTTTTTTTTCTTTGGTGCCAAAGCTTGAGCTGGATTTGTTCATGGTAAAGCTTACTTCCAGTAACTTGATTAGTATGTGCAGTTCTCGATGCTCGCAATTTCAGCATTGAGCAGCAAATGTTAACTTTGCGCTGCTTCTGAAACACTTAAATTAACTGTCGGAGTGAAGGGTTACTTGTCAGCATTGTTGTCAGGAAGCACCAGATGGTCACAATTTGTGTTCATTTTGCTGTTGCAGAACTGAATGTGCTGTGTGCGGGTATCAACCGCAACCAATGCACAGTATTTGTTGCTGGGTGCATCTTGGAACAGGCACTTAATGCCACATTGCCTACACAGTGCGCCTGGCTTTAGTACTACAGTATAGCATTCAAACAGTTTGCATAAAGTGGTAAAAGCAAAATTTCAAATTCAAAACATTGGGCGCATTGGCTCATTTTACCACTCAAAAAGTTTACTGTTAAGCAGTCCTCAGGTGTCTCTGCATGCTCTGCTCTTAGGACTTCACATTGGACGTCTAGATAACTATAGTTCAAAAGTTGCCATCAAATAAAGGTCTTCAGCCTTAATACTGTGCCTCTGCTGTCTCTACCCTACAATCTCTCGGCTAAAAGTACACAGTATCTCGAAGTCGATTGTGTAATAGGACCATGCTGCTGGCAAATGTGCAGTGGAGTTCGCATTTTTGGAACTGTAGCAGTTTTAAGACTGCGGCAGAGTGCGCTTAGTTTCACACTTTGCACCCACCTGCCTTCCCTACCTTGCAAAGTAGGCATCTGCGTCGTGTATTGACCATGTGCTCAGCCACTCCAAGCCATGGAAAGTCGAGCCTGCGCCATGCAGCAAGGGAGAGCGCTGACGCTCTCCGAAAGGATATTTATTGATCTGGGTTTGGATGTGACACGGTTGTTTACAATTAAACCTTATTACATAAGAGAGCGAAATGGTCGGTGACCACAAACAGCGCGCCCCAACAGAGAACGGTACTAAGGACCCTGTCTGGAGGTGCCACCTATCCTTCGGCCAGCACTGTTGTATTCGCCCAACCCAGAATAAAGGAAATAGACGAGGAATCACCACCTCGAGGAGCTGTCTCAGGACATCGAGAGACGAGAGAAGCGCGCAGTGGCTGGGAGCCCCGAAGAGCCCAAGTAACCGCCGGCCGTGGAGGACGCATCTTTCGACGTCCCAATGGGAGTCTTCCCAAGCCCCGCCTAGCATGCACGATCAAGGGCTCGAGTCCCACCAAAACTGGGCTTGCTGACCCACCGTGGGCGGGTTGACAGCCGGGTGAGGGACTTGGAGCTTGCAAACGCAATTGCGTCGTGCAATTGCACTGCAGGCACCCGTACTGCCGTGCCGCCTTCAGTTCCGTTTGTGTATGTGACTAGTTCGTTTCTTTTTTCTTTTTGCTCTTCTGGCCAGTGGTGTTCTTGAGGAGACCGGTCATAAATTGATGAGACAACATTTCAGTTAGTGCCAAGTATTGTAAAACCTTGCATATAATACTTTTCGGCCTCAAAATTTAGACATACACTTTCCACCTCAAACATAGTACAAAAAGTTTAGAAAGACAATCTTAGTAGCAGAAAGGTGGAGAGGTCGGCCTGAGGGAAGTGCCTGTAGCCTGCTACTACTAGTGTTGTGGAAGGGATTTGGAGGAATAATGCACCATTTGTGAAGAGGAATGGAGGTGGTGGTATGGTGAACATGATAAAAGAGCTGCACAGCGTTGTTTCTGTGCAATGCCTATGTGCACACCTCACAGCACTCATTCGCGGGTAGAGGTTACTGCACTGTATAGCATGCATAACTCTTGTAGCTGTTATTGCCACTGGGATAGTTAAAACCAGCAAGCAGCAGTTAGGAGGGGGCAATTATTTGTCGTACATGATCTTTCGGTGCACTGTCGTTGGTCGCGCTGGCAGTCCAAGGGCTGCGGCGGCAAGCGTAGCCGTGCGTCCGGGATTGGTGCGAAGCAGCAGCCTCTTATCGTTAACAGGCACTGCGATGAGAGGAGATTCGCAAGCACTCTCGCCCACTGTGCCAAAGCATTCCGCTAATCGTCCAATCCATTCATCTCCGACTTCTCAAATACTCGCGACTGTTATTCACAGTTCTACCTTCGAAAGTTAATTCTCCTGGAATGATCTGCGCATGCATCCGCTCGATTCTTGGCCCATCCCCCACTGTGGGTACATGCCATGTTTTGTTTGCTCGTCATTGTTTTGCTGGCGTGCATCTTGTACATTCGCATACCACGCCGATCGTCGTCCTGCTAAGCTGCGCGGTAGCAGCACCGTGGATCGAGGCAGCCACACTAATGTTGAATTCCAATGGCGGAGTCGGAGCAAGTTCTTCTGCTCGTTTCGGAGCAAGTTTGTTCCAATGTCAGAGTGAGGGCGGGAGCAGGTGTTCGAATGGGAGAGTCGGAGTGGATTCAGAGCGGGAGTCACTCTGTGGAGCAGAAAAAGATACTCCGCCAGAATCGGCGGAGTGGACCGGAACTCTGCGTGACGTATTTCCTTTACCACGTTTGTCTGCTGGGAGGCGCCACCGGTCACGACTCGCGAGGAAGCAAAAGCTGCTGCATGCTTGGCGAGATATCCATTCCGCACTTTTAAAAAACAACAGGTGAACGGCGCTGAAGAGACAAGTGGCCGTTGCGGCGGTGCTGGGATCAAACAGCGGAAGGAAACGACAACACACAAGGCATCCTGGGTAGGGTGTCTAGATAGGGGAGGTGTGATGACCGCGGCGCCCTTCCCATAGAGTGGGGTGATCCCCTTGCGCGTGACTGCCGCTAGGGCAATACAGAGCGCTGCGGCCCGGGGCGCCGTGTGCATTTCCGCGGAGACTGCGCAGAGAAGGCAGCGAGTCCGGCTAGACAGCACCTGGGCGCCGGATGTTCACGGTGTGTTTTGCTGCAGATTGTTGCGTGTGCTGCTTATTTATAACTGCTGTGGGCTGACGAAGATGCCTTCAACTTCAAAGAAAAAAACTCAGAGGTGCATGGTGCTTCGTGCCAGGGTGCGATTCCGGTTATAAATCGTGTTCGGAAAAAGTGTCCCTTTTCCGTGCGCCGACTTGCCAAGAACTGTTTTTGAAGTGAGCGCATGCCATTCCAAGGGCCGACAAACCGCTACGTGTTTCAATACATTCCGCAAAGGCCCTCCTGAAGTACTTAACCAAAAAGGTCGGCTTCAGATACCTGATCACGCCGCACCTGAGCCAAGACTGCCTTGAGCGCTCGTTTGGGATAGTACGGCAGGCAAGTGGTGCAAATGATCACCCCACCCCGGCTCAGTTCATCCTTATCATCGGGTACTTGTATATCTTTGGCTATAAAAATAATTTTGCCGAACAGCTTCCTGTAATTTCAACATTTGCAGGTGCTTGAGCTTTTACAGTCTTGCAAAGAGCCCTAGAGGTGGAAGCGTGTGGCCAGGACTTCTGGACTCCCTTCTTTCTGCGGAAGAGGCACTCCTGGAAAATCAGAAACAAGATGATGTATTACCCATGGAGGCTGTTGAAGTGGCCGTGGACCATGTGGACTATGTTGAAAAACGAAGCGATGCTCGCTTGGTATACTACATTGCAGGCTACGTGGCCAGGAAGCGTGTGCACTCAGCTAGCTGTGCAGCATGTAGGGATGCCAGCCTTGTGCCGAGGGACTGTGTCCCAAAAGAACTCCCAGCTGATGCCTCCAAAGAGTGGGACTTGGGTGGGCTTCTCTACCCGTCGAAGTCATTGTATCGTCTGATTCAAGCTAGCTCTTGAAAGCAGGCTAACACATGAATTTAGCAGAACGCGTCTGCATTCTAAAGCTGCCTTCAGCATACTCAAGAAAGCGAGTACAAATGTGCCACAAATTGGTTGTGTGGAGCATTGCCTGGCACTTACAGAATCGATGGTCAGGTTTTTCTGCCTTACCAGAATCCACTTTCATTTGAAGAGCCTCAACCAGGAAATGGATGAGAAAAAAGGCAAAAGAACGAAGCCTTGCCTGATGTGAAACAAGCAGCAGAATTGGAAGTACATTCTGCTGTATGCAATAAAGTTTGCTCGTCCAGAAACATGTTGCTTTTGTTTATCTGGTTTTTGAATTGCAGTGAGAATGAAATGACTCCAGGACGTTGCACTACAAGGTATGTCATGGTTTAATGCTGATTTGGCAGGTGTAAACGAACTTAAACGCTTTCGTACGTAATAACGCCCACAACTAAAAAAAAAAGCGGGTGGCGAAAATGAACATTCCGGGGGATCCTAGCAGTTATCGCGTTGACCTCGGAGAAGAAAGAATACGATTGCATATAAATCGTGCAAACAGCATTCTACGATAGATAAGCTCCCCCTGATTGAGTGGCTATAATACGGAATTTCTAAAATGCGTGCTCGCTTTCTGCCAGCAGAAAACTCGGTTGTGTTACCCCGTATTCGAAAACCGCATGATAACCGTAGCGCAATACCATCTTTGCGATGTCTAAGGGACTGCAGTATTAGCTAAAATTTCTAAAACTCAGTCAAATGCGTTTCCACTACAGCATTCCCTCTAAACACGCAGCGGACGGCCGCGCGTGCTGACGGCGCCCCTCACAACAGCGCCGCCCCGCGGCATTCACGCGAACGGGGGTCAGGTTTTCCTGGCCGGTCATCACACCTCCCCTATCTAGACACCATATCCTGGGTAACTCGGCGATAGAAGTTCCGCTTCCGCCTTTCCGGTGGCGCAGGTTGTGTTCCACTCGCGGATTTGGAAGCGCTGCTCTACGCAAGAGTCGAGTCATAGAGAAAGTGCTCGCTCGCCGAGTCTGTCGGCTGCTCCGACTCCGCCATTGGAATTCAACATAAGAGCCACAGTGGCTTCCCATGTCTGCGAGAACTGAAAAAAAAAAAAAAAACATTGTCTCACTCTTGAGTGTATCGCCAGATATTGCCAAGAAAAAGTATTGGTTCCGTACTAGAGGAGAATCGTTGCTAGTAATAGCAAGGTGGTTCACAACTAAGCGAAGCAAGTTCTCTACATTATATGCCATATAATTGCAGTAGACATTCGCTTACTAATCGTTAGCAAGCATTGTCGTGTGCGCACAGGCAAACATGAACCGATCTCGCTTGTTAACCGCGTGTAGCAAATGCTTCTGCTGCCTCTCTCGTCATAGGTGTCTCCGAAACAGATTACGCCACCTCCAGCACTATGCGCGTGCGAAGGCAGCGCACATGCAGCCGTCTCGGCTCGCCCAACCTTTGCGCTAGCCGGAGATTACTTCCAAGATGGCGGCGAGCAGACGACGCTCACCTGCCCCTCCTCCCTCCCTTTACCTCGCACGCACGGAAAGAAGCGCAACCTAAGCCACCATTCTCGTCCCACTCTTGCACGCTTCCCCTCGCGCTCACGGCGTGGGGGCCCGCGATATGTTCTCGTCACAATTGGACTTTATACAGAAAATGACGAAGGCAAAAATTTGCCTCGTGTGCCCATGTATCTGATATTGCAAAAAAAAAACTGCCTTGTTTAATGTGGCCCAATAAAAAAGTAGCCATGAGCAGAAAATGTGAAACAAATGTAGTCGAAAAAGCCAACATGTAAGCTGTATGTATTCTGCTTTACCGAACATCTTGATTATGAAGAAGGACAGGTAAACTAGTACGAAGTTGTATTTCTAAGCGCTTTGTCAAAACATTCACAATATATATGCGCTGTTTTGAGACGTACTGGAGAAAACGACCTTCTAACGCTTTTCCGCGCTGTAAATAAGGGGCGATTGTGTCAAATGCATCCGGACCCGCAGAAATAACGGCTGGTCCAATAAGCGCAGAGACTGGTTAAGTGTTAATTGACATTCACAAAGTTAATCAGATCCAGAGTGCACTGTATCATTTCTTCGTGGTGCAACACGCGCCATTTTTAAGCGGCATTCGCTGGCACTAGAAAACATTTGCCAACTGGAACGATATTTCGATTTGACTAAATTTGTAGTGCATATCATTGAACATAACTTGGCAAAGCCACGGAGCCACCCTTTGGGGCTTGTCACACAACGGTAATCGTCATCTGTCTTGCGTGCCTTTACATTCTTTAACGCTGCGAGCCCGGTACTTTCCAGTAACGAACGGCATGCGCGCCGTCAGCGTGACAATGCATTTTTGACAGGAGAGTAGGGAGCGCAGCGTTTCCAAGAAAGGAAGCGCAAGGAAGTCTGATCACGATTATTGTTGTGCTTGTCATGGCGCTCTTTGGCCAAGCCTGGCCCTTGCGCCACAAAACACCACATATCATCATCATTATTGTTGTGGGACACGATAAGCCCCAAAGAGGGCAACTTCTTTAAAATGTACCGGCCACTAAGTTAGCGGGAAGCAAGGGACTTATTTTGAGACGATCACTTCGGCTAAATGTGCTATGATGATGATAGCAACTTTATTGTACACTCTTAGGCAAAGTTACACCCTTTGGCTTGCCCCTTCTGCCACACAACAATAATCGTTATCTGCCTTGATGCGTTTCCTTTCTTTAACGCTGCGAGCCCGGAACTTTCCAATAACGAACGGCACGCGCGTTATCAGCATAGAACAGTTTACACCCTTTGGAGTGCCCCTTCTGATAACGCGCGTGCCGTTCGTTATACTGGAAAGTTCCGGGCTCGCAGCGATAAATGAAACGCCTCGAGGCAGATAACGATTATTGTTGTGTGGCAGAAGGGGCAAGCCAAAGGGTGTAACTTTGCCTAAGAGTGTACCGCCGGATGAGGAGGCCCCCTACTCCCCTTTCCCGGCACACAGGCCTTGGATACGGGGGACGGTAACTCCGCGATTAGAAGCAAGCAAAGAGGTCTCGACTCTTCGCGGCTTCTTCCGCCGGGCGGATGGCGTGTTGCTGTGGAGTAGGGTCCTCGCTCCGCAGCAGGGCTTCGAATGTCTCTTTACAATTTATGTTTGCGTTAGCCCCTGGGGAGCTAGCGCATTCCCAGATTATGTGGCCGAGGGTCCCTCTCGCCCGACAGTGTTTGCGCTTGTCGTTTTCTCTATCATGTATAACATGGTATGCCCAGACCGGGTTTACGAAGTTCCCAGCTTGCAGGCGCCGCCATGCGACTGCCTCTCAAGTGTTCAGACTTTTATCCGGTGGTGGCACCAGTCTCCTGCGTAGCCGATAATTTTCGACAAACTCCGTGTAATTTTGCAGACGCTCGCCCATCTTCCGGCAGGCGGGCGGTTCCACAGCCAACCGGAAGTAGAGAGCTCGGCGTAACTCGTGGGCCGCCTCGTTGCCAGGAACGGACGTGTGTGCGAGGGTCCAAATTAGGCAATTTTTTTTCTGCTCAGCCGTCTACTGGCCAGAACCCTTGCCGCTTCCGACTAGATCCTACCCTTGCCGTTTTGCTATCGCTAATTATGAAATTTGCTTCCCTTCCCACGCCCACGCAAGTGAGCGCTATCGCAACTTCTTCAGCCGTTTCCGAGTTGCGGCTTCTAATGGTGGCGGCCGATACGGGGGCACCTCGGCCGTCGACCACCGAGGCGACCGCCGCACCCGACTTGCCACGTCCACGTACGCAAACGAATCGGAAGCGTTTGATTAGTGCTTCCGCTCTCTTTTTCCCCCTCTCCGTGTTGAATATAGCATGCATGTTACGAGGGAGGGGGCAATGATTATATTTTCTCGGCAGTCCAGCGGGATGTTTGTCTTGCCTCGTAGTCCACTATCTGTTTGCAGGCCTACCATTTCGAGGATAGCTCTGCCCGTGGTCGTTCGGCTTGATCTTTCGAGCTGCGGAATTATGACAGCCTCCGCTATTTCGTCCCAGGTATTGTGCACTCCCATAGAGAGGAGCTTCTCTGTATAGGTGCTAATTAGTAAGCCTAAGGCCCTCTTTATGCACCGCCGAATGAGCGAGTCTAGCGTCCTCCTCTGACCTGAGGTTTTAAAAAAGCGTGACCTGATGTTTTATGAACTATCGTCTTCGAGTGACGTACTATCCCCCTCGGGTGACGTAGTGCGCAACCATCCAATCGACGCGCACGTGGCAGCGGTACTGTCGCAGAAAGTGTTGCTTCCTGTCAGGTATATGGTTCTTAACCGCTGTGGGGGATTATCCAAGAAATGTATGATTATTCCAATTTATAATGACTATACATTTCCGAATGTTTGAAGTTAGCGCCGTGTGACGTAGAATTATGCGTTAAAATAAAACCAACTACGTCAGATCGAATAAGAGAGTTTATTTAAGGGTGATCGTCGCAGAATACGTTCCATGGCGAACCTTGGCGAATCCTCGCCCGTGGGCACTTGTGAAGAGACATGCTAGCGACCCATGTCTCGCTCCACTTGGCCTTCGCACTAATATTGATCCAAACGAGCGAGACCTTTTTTAAAAGACCCGACTACAGCTACTCTGAAGATCATTGACGCCGACTACGTAAGCTTACGCAAACAACGCTCCTGATTATGCGGTCGCGCGTGGTGGCTCTGGATATCCCGCTGCTGGGTTGAAACCAATTATCAGAAGTAGAGCTGTGCACGGGGCCGCAATTCTGAGCCCGCGCCCGGCCCCTACATACACCACAGGCGGCCCGGTCCGGCCCGACGCCCAGCCCGACCTGCAATAAGGCGACGCCGACACAAAAAGAAACAATATCAGGAAAATCAGGTTATTTAAATGACCTTGTAATGTTGAACTCTTGCATTCCATACGACAAAAATCGTGAATATATACACATGCAGCGCGCGCACACAATTGTTATTCTAAGCTATTGTGCAAAAACAAGAAGTCCATTGATGAAGGGTTAAGGCAAGTGCGGCGCTCCTGCATTATGAATCCGGCAGCGCTGAAGTTTCGTTCACTGCTTGAACTGGTGGCCGGAATGGCCAATAGCCTCTTAGCAAGAAGAGCAAGTTTTGGGTACGTGGCTTCCTTGCTTTTGCAAAACGGCACCAGTTCAGATTCCGAGCACGGTGTCGATTCTGCGGCCAAGTAATCGGTCAGCTCGTCTTGTTCAGCAGTCTGGTTACTGGCTGCGTCGCTCCACTCGCTGAAGAAGTCCATGCATGGCTTTTTTGCGGGAGGTTCTTGCAGAGTGCACGAGTACTCCCGTGGTATCGACGCGAGAAGCTCTCTTACACGCCTCCGCTAGCTTCCGTTTGCCTTTAGTTAGCGTTTGTACTTTTCTCCCGTCCCTGTAGATTCCATTTTTGATGAATAAATACATTGCACTTCCTGCTGTCCCTACATGCGACACTTTCGCATAAGCATACTTTCGCATAAGGCACGCAGTCGAGGTCGGGGAGCCCGACCGGTCCGTCCGAGACAGCCTGGCCCGGCCCAAGCCCGAGTAAGAGAATCTCCAAATGGCCCGAGCCCGTGCACAGCTCTAATCTGAAGCCCTCCATTGTGGCTTCTCTCACAGCCGTCCGTGTTGCTTTTGATACGTACGTTCAACCTCGTTTGTTATTTACGCCCGTGGGATTAAGCGTCGTCAAGCAGCTTTATATTTGACGCGCGGGGGTGCTGCGGCGCCAGTTGCGGACGCCACCTACCGCGAAAAATTTACAACTGACGGGGGTACAGCGCGCAGTCGTCCTCCGTTTCGCTGCACTGTCGAAGCACGATTTTCTGTGACCGCCGGACTACCGTAAACTTTACGGCGACGGTTTGCCACAAGTTCGTGTCAAAGAACATCTACGCCATCTGATCTGGATCAAGCTCAAGGAATTTGTAACAAGCATGTGATGCCCCCTCTGGCATAATCTTCGTTGGCCCGCCAAGCTCGGTGGCCTCCCTGGCTCAGTAGGCGACATTGGTCACCGCACCGCAATAAACACCGATGAGCAAAGCTGCTCGGAGGTCAGTCATCGTTCGTCACCACCAGGCTGCGGAGCGTCCGTCTAACGGAGGGTGCCTCGAGCCTTCCCTCGTTCACGAGCCCGGGCGGATCGTGACACTGGCGACGAGTACCCACGGATCGACCCACGCCGCCGCGAGCGGCGAAACACCGGCCCCCGTTGCCGCCATGCCGCTGTACGGAAGGTTCGAGCCGTTGGAGGGAGATGGGTCTGCCTGGCCAATTTGCGAGGAACAAGTCCACGTGTTCTGGGCAAACACGTGGCCAAACCCGAGGCCAAATAACGGGACACTTTCCTGGCCAGCTGCGGGACCCGCGTCTTCATTCTCCTGCTCGACCTTCTCCAGCCAGCCACGCCACATGTTGACACGCTCGGTGAGCTGCTCGCCATACTGCGCTCGCATTTCAACCCAGCGCTGTCCACACTAATGGAGCGTTTCCGCTTCAACAACCGGAGCCGCCGGAAAGCAGAGACCCTCGGGCAGTTCGTTGCTGTGCTACGAGGCTTAGCGAGTGCCTGCGTTTTCGTAGCTGGACTCGCTGCTCCGGGACCGTTTCGTCTGCGGCATCAACAACCCCGCCATGCAGGCGCAACTCCTGGAACTTGCCGACCCCACGCTGGACGACCCCATGAAGGCAGCGCTGGCAATGGAAGCTGCCGCCAAGGGCGCCGGCGAGATTGCCCGTGCGACTGGCTTGGCTCACCGTCGGCGGAAGCTGCGGTCAGCAAGTTAGCGACAAAGGGCAGGACCTGCGGTCGCTGTGGTGGTGACCACTCGCCCTCACCGTGCCAGTTCTCTCAAGCACAATGCTTCACGTGCGGGAAAACGGCACCTGGCACGGCTATGCCGAAGGGTGAGGACGAACAGCAGCAGCAGCCTGGTTTAAGCCCAGGTACCACAGAAGCCCCCGGCCAGGGAAGCCGTCGCAAGGGTACGCGGTGGGGGCGGGCGGCAGCAGGCTCGAGTTCTTCCGCGGCCAGGCTCCATGTTGTGGCCGAGGACCCGCCGATTTTCGACATGTGGTACACAGGCCTTGTACCGTCGTCTGCGCCGCGTAATGCTGACCATGGAAATCTGCGGGTACCCTATTTCCTTGGAGCTGGACTGGGGCTCTTCAAGCGTTCTCCAAGCGAAACGGGCTCTTCAAGCGCACCCCAGCGTGTCCGTCGAGGCTTCGGGCGTGATGCTGCGCAGCTACTCTGGGTAGCTCTCCTAGGTTCAGGGTCAGGCCCAGGTCTGCGTTCGCTTTGGCGACAGGAAGGCAACCCTTCACCTTTACTTAACCAAGGGGTCGTCGCCGACGCTGCTGGGCCGAAACTAGATTCATGCACTGGGCGTTCCTCTAACAGAGTACCAGGAAGCCAGCCTGCAAGTGGTGAAAGACGTCCCCACCCCCCTGACCGAGTTCAAGTCCCTGTTCCGGCCAGGGGTGGGCACATTCGCCGGCACGACGGCTGGCATCTAAGTACCTGAGGGAGCCGGGCCACGTTTTTTCAAGCCTCGCCCACTGCCGTTCGCGCTGAAGTACGGGGTCACCCAGGAGTTGCAATCGTTACAGCGAGAGGGCATCCTGGTGCCCGTCAATACGTCTGAATAGGCCGCTACCATCGTACAAGTCCTCAAGCCAGACGGCGGTGTCGAGATCTGTGGGGATTTCAACGTTACCATCAACCCCGTCGCTACCGTCGAGAAGTACCCGCTGTCCCGGATTGAAGATCTCTGGTCAGCATTGTCCGGTGGACAGAAGTTTACCAAGCTCGACCTCAGAGATGCTTAATTACCAGCAGCTGGTGCTCCAGGATGTCTCCCGGAAGCATGTCACAATATCGACAACACTGAGGCTCGTTCAGTACACGCGCTTACCATTTGGCGTGGCCTCAGCCCCAGCCATATTTCAGGGGGAGATGGACCTCTTCAGGGTCATGAGGCACGTGGTGGTGTACTTGATGACATCCCGGTTACTGGTAGCGACGACGGGAACCACCTGCAAAGCCTTCACAACGTCCTGGCATGACTGCAGGACGCCGGCCTCAAGCTCAAGCTGGAAAAGTGCATTTTCCTGGCCCCCAGTGTTGAGTACTTGGGACATGTCATTTCCCAGGCTGGCCTAGCCCCGGCTCCCCGCAGAGTTGATGCTGTGCGCAAGGCGCCTAAGCCCCAGAACAAGAAGGAGCTTCAGAGCTACCTCGGCCTCATCAACTTCTACCAGGCACGTACCCAGGATTTTTTTTCGGGGGGGGCCCACCACCTCCATCATCATCATCATAATCACCATCATCATCATCATCATCCTGTTTTATGTCCACTGCAGGACGAACGCCCCTCCCTGCGCTCTCCAATTAGACCTGTGCTGCGCCAACCGATTCCAACTAGCGCCCGCGAATTTCCTAATTTCATCGCTCCACCTAGTGTTTTGTCGTCCTCGATTGCGTTTCCCTTCTCTTGGTACCCATCCTGTAACCCTAATGGTCCAACGGTTATCTAACCGGCGCATTGCATGACCTGCCCAGCTACATTTTTTCCTCTTGATGTCTATTAGAATATCGTCTATACCCGTTCGCTCTCTGATCCAAACCACTCTCTTTCTCTCTTAACGTTATGCCTAGCAATCTTCGTTCGATCGCTCTTTGCGCGGTCCTTAACTTGCTCTCAAGTCTCTGCCCCATATGTCAGCACTGGCAAAATGCACTGATTGCACACGTTACTTTTCAATAATAATGGTAAGCTTCCAGTCAGGAGCTGGCAATGTCTGCCGTATGCGATCCAACCTATTTTTATTCTTCTGTGAATTTCCTTCCTATGATCAGGGTTCCCTGTGATTAATTGACCTAGGTAAACATACTTCTTCACAGTCTCTAGTGGCCGACTGGCGATCCTGATCTCTTGTTCCTTTGCCCGGCTATTTATCATTATCTTCATCTTCTGCATATTAATATTCAATCCCACTCTTACACTCTCTCTGTTAAGGTCTCCAATCATTTGTTGTAACTCGTCTGAATTGTTGTTGAATAGAACAATGTCTTCGGCAAACCGAAGGTTGCTGAGATATTTGCCGTCGATCTTTACTCCTAAGCCTTCCCAGTTTAATAGCTTGAATTCTTCTAAGCACGCAGTGAATAACTTTGGAGAAATTGTGTCTCCCTGTCTGACCTCTTTCTCTATAGGTATCTCCCTGATTTTCTTGTGTAGAATTAAGGTAGCTGTAGAACCTCTGTAGATATTCTTACGCGAAGGACAGTCGGTAAGACGACAAACTATTTACAGATTATATTTACAACAACGGTTGCAGCGCAGACCGGTTAGATTCACAGCGCGAGCCCAGTTCGTTCTTCCTCCTCTTTTTTGGAGTTATGGCGCCTACGCGCCTCGTTCAAACAAACAAATACCACACGAATGTAGCAATATTTTCCAAGCTTCTTACGTAAGCGTTCTGTACTCCTTGATTACGTAGTGCATCTACGATTGCTGGTATCTCGACTGAATCAAGTGCCTTTTCGTAATCTATATAAGCCACATAGCGAGGCTTATTGTACTCTGCAGACTTCGCGATAACCTGATTGATGACATGGATGTGATCCAGTGTGAAGTATCTCTTCCTGAAGCCAGCCTGTTCCCTTGGTTGACAAAATCCAGTGTTGCCCTTATTCCATTGGAGATTATTTTGGTAAATATTTTATATAATACTGGGAGCAAGCTAATGGTCCCATAATTTTTCAATTCTTTAACGTCTCCTTTTTTGTGGATTAGTAAAATATCTGCATTCTTCCTGTTTTCTGGGACCCTTGTAGTCGATAGACACTTCGTATAAAGAGCCGCCCGTTTTCCAAGCATTATGTCTCCTCCATCTTTGATTAAATCGACTGTTATTCCACCTTATCCTCCCGCTCTTCATCGTTTCATGTCTTGCAGGGCCCTTCTGACCTCATCGCTAGTTATAGGAGAGTTTCTGTATCCTGTTCATTACCGTTTCTAAGTGAGCTATCGTGACTCCTCTGGGTACTGTATACAGGTCAGCTTAGAATTTTTCCGCTGCTTTTACTATATCTTCGAGATTGCTGATGATATTATCCTTCTTATCTCTTAGTGCATACATCATGGTTTGTCCTATGCCAGGTTTCTTTTTTACTGATTTCAGGTTGCGTTCATTTTTTACGGCTTCTTCAGTCTCTCTCATGTTATAGTTTCGAATATCAGTTATTTTCGCCTTGTTGATCAGTTTTGACAGCTCCGCGAATTGCGTAACGCTGTGGGGCCGCCAGTCCCATACAACCGCGTAGAGCGCAGGACTCTGCGATTCTAGACGTACTGCGCTCACCGCGAAAGGTTAGAAAAACACCCACATAAGCACAGCAGATAAGTGGCTACGTGAGGCGGTTCAAAACAAGTAATTGTTCTCCACTTCCGGCGGCGTTTTCTCTACTTCCTTTTTAAATAAAAAGATGTTGATCCATAAATATTCTCATAAACAACGGTTAAGTTATTTATTATTCGCTTTTGCTTGCAGTTTGGTTGTTGCCTTGGCTCTCTCCCTTAATAGATCGCTTAATTTCTCAACTCCTTGCGATTTTTGTTTCCAGTTGCCAATTCTGCACGAAAGGTGCTATACAATTAGGGAAAAACAGACGAGGTAACGGGCGACAGTCATTTTACTCATGGGTTTAAGGATTATTGCAGGGTTTCATGATGGACGCTCTTTCACATTATTTTATTTCCCACCTTATCTAACCCATATCAAGTGTATATGGTTCCGGGCATCTTCCAGCGTCGCAGCGAGCCGTAACTCAAGGAAATAATGAAGCAAAGGGATAAGTTAAACGCAATTGGCGGTTCTCCGGCCGCAACTCGTACCATGAGAGTACAGACCAGCTGAGTAACAGCCGCATCCCTCTCTTGGTCCAAGGACCAGCCTAAACAAAGAAGGTTGAACTAACAAAAGCAACAGCTATGCGCGGGATGGTTGAATAGATGGTGACAATTGAACGCATCTCGAGTTGATCGCGCGGGTGCGGAATCTATGAGAAAACTGTCCTTCACATTACAAGAGATGCCGATAACTACCGCCATCTAAAAAGGGTGAAAAAGGCAGCATAATGCTGACCAATGAACAGCTGCCAAGTCTCAGCATTGATCTGACGGCGCTTTAGGAATGTGTGAGTATAGTGGTGGCGTGGGCGGGGAGGGGGGGGGGGGGTATGCCATATAATTTCGGGGGGGGCCCGGGCCCCCCCGGGCCCCCCCCCCCCCCCTGGGTACGTCCCTGACTTCTACAGGAGTTTTCTGCCGAACCTGTCGGAGCATCTACAGCCGCTCCATCTGCTTCGAGATGGTCAGCAATGGGTCTGGAAGAAAGGGCAGGACCGGGCTTTCCAGCGCAGCAAGGAGCTAATCAGCAAGGCACCAGTGCTAGTACACTTCGATCCTGCCAAGCCTTTCGTCCTGACTGTAGATGCGTCGCTTTACGGCGTGGGAGCCGTCCTGGCACGCCGGGACAAGGATGGCCAGGAGCGCCCTGTGTCGTTTGCTTCTCGTCGGCTTCACGCTGCAGAGCAGCGCTACAGCCAGCTGGACAAGTAAAGCGTGGCCCTCACCTTCGGTGTCGAACGCTTCCACAAGTATCTGTGGGGCCGGAAGTTCGAGGCGGTCACGGACCACAAGTCGCTGCTGGGGCCTCGAGTGGTACGCTGGGCCTTGAGGCTGGCAGCTTACAGTTACCAGCTGGTTTACCGTCTGTGAAAGGACCCGAGACCTGCTGATGCCCCGAGCCGCCTGCCCCTGCCAGAGGTGCCTGATGCTGTTCCAGAACGTGCTGAAGTGTTCATGCTGGAGCCCGCGTAGCCGGAGGTGCTCTCCAGATCTGCGGTATCGCAAGCGACCAGCCGGGACCCAGTCCTGTCTCTAGGTGGTCAAGGCGGTGTCCCGTGGGGAGGAATTGGTTCAGCAGGCCTATAGCCTGCTGAAGGCCGCTGAGCTGAGCTTGCAGCAGGACTGCCTATTGTGAGGTTCCAGGGTGGGGATCCCACAGTCTCCGGTCCGGGACCCTGCAGTTGCTGCACGCGGGTCATCCTGGCGTGGAAAAGACCAAATGGTTGCCCGGTCCCATGTTTGGTGGCCTGGACCAGGACATCGCTCACATGGTGCAGAACTGCCAAATATACCAGGAGCATCAGCGGGCCTCACGTCACGTGGAAATCAGCCCCTGGCCGTTCTCACAGAGACCCTGGTCCCGCCTACATGTGGATTTTTGGGCGCCCTTCAAAGGCCATTACTTCGCGGTAGTGGTGGACGCCACTACCGAAGTGGGTGGAGTTTTCCAAATGCGTGGAAGTTGTACCTGTAGCCACTCCATCAGCAGGTGCGACCATTGCAGCGCTACGTGAGGTCTTCGCCGCCCAGTGGTTGCCGTACGTCGTCGTGTCCGACGCTGGTCCTGCTTCACATAGCACATAGTACCTGGCTTGGCTGACGAAGAACGGAATCCGCCGGATGATGGGTCCGCCGTACCACCCTGCTTCAAACGGTGCAGCCGAGCGGGTGGTGCAAACCATCAAGGACGAGCTCAAGAGCCAGATTGGGGATTTCCGGACGCAGATTGCCCGGATACTGTTTCAGTACCTGGGCGGATTGTGACAGAATTTTCACTGTTGAAACGTCGCGAAAGCATAGCTAGCCCTCCATCGTTGCGTCAACGGCGCGGATGAAACCTATGAAAAATAAAGTGTCGTATGCGAAGGAAATGCGTGTCTTTGTGAAGCTCTATATTTATTTCCTATCTGCAGCATATATTAAATGTCTCTAAAGAAAGTATGTTTTCATACAGTAATTTACCAGCTAAATTAATCGTTAGCACAAGGTAACTTTTTTTAACGGTATGAATGCGAGCTAGTTGGTACGAATCCATGGGTGAAAGACGGCGCAAAATAAACACGGACAATGGAAGAACACAGGACGAGATTGATAATTAAATGATTTCGATCGTGAGCCTAAATGAAGGCGAGCGTGGAGAAATGATAATTCCATGCTCCCAAATAAAATGCGAGTCAGCATTAGGTTATGTCCACAGTCGCGAGTCTGCGGCAAATGTGGGCATTTTAATGATCCCGTGCGCGTCCTGTTGAATTTACATTCCGCCATTTCAGAGCCAGAATGCTGTGATTTAATTATTCTCGCTGTTTATGCTGCGTTTGTTTTGCCGTACGTACGTAGAATGAACAGATCATTCCCGCAGTTTTTCTCTAAATATTCATAACGCTGTGTTCTTCCAGTGCACAGCAGTGTGAAAAGTTTATTGTTGTTATGACATGTACAAAAAACGGGTTTACATATTATATACAGCATCAGGAGGTCCCAGAGTGAGAAACTGCCAGGGGGACCTCCTATCATTAGTGGGTGCATAAGAGTGTTAGAGCAGCAAGTAGAGGGCGAACAAACAAACAAAACAAAAGAAGAAAAAACGCGTTAAAAAATACAATTCGTAGTGTTAAATTGCAGGGTTTGCAGCGTCCGGAATCTCAAAAGTGGCCTATGAGGGACACCGTTGTGGAGGCCTCCGCATTTATTTCAGCGAAGCTGTATACCTCTACCGCCCAAGGAAATTTTCGTGTCGCAAACAAAAAAGCCCCCAAACGTGAGCCGATCCCGGAGATAGTGCAATGACGGGCCGACCCGTGTTGGAGTTGAACTCCTCATACGTGAGCCGATACTGAATATAGTGCAATACCGACCCGACTCGCGGCGGAGGTGAAGCAGGCGTTAATATTCTCGGAAAAATAATAAATCGGTAAGGCCCAGGGAAATATTGATTTTGCCAGACTTAGTAAGTTCTCTCTAAAGGGCTGTTTCTTCACGCCGATCACTCCCCACGCATGCGCAGACCCCGATTTAGGCGATTTAGGAACTATTTAGGTCACATTATTATTCTCGGAAAAATAAGAAATCGGTAAGGCTATAGCCCAGGGAAATATTGATTTTGACAGACTTGGTAAGTTCTCTCTAAAGGGCTGTTTCTTCACGCCGATCACTCCCAACGCATGCGGAGACCTCGATTTAGGCGATTTAGGAACGATTAAGGACACATTAATATTCTAGGAAAAATAAGAAATCGGTAAGGCTATAGCCCAGGGAAATATTGATTTTGCCAGACTTGGTAAGTTCTCTCTAAAGGGCTGTTTCTTCACGCCGATCACTCCCCACGCATGCGCAGACCCCGATTTAGGCGATTTAGGAACGATTAAGGACACATTAATATTCTAGGAAAAATAAGAAATCGGTAAGGCAATTAGGAAATATAGCCCAGGGAAATATTGATTTTGCCAGACTTGGCAAGCTCTCTCTAAAGGGCTGTTTCTTCACGCCGATCACTCCCCACGCATGCGCAGACCCCGATTAAGGCGATTTAAGCACGATTTAGGTCACATTAATATTCTAGGAAAAATAAGAAATCGGTAAGGCTATATAGCCCAGGGAAATATTGATTTTGCCAGACTTGGTAAGTTCTCTCTAAAGGGCTGTTTCTTCACGCCGATCACTCCCCACGCATGCGCAGACCCCGATTTAGGCGATTTAAGCACGATTAAGGACACATTAATATTCTCGGAAAAATAAGAAATCGGTAAGGCTATAGCCCAGGGAAATATTGATTTTGCCAGACTTGGTAAGTTCTCTCTAAAGGGCTGTTTCTTCACGCCGATCACTCCCCACGCATGCGCAGACCTCGATTTAGGCGATTTAGGAACGATTAAGGACACATTAATATTCTCGGAAAAATAAGAAATCGGTAAGGCTATAGCCCAGGGAAATATTGATTTTGCCAGACTTGGTAAGTTCTCTCTAAAGGGCTGTTTCTTCACGCCGATCACTCCCCACGTATGCGCATACCTCGATTTAGGGGATTTAGGAATGATTTAGGTAACATTAATATTCTGTGAAAAAAAAGAAATCGGTAAGGCTATAGCCCAGGGAAATATTGATTTTGCCAGACTTGGTAAGTTCTCTCTAAAGGGCTGTTTCTTCACGCCGATCACTCCCCACGCATGCGCAGACCTTGATTTAGGGGATTTAGGAACGATTTAGGTAACATTAATATTCTGTGAAAAATAAGAAATCGGTAAGGCTATAGCCCAGGGAAATATTGATTTTGCCAGACTTGGTAAGTTCTCTCTAAAGGGCTGTTTCTTCACGCCGATCACTCCCCACGCATGCGCATACCTCGATTTAGGGGAATTAGGAACGATTTAGGTAACAGTAATATTCTGGGAAAAATAAGAAATCGGTAAGGCTATAGCCCAGGGAAATATTGATTTAGGCTGACTTAGTAAGTTCTCTCTAAAGGGCTGTTTCTTCACGCCGATCACTCCCCACGCATGCGCAGACCTCGATTTAGGGGATTTAGGAACGATTTAGGTAACATTAATATTCTGTGAAAAATAAGAAATCGGTAAGGCTATAGCCCAGGGAAATATTGATTTTGCCAGACTTGGTAAGTTCTCTCTAAAGGGCTGTTTCTTCACGCCGATCACTCCCCACGCATGCGCATACCTCGATTTAGGGGATTTAGGAACGATTCAGGTCACATTAATATTCTGGGAAAAATAAGAAATCGGTAAGGCTATAGCCCAGGGAAATATTGATTTTTCCAGACTTGGTAAGTTCTCTCTAAAGGGCTATTTCTTCACGCCGATCACTCCCCACGCATGCGCATACCTCGATTTAGGGGATTTAGGAACGATTCAGGTCACATTAATATTCTGGGAAAAATAAGAAATCGGTAAGGCTATAGCCCAGGGAAATATTGATTTTGCCAGACTTGGTAAGTTCTCTCTAAAGGGCTGTTTCTTCACGCCGATCACTCCCCACGCATGCGCAGGCCTCGATTTAGGGGATTTAGGAACGATTCAGGTCACATTAATATTCTCGGGAAAATAAGAAATCGGTAAGGCTATAGCCCAGGGAAATATTGATTTTGCCAGACTTAGTAAGTTCTCTCTAAACGGTTGTTTCTTCACGCCGATCACTCCCCACGCATGCGCAGGCCTCGATTTAGGGGATTTAGGAACGATTCAGGTCACATTAATATTCTCGGAAAAATAAGAAATCGGTAGGCTATAGCCCAGGGAAATATTGATTTTGCCAGACTTGGTAAGTTCTCTCTAAAGCGCTGTTTCTTCACGCCGATCACTCCCCACGCATGCGCAGACCTAGATTCAGGCGATTTAGGAGCGATTTAGGTCACATTTATATTCTCGGAAAAATAAGAAATCAGTAAGGCTATAGCCCAGGGAAATATTGATTTTGCCAGACTTGATAAGTTCTCTCTAAAGGGCTGTTTCTTCACGCCGATCACTCCCCACGCATGCACAGACCTAGATTCAGGCGATTTAGGAGCGATTTAGGTCACATTTATATTCTCGGAAAAATAAGAAATCGGTAAGGCTATAGCCCAGGGAAATATTGATTTTGCAAGACTTGGTAAGTTCTCTCTAAAGGGCTTTTTCTTCACGCCGATCACTCCCCACGCATGCGCATACCTCGATTTAGGGGATTTAGGAACGATTCAGGTCACATTAATATTCTGGGAAAAATAAGAAATCGGTAAGAAATCGGCCCAGGGAAATATTGATTTTGCCAGACTTGGTAAGTTCTCTCTAAAGGGCTGTTTCTTCACGCCGATCACTCCCCACGCATGCGCAGGCCTCGATTTAGGGGATTTAGGAACGATTCAGGTCACATTTATATTCTCGGAAAAATAAGAAATCGGTAAGGCTATAGCCCAGGGAAATATTGATTTTGCCAGACTTGGTAAGTTCTCTCTAAAGGGCTGTTTCTTCACGCCGATGACTCCCCACGCATGCGCATACCTCGATTTAGGGGATTTAGGAATGATTTAGGTAACATTAATATTCTGTGAAAAATAAGAAATCGGTAAGGCTATAGCCCAGGGAAATATTGATTTTGCCAGACTTGGTAAGTTCTCTCTAAAGGGCTGTTTCTTCACGCCGATCACTCCCCACGCATGCGCAGACCTTGATTTAGGGGATTTAGGAACGATTTAGGTAACATTAATATTCTGTGAAAAATAAGAAATCGGTAAGGCTATAGCCCAGGGAAATATTGATTTTGCCAGACTTGGTAAGTTCTCTCTAAAGGGCTGTTTCTTCACGCCGATCACTCCCCACGCATGCGCATACCTCGATTTAGGGGATTTAGGAACGATTTAGGTAACATTAATATTCTGGGAAAAATAAGAAATCGGTAAGGCTATAGCCCAGGGAAATATTGATTTAGGCTGACTTAGTAAGTTCTCTCTAAATGGCTGTTTCTTCACGCCGATCACTCCCCACGCATGCGCAGACCTCGATTTAGGGGATTTAGGAACGATTTAGGTAACATTAATATTCTGGGAAAAATAAGAAATCGGTAACGCTATAGCCCAGGGAAATATTGATTTTGCCAGACTTGGTAAGTTCTCTCTAAAGGGCTGTTTCTTCACGCCGATCACTCCCCACGCATGCGCATACCTCGATTTAGGGGATTTAGGAACGATTTAGGTAACATTAATATTCTGTGAAAAATAAGAAATCGGTAAGGCTATAGCCCAGGGAAATATTGATTTTGCCAGACTTGGTAAGTTCTCTCTAAAGGGCTGTTTCTTCACGCCGATCACTCCCCACGCATGCGCATACCTCGATTTAGGGGATTTAGGAACGATTCAGGTCACATTAATATTCTGGGAAAAATAAGAAATCGGTAAGGCTATAGCCCAGGGAAATATTGATTTTTCCAGACTTGGTAAGTTCTCTCTAAAGGGCTATTTCTTCACGCCGATCACTCCCCACGCATGCGCATACCTCGATTTAGGGGATTTAGGAACGATTCAGGTCACATTAATATTCTGGGAAAAATAAGAAATCGGTAAGGCTATAGCCCAGGGAAATATTGATTTTGCCAGACTTGGTAAGTTCTCTCTAAAGGGCTGTTTCTTCACGCCGATCACTCCCCACGCATGCGCAGGCCTCGATTTAGGGGATTTAGGAACGATTCAGGTCACATTTATATTCTCGGAAAAATAAGAAATCGGTAGGCTATAGCCCAGGGAAATATTGATTTTGCCAGACTTGGTAAGTTCTCTCTAAAGCGCTGTTTCTTCACGCCGATCACTCCCCACGCATGCGCAGACCTAGATTCAGGCGATTTAGGAGCGATTTAGGTCACATTTATATTCTCGGAAAAATAAGAAATCGGTAAGGCTATAGCCCAGGGAAATATTGATTTTGCCAGACTTGATAAGTTCTCTCTAAAGGGCTGTTTCTTCACGCCGATCACTCCCCACGCATGCACAGACCTAGATTCAGGCGATTTAGGAGCGATTTAGGTCACATTTATATTCTCGGAAAAATAAGAAATCGGTAAGGCTATAGCCCAGGGAAATATTGATTTTGCCAGACTTGGTAAGTTCTCTCTAAAGGGCTGTTTCTTCACGCCGATCACTCCCCACGCATGCGCAGGCCTCGATTTAGGGGATTTAGGAACGATTCAGGTCACATTAATATTCTGGGAAAAATAAGAAATCGGTAAGGCTATAGCCCAGGGAAATATTGATTTTGGCAGACTTGGTAAGTTCTCTCTAAAGGGCTGTTTCTTCACGCCGATCACTCCCCACGCATGCGCAGGCCTCGATTTAGGGGATTTAGGAACGATTCAGGTCACATTAATATTCTCGGAAAAATAAGAAATCGGTAAGGCTATAGCCCAGGGAAATATTGATTTTGCCAGACTTGGTAAGTTCTCTCTAAAGGGCTGTTTCTTCACGCCGATCACTCCCCACGCATGCGCATACCTCGATTTAGGGGATTTAGGAACGATTCAGGTCACATTAATATTCTCGGAAAAATAAGAAATCGGTAGGCTATAGCCGAGGGAAATATTGATTTTGCCAGACTTGGTAAGTTCTCTCTAAAGCGCTGTTTCTTCACGCCGATCACTCCCCACGCATGCGCAGACCTAGATTCAGGCGATTTAGGAGCGATTTAGGTCACATTTATATTCTCGGAAAAATAAGAAATCGGTAAGGCTATAGCCCAGGGAAATATTGATTTTGCCAGACTTGATAAGTTCTCTCTAAAGGGCTGTTTCTTCACGCCGATCACTCCCCACGCATGCACAGACCTAGATTCAGGTGATTTAGGAGCGATTTAGGTCACATTTATATTCTCGGAAAAATAAGAAATCGGTAAGGCTATAGCCCAGGGAAATATTGATTTTGCCAGACTTAGCAAGCTCTCTCTAAAGGGCTGTTTCTTCACGCCGATCACTCCCCACGCATGCGCAGACCTAGATTCAGGCGATTTAGGAGCGATTTAGGTCACATTTATATTCTCGGAAAAATAAGAAATCGGTAAGGCTATAGCCCAGGGAAATATTGATTTTGCCAGACTTGATAAGTTCTCTCTAAAGGGCTGTTTCTTCACGCCGATCACTCCCCACGCATGCACAGACCTAGATTCAGGCGATTTAGGAGCGATTTAGGTCACATTTATATTCTCGGAAAAATAAGAAATCGGTAAGGCTATAGCCCAGGGAAATATTGATTTTGCCAGACTTAGTAAGTTCTCTCTAAAGGGCTGTTTCTTCACGCCGATCACTCCCCACGCATGCGCATACCTCGATTTAGGGGATTTAGGAATGATTTAGGTAACATTAATATTCTGTGAAAAATAAGAAATCGGTAAGGCTATAGCCCAGGGAAATATTGATTTTGCCAGACTTGGTAAGTTCTCTCTAAAGGGCTGTTTCTTCACGCCGATCACTCCCCACGCATGCGCAGACCTTGATTTAGGGGATTTAGGAACGATTCAGGTCACATTAATATTCTGGGAAAAATAAGAAATCGGTAAGGCTATAGCCCAGGGAAATATTGATTTTGCCAGACTTGGTAAGTTCTCTCTAAAGGGCTGTTTCTTCACGCCGATCACTCCCCACGCATGCGCAGGCCTCGATTTAGGGGATTTAGGAACGATTCAGGTCACATTAATATTCTCGGAAAAATAAGAAATCGGTAAGGCTATAGCCCAGGGAAATATTGATTTTGTCAGACTTGGTAAGTTCTCTCTAAAGGGCTGTTTCTTCACGCCGATCACTCCCCACGCATGCGCAGACCTCGATTTAGGGGATTTAGGAACGATTTAGGTAACATTAATATTCTGGGAAAAATAAGAAATCGGTAAGGCTATAGCCCAGGGAAATATTGATTTTGCCAGACTTGGTAAGTTCTCTCTAAAGGGCTGTTTCTTCACGCCGATCACTCCCCACGCATGCGCATACCTCGATTTAGGGGATTTAGGAACGATTTAGGTAACATTAATATTCTGGGAAAAATAAGAAATCGGTAAGGCTATAGCCCAGGGAAATATTGATTTAGGCTGACTTAGTAAGTTCTCTCTAAAGGGCTGTTTCTTGACGCCGATCACTCCCCACACATGCGCAGACCTCGATTTAGGGGATTTAGGAACGATTTAGGTAACATTAATATTCTGTGAAAAATAAGAAATCGGTAAGGCTATAGCCCAGAGAAATATTGATTTTGCCAGACTTGGTAAGTTCTCTCTAAAGGGCTGTTTCTTCACGCCGATCACTCCCCACGCATGCGCATACCTCGATTTAGGGGATTTAGGAACGATTCAGGTCACATTAATATTCTGGGAAAAATAAGAAATCGGTAAGGCTATAGCGGGGGAAATATTGATTTTTCCAGACTTGGTAAGTTCTCTCTAAAGGGCTATTTCTTCACGCCGATCACTCCCCACGCATGCGCATACCTCGATTTAGGGGATTTAGGAACGATTCAGGTCACATTAATATTCTGGGAAAAATAAGAAATCGGTAAGGCTATAGCCCAGGGAAATATTGATTTTGCCAGACTTGGTAAGTTCTCTCTAAAGGGCTGTTTCTTCACGCCGATCACTCCCCACGCATGCGCAGGCCTCGATTTAGGGGATTTAGGAACGATTCAGGTCACATTAATATTCTCGGAAAAATAAGAAATCGGTAAGGCTATAGCCCAGGGAAATATTGATTTTGTCAGACTTGGTAAGTTCTCTCTAAAGGGCTGTTTCTTCACGCCGATCACTCCCCACGCATGCGCATACCTCGATTTAGGGGATTTAGGAACGATTCAGGTCACATTAATATTCTCGGAAAAATAAGAAATCGGTAGGCTATAGCCGAGGGAAATATTGATTTTGCCAGACTTGGTAAGTTCTCTCTAAAGCGCTGTTTCTTCACGCCGATCACTCCCCACGCATGCGCAGACCTAGATTCAGGCGATTTAGGAGCGATTTAGGTCACATTTATATTCTCGGAAAAATAAGAAATCGGTAAGGCTATAGCCCAGGGAAATATTGATTTTGCCAGACTTGATAAGTTCTCTCTAAAGGGCTGTTTCTTCACGCCGATCACTCCCCACGCATGCACAGACCTAGATTCAGGCGATTTAGGAGCGATTTAGGTCACATTTATATTCTCGGAAAAATAAGAAATCGGTAAGGCTATAGCCCAGGGAAATATTGATTTTGCCAGACTTAGCAAGCTCTCTCTAAAGGGCTGTTTCTTCACGCCGATCACTCCCCACGCATGCGCAGACCTAGATTCAGGCGATTTAGGAGCGATTTAGGTCACATTTATATTCTCGGAAAAATAAGAAATCGGTAAGGCTATAGCCCAGGGAAATATTGATTTTGCCAGACTTAGTAAGTTCTCTCTAAACGGCTGTTTCTTCACGCCGATCACTCCCCACGCATGCGCAGGCCTCGATTTAGGGGATTTAGGAACGATTCAGGTCACATCAATATTCTCGGAAAAATAAGAAATCGGTAAGGCTATAGCCCAGGGAAATATTGATTTTGCCAGACTTGGTAAGTTCTCTCTAAAGGGCTTTTTCTTCACGCCGATCACTCCCCACGCATGCGCATACCTCGATTTAGGGGATTTAGGAACGATTCAGGTCACATTAATATTCTGGGAAAAATAAGAAATCGGTAAGGCTATAGCCCAGGGAAATATTGATTTTGCCAGACTTGGTAAGTTCTCTCTAAAGGGCTGTTTCTTCACGCCGATCACTCCCCACGCATGCGCAGGCCTCGATTTAGGGGATTTAGGAACGATTCAGGTCACATCAATATTCTCGGAAAAATAAAAAATCGGTAAGGCTATAACCCAGGGAAATATTGATTTTGCCAGACTTAGTAAGTTCTCTCTAAAGGGCTGTTTCTTCACGCCGATCACTCCCCACGCATGCGCAGGCCTCGATTTAGGGGATTTAGGAACGATTTAGGTAACATTATTATTCTGTGAAAAATAAGAAATCGGTAAGGCTATAGCCCAGGGAAATATTGATTTTGCCAGAATTAGTAAGTTCTCTATAAAGGGCTGTTTCTTCACGCCGATCACTCCCCACGCATGCGCAGGCCTCGATTTCGGCGATTTAGGAACGATTAAGGACACATTATTCTCGGCAAAATAAGAAAGCGGTAAGGCTATAGCCCAGGGAAATATTGATTTTGCCAGACTTAGCAAGCTCTCTCTAAAGCGCTGTTTCTTCACGCCGATCACTCCCCACGCAAGCGCAGACCTCGATTTAGGGGATTTAGGAACGATTCAGGTCACATTAATATTCTGTGAAAAATAAGAAATCGGTAAGGCTATAGCCCAGGGAAATATTGATTTTGCCAGACTTGGTAAGTTCTCTCTAAAGGGCTGTTTCTTCACGCCGATCACTCCCCACGCATGCGCAGGCCTCGATTTAGGGGATTTAGGAACGATTCAGGTCACATCAATATTCTCGGAAAAATAAGAAATCGGTAAGGCTATAGCCCAGAGAAATATTGATTTCGCCAGACTTAGTAAGTTCTCTCTAAAGGGCTGTTTCTTCACGCCGATCACTCCCCACGCATGCGCAGACCTCGATTTAGGGGATTTAGGAACGATTAAGGACACATTATTATTCTCGGAAAAATAAGAAATCGGTAAGGCTATAGCCCAGAGAAATATTGATTTCGCCAGACTTAGTAAGTTCTCTCTAAAGGGCTGTTTCTTCACGCCGATCACTCCCCACGCATGCGCGGGCCTCGATTTAGGGGATTTAGGAACGATTTAGGTAACATTAATATTCTGTGAAAAATAAGAAATCGGTAAGGCTATAGCCCAGGGAAATATTGATTTTGCCAGACTTAGTAAGTTCTCTATAAAGGGCTGTTTCTTCACGCCGATCACTCCCCACGCATGCGCAGGCCTCGATTTCGGCGATTTAGGAACGATTAAGGACACATTATTCTCGGAAAAATAAGAAAGCGGTAAGGCTATAGCCCAGGGAAATATTGATTTTGCCAGACTTGGTAAGTTCTCTCTAAACGGCTGTTTCGTCACGCCGATCACTCCCCACGCATGCGCAGGCCTCGATTTGGGCGATTTAGGAATGATTTAGGTAACATTAATATTCTGTGAAAAATAAGAAATCGGTAAGGCTATAGCCCAGGGAAATATTGATTTTGCCAGACTTGGTAAGTTCTCTTTAAAGGGCTGTTTCTTCACGCCGATCACTCCCCACGCATGCGCATACCTCGATTTAGGGGATTTAGGAACGATTCAGGTCACATTAACATTCTGGGAAAAATAAGAAATCGGTAAGGCTATAGCCCAGGGAAATATTGATTTTGCCAGACTTGGTAAGTTCTCTCTAAAGGGCTGTTTCTTCACGCCGATCACTCCCCACGCATGCGCAGACCTCGATTTAGGGGATTTAGGAACGATTTAGGTAACATTAATATTCTGTGAAAAATAAGAAATCGGTAAGGCTATAATAGCCCAGGGAAATATTGATTTTGCCAGACTTGGTAAGTTCTCTCTAAAGGGCTGTTTCTTCACGCCGATCACTCCCCACGCATGCGCATACCTCGATTTAGGGGATTTAGGAACGATTTAGGTAACATTAATATTCTGTGAAAAATAAGAAATCGGTAAGGCTATAGCCCAGGGAAATATTGATTTTGCCAGACTTGGTAAGTTCTCTCTAAAGGGCTGTTTCTTCACGCCGATCACTCCCCACGCATGCGCATACCTCGATTTAGGGGATTTAGGAACGATCCAGGTCACATTAATATTCTGGGAAAAATAAGAAATCGGTAAGGCTATAGCCCAGGGAAATATTGATTTTTCCAGACTTGGTAAGTTCTCTCTAAAGGGCTGTTTCTTCACGCCGATCACTCCCCACGCATGCGCAGGCCTCGATTTAGGGGATTTAGGAACGATTTAGGTAACATTAATATTCTGTGAAAAATAAGAAATCGGTAAGGCTATAGCCAAGGGAAATATTGATTTTGCCAGACTTAGTAAGTTCTCTCTAAAGGGCTGTTTCTTCACGCCGATCACTCCCCACGCATGCGCAGGCCTCGATTTAGGGGATTTAGGAACGATTTAGGTAACATTAATATTCTGTGAAAAATAAGAAATCGGTAAGGCTATAGCCCAGGGAAATATTGATTTTGCCAGACTTAGTAAGTTCTCTCTAAAGGGCTGTTTTTTCACGCCGACCACTCCCCACGCATGCGCAGACCTCGATTTAGGCGATTTAGGAACGATTTATGTCACATCAATATTCTCGGAAAAATAAGAAATCGGTAAGGCTATAGCCCAGGGAAATATTGATTTTGCCAGACTTGGTAAGTTCTCTCTAAAGGGCTGTTTCTTCACGCCGATCACTCCCCACGCATGCGCATACATCGATTTAGAGGATTTAGGAACGATTCAGGTCACATCAATATTCTCGGAAAAATAAGAAATCGGTAAGGCTATAGCCCAGGGAAATATTGATTTTGCCAGACTTAGTAAGTTCTCTCTAAAGGGCTGTTTTTTCACGCCGACCACTCCCCACGCATGCGCAGAGCTCGATTTAGGCGATTTAGGAACGATTTATGTCACATCAATATTCTCGGAAAAATAAGAAATCGGTAAGGCTATAGCCCAGGGAAATATTGATTTTGCCAGACTTAGTAAGTTCTCTCTAAAGGGCTGTTTCTTCACGCCGATCACTCCCCACGCATGCGCAGGCCTCGATTTAGGGGATTTAGGAACGATTTAGGTAACATTAATATTCTGTGAAAAATAAGAAATCGGTAAGGCTATAGCCCAGGGAAATATTGATTTTGCCAGACTTAGTAAGTTCTCTATAAAGGGCTGTTTCTTCACGCCGATCACTCCCCACGCATGCGCAGACCTCGATTTAGGGGATTTAGGAACGATTAAGGACACATTATTATTCTCGGAAAAATAAGAAATCGGTAAGGCTATAGCCCAGGGAAATATTGATTTTGCCAGAATTAGTAAGTTCTCTCTAAAGGGCTGTTTTTTCACGCCGATCACTCCCCACGCATGCGCAGACCTCGATTTAGGGGATTTAGGAACGATTAAGGACACATTATTATTCTCGGAAAAATAAGAAATCGGTAAGGCTATAGCCCAGGGAAATATTGATTTTGCCAGAATTAGTAAGTTCTCTCAAAAGGGCTGTTTTTTCACGCCGATCACTCCCCACGCATGCGCATACCTCGATTTAGGGGATTTAGGAACGATTCAGGTCACATCAATATTCTCGGAAAAATAAGAAATCGGTAAGGCTATAGCCCAGGGAAATATTGATTTTGCCAGACTTAGTAAGTTCTCTCTAAAGGGCTGTTTTTTCACGCCGATCACTCCCCACGCATGCGCAGACCTCGATTTAGGGGATTTAGGAACGATTAAGGACACATTATTATTCTCGGAAAAATAAGAAATCGGTAAGGCTATAGCCCAGGGAAATATTGATTTTGCCAGACTTAGTAAGTTCTCTCTAAAGGGCTGTTTCTTCACGCCGATCACTCCCCACGCATGCGCAGGCCTCGATTTAGGGGATTTAGGAACGATTTAGGTAACATTAATATTCTGTGAAAAATAAGAAATCGGTAAGGCTATAGCCCAGGGAAATATTGATTTTGCCAGACTTAGTAAGTTCTCTATAAAGGGCTGTTTCTTCACGCCGATCACTCCACACGCATGCGCAGGCCTCGATTTCGGCGATTTAGGAACGATTAAGGACACATTATTCTCGGAAAAATAAGAAAGCGGTAAGGCTATAGCCCAGGGAAATATTGATTTTGCCAGACTTGGTAAGTTCTCTCTAAACGGCTGTTTCTTCACGCCGATCACTCCCCACGCATGCGCAGGCCTCGATTTAGGCGATTTAGGAATGATTTAGGTAACATTAATATTCTGTGAAAAATAAGAAATCGATAAGGCTATAGCCCAGGGAAATATTGATTTTGCCAGACTTAGTAAGTTCTCTCTAACGGGCTGTTTCTTCACGCCGATCACTCCCCACGCATGCGCATACCTCGATTTAGGGGATTTAGGAATGATTTAGGTAACATTAATATTCTTTGAAAAATAAGAAATCGGTAAGGCTATAGCCCAGGGAAATATTGATTTTTCCAGACTTGGTAAGTTCTCTCTAAAGGGCTATTTCATCACGCCGATCACTCCCCACGCATGCGCATACCTCGATTGAGGGGATTTAGGAACGATTCAGGTCACATTAACATTCTGGGAAAAATAAGAAATCGGTAAGGCTATAGCCCAGGGAAATATTGATTTTGCCAGACTTAGTAAGTTCTCTATAAAGGGCTGTTTCTTCACGCCGATCACTCCCCACGCATGCGCAGACCTCGATTTAGGGGATTTAGGAACGATTAAGGACACATTATTATTCTCGGAAAAATAAGAAATCGGTAAGGCTATAGCCCAGGGAAATATTGATTTTGCCAGAATTAGTAAGTTCTCTCTAAAGGGCTGTTTTTTCACGCCGATCACTCCCCACGCATGCGCAGACCTCGATTTAGGGGATTTAGGAACGATTAAGGACACATTATTATTCTCGGAAAAATAAGAAATCGGTAAGGCTATAGCCCAGGGAAATATTGATTTTGCCAGAATTAGTAAGGTCTCTCAAAAGGGCTGTTTTTTCACGCCGATCACTCCCCACGCATGCGCATACCTCGATTTAGGGGATTTAGGAACGATTCAGGTCACATCAATATTCTCGGAAAAATAAGAAATCGGTAAGGCTATAGCCCAGGGAAATATTGATTTTGCCAGACTTAGTAAGTTCTCTCTAAAGGGCTGTTTTTTCACGCCGATCACTCCCCACGCATGCGCAGACCTCGATTTAGGGGATTTAGGAACGATTAACGACACATTATTATTCTCGGAAAAATAAGAAATCGGTAAGGCTATAGCCCAGGGAAATATTGATTTTGCCAGACTTAGTAAGTTCTCTCTAAAGGGCTGTTTCTTCACGCCGATCACTCCACACGCATGCGCAGGCCTCGATTTCGGCGATTTAGGAACGATTAAGGACACATTATTCTCGGAAAAATAAGAAAGCGGTAAGGCTATAGCCCAGGGAAATATTGATTTTGCCAGACTTGGTAAGTTCTCTCTAAACGGCTGTTTCTTCACGCCGATCACTCCCCACGCATGCGCAGGCCTCGATTTAGGCGATTTAGGAATGATTTAGGTAACATTAATATTCTGTGAAAAATAAGAAATCGATAAGGCTATAGCCCAGGGAAATATTGATTTTGCCAGACTTAGTAAGTTCTCTCTAACGGGCTGTTTCTTCACGCCGATCACTCCCCACGCATGCGCATACCTCGATTTAGGGGATTTAGGAATGATTTAGGTAACATTAATATTCTTTGAAAAATAAGAAATCGGTAAGGCTATAGCCCAGGGAAATATTGATTTTTCCAGACTTGGTAAGTTCTCTCTAAAGGGCTATTTTATCACGCCGATCACTCCCCACGCATGCGCATACCTCGATTGAGGGGATTTAGGAACGATTCAGGTCACATTAACATTCTGGGAAAAATAAGAAATCGGTAAGGCTATAGCCCAGGGAAATATTGATTTTGCCAGACTTGGTAAGTTCTCTCTAAAGGGCTGTTTCTTCACGCCGATCACTCCCCACGCATGCGCAGGCCTCGATTTAGGGGATTTAGGAACGATTCAGGTCACATCAATATTCTCGGAAAAATAAGAAATCGGTAAGGCTATAGCCCAGGGAAATATTGATTTTGCCAGACTTAGTAAGTTCTCTCTAAAGGGCTGTTTTTTCACGCCGATTACTCCCCACGCATGCGCAGGCCTCGATTTAGGGGATTTAGGAACGATTTAGGTAACATTAATATTCTGTGAAAAATAAGAAATCGGTAAGGCTATAGCCCAGGGAAATATTGATTTTGCCAGACTTAGTAAGTTCTCTATAAAGGGCTGTTTCTTCACTCCGATCACTCCCCACGCATGCGCAGGCCTCGATTTCGGCGATTTAGGAACGATTAAGGACACATTATTCTCGGAAAAATAAGAAAGCGGTAAGGCTATAGCCCAGGGAAATATTGATTTTGCCAGACTTGGTAAGTTCTCTCTAAAAGGCTGTTTCTTCACGCCGATCACTCCCCACGCATGCGCAGGCCTCGATTTAGGCGATTTAGGAATGATTTAGGTAACATTAATATTCTGGGAAAAATAAGAAATCGGTAAGGCTATAGCCCAGGGAAATATTGATTTTGCCAGACTTAGCAAGTTCTCTCTAAAGGGCTGTTTCTTCACGCCGATCACTCCCCACGCATGCGCATACCTCGATTTAGGGGATTTAGGAATGATTTAGGTAACATTAATATTCTGTGAAAAATAAGAAATCGGTAAGGCTATAGCCCAGGGAAATATTGATTTTTCCAGACTTGGTAAGTTCTCTCTAAAGGGCTATTTCATCACGCCGATCACTCCCCACGCATGCGCATACCTCGATTGAGGGGATTTAGGAACGATTCAGGTCACATTAACATTCTGGGAAAAATAAGAAATCGGTAAGGCTATAGCCCAGGGAAATATTGATTTTGCCAGACTTGGTAAGTTCTCTCTAAAGGGCTGTTTCTTCACGCCGATCACTCCCCACGCATGCGCAGACCTCGATTTAGGGGATTTAGGAACGATTTAGGTAACATTAATATTCTGTGAAAAATAAGAAATCGGTAAGGCTATAGCCCAGGGAAATATTGATTTTGCCAGACTTGGTAAGTTCTCTCTAAAGGGCTGTTTCTTCACGCCGATCACTCCCCACGCATGCGCATACCTCGATTTAGGGGATTTAGGAACGATTTAGGTAACATTAATATTCTGGGAAAAATAAGAAATCGGTAAGGCTATAGCCCAGGGAAATATTGATTTAGGCTGACTTAGTAAGTTCTCTCTAAAGGGCTGTTTCTTCACGCCGATCACTCCCCACGCATGCGCAGACCTCGATTTAGGGGATTTAGGAACGATTTAGGTAACATTAATATTCTGTGAAAAATAAGAAATCGGTAAGGCTATAGCCCAGGGAAATATTGATTTTGCCAGACTTGGTAAGTTCTCTCTAAAGGGCTGTTTCTTCACGCCGATCACTCCCCACGCATGCGCATACCTCGATTTAGGGGATTTAGGAACGATTTAGGTAACATTAATATTCTGGGAAAAATAAGAAATCGGTAAGGCTATAGCCCAGGGAAATTTTGATTTAGGCTGACTTAGTAAGTTCCCTCTAAAGGGCTGTTTCTTCACGCCGATCACTCCCCACGCATGCGCAGACCTCGATTTAGGGGATTTAGGAACGATTTAGGTAACATTAATATTTTGTGAAAAATAAGAAATCGGTAAGGCTATAGCCCAGGGAAATATTGATTTTGCCAGACTTGGTAAGTTCTCTCTAAAGGGCTGTTTCTTCACGCCGATCACTCCCCACGCATGCGCATACCTCGATTTAGGGGATTTAGGAACGATTCAGGTCACATTAATATTCTGGGAAAAATAAGAAATCGGTAAGGCTATAGCCCAGGGAAATATTGATTTTTCCAGACTTGGTAAGTTCTCTCTAAAGGGCTATTTCTTCACGCCGATCACTCCCCACGCATGCGCAGGCCTCGATTTAGGGGATTTAGGAACGATTCAGGTCACATTAATATTCTCGGAAAAATAAGAAATCGGTAGGCTATAGCCCAGGGAAATATTGATTTTGCCAGACTTGGTAAGTTCTCTCTAAAGCGCTGTTTCTTCACGCCGATCACTCCCCACGCATGCGCAGACCTAGATTCAGGCGATTTAGGAGCGATTTAGGTCACATTTATATTCTCGGAAAAATAAGAAATCGGTAATCGCCCAGGGAAATATTGATTTTGCCAGACTTGGTAAGTTCTCTCTAAAGGGCTGTTTCTTCACGCCGATCACTCCCCACGCATGCGCATACCTCGATTTAGGGGATTTAGGAACGATTCAGGTCACATTAATATTCTGGGAAAAATAAGAAATCGGTAAGGCTATAGCCCAGGGAAATATTGATTTTTCCAGACTTGGTAAGTTCTCTCTAAAGGGCTATTTCTTCACGCCGATCACTCCCCACGCATGCGCAGGCCTCGATTTAGGGGATTTAGGAACGATTCAGGTCACATTAATATTCTCGGAAAAATAAGAAATCGGTAAGGCTATAGCCCAGAGAAATATTTATTTTGCCAGACTTAGTAAGTTCTCTCTAAAGGGCTGTTTCTTCACGCCGATCACTCCCCGCGCATGCGCAGGCCTCAATTTAGGGGATTTAGGAACGATTTAGGTAACATTAATATTCTGTGAAAAATAAGAAATCGGTAAGGCTATAGCCCAGGGAAATATTGATTTTGCCAGACTTAGTAAGTTCTCTATAAAGGGCTGTTTCTTCACGCCGATCACTCCCCACGCATGCGCAGGCCTCGATTTCGGCGATTTAGGAACGATTAAGGACACATTATTCTCGGAAAAATAGGAAAGCGGTAAGGCTATAGCCCAGGGAAATATTGATTTTGCCAGACTTGGTAAGTTCTCTCTAAACGGCTGTTTCTTCACGCCGATCACTCCCCACGCATGCGCAGGCCTCGATTTAGGCGATTTAGGAATGATTTAGGTAACAATAATATTCTGTGAAAAATAAGAAATCGGTAAGGCCCAGGGAAATATTGATTTTGCCAGACTTAGTAAGTTCTCTCTAAAGGGCTGTTTCTTCACGCCGATCACGCCCCAGGCATGCGCATACCTCGATTTAGGGGATTTAGGAATGATTTAGGTAACATTAATATTCTGTGAAAAATAAGAAATCGGTAAGGCTATAGCCTAGGGAAATATTGATTTTTCCAGACTTGGTAAGTTCTCTCTAAAGGGCTATTTCATCACGCCGATCACTCCCCACGCATGCGCATACCTCGATTGAGGGGATTTAGGAACGATTCAGGTCACATTAACATTCTGGGAAAAATAAGAAATCGGTAAGGCTATAGCCCAGGGAAATATTGATTTTGCCAGACTTGGTAACTTCTCTCTAAAGGGCTGTTTCTTCACGCCGATCACTCCCCACGCATGCGCAGACCTCGATTTAGGGGATTTAGGAACGATTTAGGTAACATTAATATTCTGTGAAAAATAAGAAATCGGTAAGGCTATAGCCCAGGGAAATATTGATTTTGCCAGACTTGGTAAGTTCTCTCTAAAGGGCTGTTTCTTCACGCCGATCACTCCCCACGCATGCGCATACCTCGATTTAGGGGATTTAGGAACGATTTAGGTAACATTAATATTCTGGGAAAAATAAGAAATCGGTAAGGCTATAGCCCAGGGAAATATTGATTTAGGCTGACTTAGTAAGTTCTCTCTAAAGGGCTGTTTCTTCACGCCGATCACTCCCCACGCATGCGCAGACCTCGATTTAGGGGATTTAGGAACGATTTAGGTAACATTAATATTCTGTGAAAAATAAGAAATCGGTAAGGCTATAGCCCAGGGAAATATTGATTTTGCCAGACTTGGTAAGTTCTCTCTAAAGGGCTGTTTCTTCACGCCGATCACTCCCCACGCATGCGCATACCTCGATTTAGGGGATTTAGGAACGATTTAGGTAACATTAATATTCTGGGAAAAATAAGAAATCGGTAAGGCTATAGCCCAGGGAAATATTGATTTAGGCTGATTTAGTAAGTTCCCTCTAAAGGGCTGTTTCTTCACGCCGAACACTCCCCACGCATGCGCAGACCTCGATTTAGGGGATTTAGGAACGATTTAGGTAACATTAATATTCTGTGAAAAATAAGAAATCGGTAAGGCTATAGCCCAGGGAAATATTGATTTTGCCAGACTTGGTAAGTTCTCTCTAAAGGGCTGTTTCTTCACGCCGATCACTCCCCACGCATGCGCATACCTCGATTTAGGGGATTTAGGAACGATTCAGGTCACATTAATATTCTGGGAAAAATAAGAAATCGGTAAGGCTATAGCCCAGGGAAATATTGATTTTTCCAGACTTGGTAAGTTCTCTCTAAAGGGCTATTTCTTCACGCCGATCACTCCCCACGCATGCGCATACCTCGATTTAGGGGATTTAGGAACGATTCAGGTCACATTAATATTCTGGGAAAAATAAGAAATCGGTAAGGCTATAGCCCAGGGAAATATTGATTTTGCCAGACTTGGTAAGTTCTCTCTAAAGGGCTGTTTCTTCACGCCGATCACTCCCCACGCATGCGCAGGCCTCGATTTAGGGGATTTAGGAACGATTCAGGTCACAATAATATTCTCGGAAAAATAAGAAATCGGTAAGGCGATAGCCCAGGGAAATATTGATTTCGCCAGACTTAGTAAGTTCTCTCTAAAGGGCTGTTTCTTCACGCCGATCACTCCCCACGCATGCGCAGGCCTCGATTTAGGGGATTTAGGAACGATTCAGGTCACATTAATATTCTCGGAAAAATAAGAAATGGTAGGCTATAGCCCAGGGAAATATTGATTTTGCCAGACTTGGTAAGTTCTCTCTAAAGCGCTGTTTCTTCACGCCGATCACTCCCCACGCATGCGCAGACCTAGATTCAGGCGATTTAGGAGCGATTTAGGTCACATTTATATTCTCGGAAAAATAAGAAATCGGTAAGGCTATAGCCCAGGGAAATATTGATTTTGCCAGATTGATAAGTTCTCTCTAAAGGGCTGTTTCTTCACGCCGATCACTCCCCACGCATGCACAGACCTAGATTCAGGCGATTTAGGAGCGATTTAGGTCACATTTATATTCTCGGAAAAATAAGAAATCGGTAAGGCTATAGCCCAGGGAAATATTGATTTTGCCAGACTTGGTAAGTTCTCTCTAAAGGGCTGTTTCTTCACGCCGATCACTCCCCACGCATGCGCATACCTCGATTTAGGGGATTTAGGAACGATTCAGGTCACATTAATATTCTGGGAAAAATAAGAAATCGGTAAGGCTATAGCCCAGGGAAATATTGATTTTGCCAGACTTGGTAAGTTCTCTCTAAAGGGCTGTTTCTTCACGCCGATCACTCCCCACGCATGCGCAGGCCTCGATTTAGGGGATTTAGGAACGATTCAGGTCACATCAATATTCTCGGAAAAATAAGAAATCGGTAAGGCTATAACCCAGGGAAATATTGATTTTGCCAGACTTAGTAAGTTCTCTCTAAAGGGCTGTTTCTTCACGCCGATCACTCCCCACGCATGCGCAGGCCTCGATTTAGGGGATTTAGGAATGATTTAGGTAACATTAATATTCTGTGAAAAATAAGAAATCGGTAAGGCTTATAGCCCAGGGAAATATTGATTTTGCCAGACTTAGTAAGTTCTCTATAAAGGGCTGTTTCTTCACGCCGATCACTCCCCACGCATGCGCAGGCCTCGATTTAGGGGATTTAGGAACGATTTTGGTAACATTAATATTCTGTGAAAAATAAGAAATCGGTAAGGCTATAGCCCAGGGAAATATTGATTTTGCCAGACTTAGTAAGTGCTCTATAAAGGGCTGTTTCTTCACGCCGATCACTCCCCACGCATGCGCAGGCCTCGATTTCGGCGATTTAGGAACGATTAAGGACACATTATTATTCTCGGAAAAATAAGAAATCGGTAAGGCTATAGCCCAGTGAAATATTGATTTTGCCAGACTTAGTAAGTTCTCTCTAAAGGGCTGTTTCTTCACGCCGATCACTCCCCACGCATGCGCAGGCCTCGATTTAGGGGATTTAGGAACGATTGAGGTAACATTAATATTCTGTGAAAAATAAGAAATCGGTAAGGCTATAGCCCAGGGAAATATTGATTTTGCCAGACTTAGCAAGCTCTCTCTAAAGCGCTGTTTCTTCACGCCGATCACTCCCCACGCATGCGCAGGCCTCGATTTCGGCGATTTAGGAACGATTAAGGACACATTATTATTCTCGGAAAAATAAGAAATCGGTAAGGCTATAGCCCAGGGAAATATTGATTTTGCCAGACTTGGTAAGTTCTCTCTAAACGGCTGTTTCTTCACGCCGATCACTCCCCACGCATGCGCAGGCCTCGATTTAGGGGATTTAGGAATGATTTAGGTAACATTAATATTCCGTGAAAAATAAGAAATCGGTAAGGCTTATAGCCCAGGGAAGTATTGATTTTGCCAGACTTAGTAAGTTCTCTATAAAGGGCTGTTTCTTCACCCCGATCACTCCCCACGCATGCGCAGACCTCGATTTAGGGGATTTAGGAACGATTTAGGTAACACAAATATTCTGTGAAAAATAAGAAATCGGTAAGGCTATAGCCCAGGGAAATATTGATTTTGCCAGACTTGGTAAGTTCTCTCTAAAGGGCTGTTTCTTCACGCCGATCACTCCCCACGCATGCGCATACCTCGATTTAGGGGATTTAGGAACGATTCAGGTCACATTAATATTCTGGGAAAAATAAGAAATCGGTAAGGCTATAGCCCAGGGAAATATTGATTTTTCCAGACTTGGTAAGTTCTCTCTAAAGGGCTATTTCTTCACGCCGATCACTCCCCACGCATGCGCAGGCCTCGATTTAGGGGATTTAGGAACGATTCAGGTCACATTAATATTCTCGGAAAAATAAGAAATCGGTAAGGCTATAGCCCAGGGAAATATTGATTTTGCCAGACTTAGTAAGTTCTCTATAAAGGGCTGTTTCTTCACGCCGATCACTCCCCACGCATGCGCAGACCTCGATTTAGGGGATTTAGGAACGATTTAGGTAACATTAATATTCTGGGAAAAATAAGAAATCGGTAAGGCTATAGCCCAGGGAAATATTGATTTTGCCAGACTTAGTAAGTTCTCTATAAAGGGCTGTTTCTTCACGCCGATCACTCCCCACGCATGCGCAGACCTCGATTTAGGGGATTTAGGAACGATTCAGGTCACATTAATATTCTCGGAAAAATAAGAAATCGGTAAGGCTATAGCCCAGGGAAATATTGATTTTGCCAGACTTAGTAAGTTCTCTATAAAGGGCTGTTTCTTCACGCCGATCACTCCCCACGCATGCGCAGACCTCGATTTAGGGGATTTAGGAACGATTTAGGTAACATTAATATTCTGTGAAAAATAAGAAATCGGTAAGGCCCAGGGAAATATTGATTTTGCCAGACTTAGTAAGTTCTCTCTAAAGGGCTGTTTCTTCACGCGGATCACTCCCCACGCATGCGCAGACCTCGATTTAGGGGATTTAGGAACGATTTAGGTAACATTAATATTCTGTGAAAAATAAGAAATCGGTAAGGCCCAGGGAAATATTGATTTTGCCAGACTTGGCAAGTTCTCTCTAAAGGGCTGTTTCTTCATGCCGATCACTCCCCACGCATGCGCAGACCTCGATTTAGGGGATTTAGGAACGATTTAGGTAACATTAATATTCTGTGAAAAATAAGAAATCGGTAAGGCTATAGCCCAGGGAAATATTGATTTTGCCAGACTTAGTAAGTTCTCTATAAAGGGCTGTTTCTTCACGCCGATCACTCCCCACGCATGCGCAGACCTCGATTTAGGGGATTTAGGAACGATTTAGGTAACATTAATATTCTGTGAAAAATAAGAAATCGGTAAGGCCCAGGGAAATATTGATTTTGCCAGACTTAGTAAGTTCTCTCTAAAGGGCTGTTTCTTCACGCGGATCACTCCCCACGCATGCGCAGACCTCGATTTAGGGGATTTAGGAACGATTAAGGACACATTATTATTCTCGGAAAAATAAGAAATCGGTAAGGCTATAGCCCAGGGAAATACTGATTTTGCCAGACTTAGTAAGTTCTCTCTAAAGGGCTGTTTCTTCAAGCCGATCACTCCCCACGCATGCGCAGACCTCGATTTAGGGGATTTAGGA
Organism: Dermacentor albipictus; assembly: GCF_038994185.2. Lineage (NCBI taxonomy): Eukaryota > Metazoa > Arthropoda > Arachnida > Ixodida > Ixodidae > Dermacentor > Dermacentor albipictus. The sequence goes on from NC_091828.1 coordinate 115,078,636, forward strand.
ACGATTTAGGTAACATTAATATTCTTTGAAAAATAAGAAATCGGTAAGGCTATAGCCCAGGGAAATATTGATTTTGCCAGACTTAGTAAGTGCTCTATAAAGGGCTGTTTCTTCACGCCGATCACTCCCCACGCATGCGCAGGCCTCGATTTCGGCGATTTAGGAACGATTAAGGACACATTATTATTCTCGGAAAAATAAGAAATCGGTAAGGCTATAGCCCAGTGAAATATTGATTTTGCCAGACTTAGTAAGTTCTCTCTAAAGGGCTGTTTCTTCACGCCGATCACTCCCCACGCATGCGCAGGCCTCGATTTAGGGGATTTAGGAACGATTTAGGTAACATTAATATTCTGTGAAAAATAAGAAATCGGTAAGGCTATAGCCCAGGGAAATATTGATTTTGCCAGACTTAGCAAGCTCTCTCTAAAGCGCTGTTTCTTCACGCCGATCACTCCCCACGCATGCGCAGGCCTCGATTTCGGCGATTTAGGAACGATTAAGGACACATTATTATTCTCGGAAAAATAAGAAATCGGTAAGGCTATAGCCCAGGGAAATATTGATTTTGCCAGACTTGGTAAGTTCTCTCTAAACGGCTGTTTCTTCACGCCGATCACTCCCCACGCATGCGCAGGCCTCGATTTAGGGGATTTAGGAATGATTTAGGTAACATTAATATTCTGTGAAAAATAAGAAATCGGTAAGGCTTATAGCCCAGGGAAATATTGATTTTGCCAGACTTAGTAAGTTCTCTATAAAGGGCTGTTTCTTCACCCCGATCACTCCCCACGCATGCGCAGACCTCGATTTAGGGGATTTAGGAACGATTTAGGTAACATTAATATTCTGTGAAAAATAAGAAATCGGTAAGGCTATAGCCCAGGGAAATATTGATTTTGCCAGACTTGGTAAGTTCTCTCTAAAGGGCTGTTTCTTCACGCCGATCACTCCCCACGCATGCGCATACCTCGATTTAGGGGATTTAGGAACGATTCAGGTCACATTAATATTCTGGGAAAAATAAGAAATCGGTAATATAGCCCAGGGAAATATTGATTTTGCCAGACTTAGTAAGTTCTCTATAAAGGGCTGTTTCTTCACGCCGATCACTCCCCACGCATGCGCAGACCTCGATTTAGGGGATTTAGGAACGATTAAGGACACATTATTATTCTCGGAAAAATAAGAAATCGGTAAGGCTATAGCCCAGGGAAATATTGATTTTGCCAGACTTGGTAAGTTCTCTCTAAACGGCTGTTTCTTCACGCCGATCACTCCCCACGCATGCGCAGACCCCGATTTAGGGGATTTAGGAACGATTTAGGTAACATTAATATTCTGTGAAAAATAAGAAATCGGTAAGGCCCAGGGAAATATTGATTTTGCCAGACTTAGTAAGTTCTCTCTAAAGGGCTGTTTCTTCACGCCGATCACTCCCCACGCATGCGCAGACCTCGATTTAGGGGATTTAGGAACGATTAAGGACACATTATTATTCTCGGAAAAATAAGAAATCGGTAAGGCTATAGCCCAGGGAAATACTGATTTTGCCAGACTTAGTAAGTTCTCTCTAAAGGGCTGTTTCTTCACGCCGATCACTCCCCACGCATGCGCAGACCTCGATTTAGGGGATTTAGGAACGATTTAGGTAACATTAATATTCTGTGAAAAATAAGAAATCGGTAAGGCTATAGCCCAGGGAAATATTGATTTTGCCAGACTTAGTAAGTTCTCTCTAAAGGGCTGTTTCTTCACGCCGATCACTCCCCACGCATGCGCAGACCTCGATTTAGGGGATTTAGGAACGATTAAGGACACATTATTATTCTCGGAAAAATAAGAAATCGGTAAGGCTATAGCCCAGGGAAATATTGATTTTGCCAGACTTAGTAAGTTCTCTCTAAAGGGCTGTTTCTTCACGCCGACCACTCCCCACGCATGCGCAGACCTGGATTTAGGAGATTTAGGAACGATTTCGGTCACATTAATATTCTCGGAAAAATAAGAAATCGGTAAGGCTATAGCCCAGGGAAATATAGATTTTGCCAGACTTAGTATGTTCTCTCTAAAGCGCTGTTTCTTCACGCCGATCACTCCCCACGCATGCGCAAACCTGGATTTAGGCGATTTAGGAACGATTAAGGTCACATCAATATTCTCGGAAAAATAATAAATCGGTAAGGCTGTAGCCCAGGGAAATATTGATTTAGGCAGACTTAGTAAGTTCTCTCTAAAGGGCTGTTTCTTCACGCCGACCACTCCCCACGCATGCGCAGACCTCGATTTAGGGGATTTAGGAACGATTAAGGACACATTATTATTCTCGGAAAAATAAGAAATCGGTAAGGCTATAGCCCAGGGAAATATTGATTTTGCCAGACTTAGTAAGTTCTCTCTAAAGGGCTGTTTTTTCACGCCGACCACTCCCCACGCATGCGCAGACCTCGATTTAGGCGATTTAGGAACGATTTATGTCACATCAATATTCTCGGAAAAATAATAAATCGGTAAGGCTATAGCCCAGGGAAATATTGATTTAGGCAGACTTAGTAAGTTCTCTCTAAAGGGCTGTTTCTTCACGCCGATCACTCCCCACGCATGCGCAGACCTCGATTTAGGGGATTTAGGAACGATTAAGGACACATTATTATTCTCGGAAAAATAAGAAATCGGTAAGGCTATAGCCCAGGGAAATAGTGATTTTGCCAGACTTAGTAAGTTCTCTCTAAAGGGCTGTTTCTTCACGCCGATCGCTCCCCACGCATGCGCAGACCTCGATTTAGGGGATTTAGGAACGATTTCGGTCACATTAATATTCTCGGAAAAATGAGAAATCGGTAAGGCTGTAGCCCAGGGAAATATTGATTTTGCCAGACTTGGTAAGTTCTCTCTAAAGGGCTGTTTCTTCACGCCGACCACTCCCCACGCATGCGCAGACCTGGATTTAGGAGATTTAGGAACGATTTCGGTCACATTAATATTCTCGGAAAAATAAGAAATCGGTAAGGCTATAGCCCAGGGAAATATAGATTTTGCCAGACTTAGTATGTTCCCTCTAAAGCGCTGTTTCTTCACGCCGATCACTCCCCACGCATGCGCAAACCTGGATTTAGGCGATTTAGGAACGATTAAGGTCACATCAATATTCTCGGAAAAATAATAAATCGGTAAGGCTGTACCCCAGGGAAATATTGATTTAGGCAGACTTAGTAAGTTCTCTCTAAAGGGCTGTTTCTTCACGCCGACCACTCCCCACGCATGCGCAGACCTCGATTTTGGCGATTTAGGAACGATTTATGTCACATCAATATTCCCGGAAAAATAATAAATCGGTAAGGCTATAGCCCAGGGAAATATTGATTTTGCCAGACATGGTAAGTTCTCTCTAAAGCGCTGTTTCTTCACGCCGACAACTCCCCACGCATGCGCAGACCTCCATTTAGGCGATTTAAGCACGATTTAGGTCACATTAATATTCTCGGAAAAATAATAAATCGGTAAGGCTATAGCCCAGGGAAATATTGATTTAGGCAGACTTAGTAAGTTCTCTCTAAAGGGCTGTTTCTTCACGCCGATCACTCCCCACGCATGCGCAGACCTCCATTTAGGCGATTTAAGCACGATTTAGGTCACATTAAGCATACCTTACGTGGGCCGATCCTGAATATAGTGCAATACACTGTAAAATAATTTACACCCCAAAAAGTGTGAAAGGGTGTAAATTTGTCTATAACTCACACCCTTAGCGTGTCCGTTATATAGATAACACCCTAAGGGTTTGAGTTATAGACAAATTTACACCCTTTTTTACTTTTTAGGGTGTAAATCATTTTACAGTGTACCGGCCCGACTCGCGGCGGAGGTGAACCAGGCGTTAAGCACTCCCCGTACATGGCCCGGTCCCGAAGATAGTGTCATGCCGAGCCGACCCCCGGCGGAGGTGAACTAGGCGTTACGCACACCCCATACGTGGGCAGACCCCGACGATTGTGCACCCCGAAGATAGTGCAATAACTACCCGACCCACCGCGGACATAAGGCAGGCGTTAGGCCCTCCCCATACATTGGCCGATCCCGAAGATTGTGCAATACCGGCCTAGTGAAGCAAACGTTATAAAAATGAAATTATGGGGTTTTACGTGCCAAAACTACTTTCTGATTATGAGGCACGTCGTAGTGGAGGACTCCGGAAATTTCGACCACCTGGGGCTCTTTTACGTGCACCTGAATCTAAGCACACGGGTGTTTTCGCATTTCGCCCCCCATCGAAATGCGGCCGCTGTGGCCAGGATTCGATCCCGCGACCTCGTGCTCAGCAGCCTAACACCATAAGCACTGAGCAACCACGGCGGGTTGAAGCAAACGTTCAGCACTCCCTATAGGTGGGCCGATCCCGGAGATAGTGCAATGCCGGGCCGACCCGCGGTGGAGGTGAAGCACTCCCAATACGTGGGCCGGCCCCGAGAGTAGTGCAATAACGGCCCGACCCGCGGGGGAGCTGAAGAAGGCGTTATAAGCAATCCCCGCACGTGAGCCGATCCCGAAGTTAGTGCAATACCGGTCCGACCCGCGGCCGAAGTGAATCAAACGTTAAGTACTACCTCTAGCTGGGCCGATCCCGAAGGTAGTGCAATGCCGGGCCGACCCGCGGCGGAGGTGGAGCTAGCGTTAAGCACTCCACATTCGTGGGCCGATCCCGTAGATGGTGCAATGCCGCGCCGACCCGCGGTGGAAGCGAGGCAGGCGTTAAGCACTCCGCGGGTCGGCCCAGGATTGCACTATCTTTGGGATAGGCCCAGGTCAAGGCTCTGCTTAATGCCTGCACCACCTACGCCGCCGGTCGGCCCGGGATTGCACTACCTTCGGGATAGGCCCACGTCTGGGGACTCCTTTGTGTCTGCACCACCAACGCCGCGGGTCGGCCCGGTATTGCACTATCTTTGGGATAGGCCCACGTCTGGAGTCTGCTTAAGAGGAAGCTTTAGATCGAGCGCTCCCATCAAACTACATGTAAAAGGAGAATCCGTTTTTCTCGGCAACCACTGAACCAAATTTCACGAGGTTTGTTGCATTTAAACGACAAACTTAAAATCTAGTGACTTGGTTTCGAAGTTTTGAGTTAGGCCGTCAATTCTTTATTAAAAATTGGCGAAAATCGAAGATTTTGAAAAAATGAAAATATCATGTTTACAGCTATGTAACTCAACCACTAAAAATGATAATACAATTCTGTGAATGGCATCTAATAGCACATCTAAAGCGGACAAAATTCATATGTTACACATGAATATAAAAGAAAATAATCATAGGGGAATACAACTCTTGCAAAACCGTTGTAACCAACGTAAAAACTTCACGTAAAATGTAAAATGACGTATTGAATTTGTCCGCTTTGAATGATCTAATGGATGCCGTTTACATAACCGCGATATCTGTTCTTCATGCAGAGCTATGAATTTGTAAACGTCGTGCTTCATTTTGTTTCAAACGGTAAAATAGTTGAAAATCGTTTTAAGAAACTTCGAGCCCTAAATCGAAATTCCGCTTCCAACAGTCACTAGAATTTAAGTTTCTGTTTCAAATGCAACAAATTTCATCCAAATCGGTCCAGGGGTTATCTCATGAAAACGCTTTTGCGTTTTACATGTATTTGAATAGGCCGCGTCGGAGTTGGGCCCGAGCTAAAGCTTCCTTTTAATGCCTGCACCACCTACGCCAGGGGTCGGCCCGAGATTGCACTACCTTGGGCATATGCCCACTTCTGGAGACTGCTTAATGCCTGCACCATCTACGCAGCGGGTCGGCCCGGGATTGCACTATATTCGGGATCGGCCCACGTCTATGGACTGCTTAATGCCTGCACTACCTACCCCGCGGGTCGGCCCGGGATTGCACTATCTTCGGGATCGGCCCACGTTTGGGTATTGCTTAATGCCTGCACCACCTACGCCGTGTGTCTGCCCGGGATTGCAATATCTTAGGGATAGGCCCACGTCTGGGGACTGCTTAATGCCTGCACCACCTACGCCACAGGTCGGCCCGGAATTGCACTATCTTCTGGATGAGTGCACGTATAGGCTGAGCTTAACGCCTGCTTCGCCTCCACCGGCGGTCGACCCGGCATTGCACTATCTTCGGGATCGGCCCACGTCTGTGGACTGCTTAATGCCCGCACCACCTACGCCGCGGGTCGACCCGGCATTGCACTAGCTTCGGGATCGGCCCACGTCTGGGGACTGCTTAATGCCTGCACCACCTACGCCACAGGTCGGCCCGGAATTGCACTATCTTCTGGATGAGTGCACGTATAGGCTGAGCTTAACGCCTGCTTCGCCTCCACCGGCGGTCGACCCGGCATTGCACTAGCTTCGGGATCGGCCCACGTCTGGGGACTGCTTAATGCCTGCACCACCTACGCCACAGGTCGGCCCCGAATTGCACTATCTTCTGGATGAGTGCACGTATAGGCTGAGCTTAACGCCTGCTTCGCCTCCACCGGCGGTCGACCCGGCATTGCACTATCTTCGGGATCGGCCAACGTCTGGGGACTGCTTAATGCCTGCACCACCTATGCCACAGATCGGCCCGGAATTGCACTATCTTCTGGATGAGTGCACGTATAGGCTGAGCTTAACGCCTGCTTCGCCTCCACCGGCGGTCGACCCGGCATTGCACTAGCTTCGGGATAGGCCAACGTCTGGGGACTGCTTAATGCCTGCATCACCTACGCCGTGGCTCACGCCGGGATTGCACAATCTTCGGGATCGGCCCACGTCTGGGGACTGCTTAATGCCTGCACCACCTATGCCACAGGTCGGCCCGGAATTGCACTATCTTCTGGATGAGTGCACGTATAGGCTGAGCTTAACGCCTGCTTCGCCTCCACCGGCGGTCGACCCGGCATTGCACTATCTTCGGGATCGGCCCACGTCTGGGGACTGCTTAATGCCTGCACCACCTATGCCACAGATCGGCCCGGAATTGCACTATCTTCTGGATGAGTGCACGTATAGGCTGAGCTTAACGCCTGCTTCGCCTCCACCGGCGGTCGACCCGGCATTGCACTATCTTCGGGATCGGCCCACGTCTGGGGACTGCTTAATGCCTGCACCACCTACGCCACAGGTCGGCCCGGAATTGCACTATCTTCTGGATGAGTGCACGTATAGGCTGAGCTTAACGCCTGCTTCGCCTCCACCGGCGGTCGACCCGGCATTGCACTATCTTCGGGATCGGCCCACGTCTGTGGACTGCTTAATGCCCGCACCACCTACGCCGCGGGTCGACCCGGCATTGCACTAGCTTCGGGATCGGCCCACGTCTGGGGACTGCTTAATGCCTGCACCACCTACGCCACAGGTCCGCCCGGAATTGCACTATCTTCTGGATGAGTGCACGTATAGGCTGAGCTTAACGCCTGCTTCGCCTCCACCGGCGGTCGACCCGGCATTGCACTATCTTGGGGATCGGCCCACGTCTGGGGACTGCTTAATGCCTGCACCACCTACGCCACAGGTCGGCCCGGAATTGCACTATCTTCTGGATGAGTGCACGTATAGGCTGAGCTTAACGCCTGCTTCGCCTCCACCGGCGGTCGACCCGGCATTGCACTATCTTCGGGATCGGCCCACGTCTGTGGACTGCTTAATGCCCGCACCACCTACGCCGCGGGTCGACCCGGCATTGCACTAGCTTCGGGATCGGCCCACGTCTGGGGACTGCTTAATGCCTGCACCACCTACGCCACAGGTCGGCCCGGAATTGCACTATCTTCTGGATGAGTGCACGTATAGGCTGAGCTTAACGCCTGCTTCGCCTCCACCGGCGGTCGACCCGGCATTGCACTAGCTTCGGGATCGGCCCACGTCTGTGGACTGCTTAAAGCCCGCACCATCTACGCCGCGGGTCGACCCGGCATTGCACTAGCTTCGGGATCGGCCCACGTCTGGGGACTGCTTAATGCCTGCACCACCTACGCCACAGGTCGGCCCGGAATTGCACTATCTTCTGGATGAGTGCACGTATAGGCTGAGCTTAACGCCTGCTTCGCCTCCACCGGCGGTCGACCCGGCATTGCACTAGCTTCGGGATCGGCCCACGTCTGGGGACTGCTTAATGCCTGCACCACCTACGCCACAGGTCGGCCCGGAATTGCACTATCTTCTGGATGAGTGCACGTATAGGCTGAGCTTAACGCCTGCTTCGCCTCCACCGGCGGTCGACCCGGCATTGCACTAGCTTCGGGATCGGCCCACGTCTGGGGACTGCTTAATGCCTGCACCACCTACGCCACAGGTCGGCCCGGAATTGCACTATCTTCTGGATGAGTGCACGTATAGGCTGAGCTTAACGCCTGCTTCGCCTCCACCGGCGGTCGACCCGGCATTGCACTATCTTCGGGATCGGCCCACGTCTGGGGACTGCTTAATGCCTGCACCACCTACGCCACAGGTCGGCCCGGAATTGCACTATCTTCTGGATGAGTGCACGTATAGGCTGAGCTTAACGCCTGCTTCGCCTCCACCGGCGGTCGACCCGGCATTGCACTAGCTTCGGGATCGGCCCACGTCTGTGGACTGCTTAATGCCCGCACCACCTACGCCGCGGGTCGACCCGGCATTGCACTAGCTTCGGGATCGGCCCACGTCTGGGGACTGCTTAATGCCTGCACCACCTACGCCACAGGTCGGCCCGGAATTGCACTATCTTCTGGATGAGTGCACGTATAGGCTGAGCTTAACGCCTGCTTCGCCTCCACCGGCGGTCGACCCGGCATTGCACAATCTTCGGGATCGGACCACGTCTGGGGACTGCTTAATGCCTGCACCACCTACGCCACAGGTCGGCCCGGAATTGCACTATCTTCTGGATGAGTGCACGTATAGGCTGAGCTTAACGCCTGCTTCGCCTCCACCGGCGGTCGACCCGGCATTGCACAATCTTCGGGATCGGCCCACGTCTGGGGACTGCTTAATGCCTGCACCACCTAGGCCGCGGGTCGGCCCGGTATTGCACAATCTTCGGGATAGGCCAACGTCTGGGGACTGCTTAATGCCTGCACCACCTATACCGAGGGTCGGCCCGGGATCGCACTATCTTCCGGATGAGCCCACGTATAGGCAGTGCCTAACGCCTGCTTCGCCTCCACCGGGGGTCGACCCGGCATTGCACCATCTTCGGGTTCGGCCCGCTTCTGAGGCCGAACCCGAAGATGGTGCAATAGCCCAACTCCAACGCGGCCTATTCAAATACATGTAAAGACGCAAAAACGTTTTTCTGAGATAACCCCTGGACCAATTTTAATTAAATTTGTTGCATTTGAGAGAGAAAGTTAAATTATAGTGACGGTTGGAAGCGGAATTTCGATTTAGGGCTTGAATTTTGGTAAAAAGATTTTCAAATATTCAGAAGTTTGAAAAAAACAGAAGCACGAAGTTTACAAACTAATAGTTGTGCATCAAGAACAGATATCGCACTTCATTAAATGGCATCCATTTTCATATCTCATTTTACATCTTACGTGAGTTTACGTTGTTTACGAGGGTTTTGGAAAAGTTGTAAATACATATTAATAAATTTTTTGAGATTCATGTGCAAGATGTCAAATTTGTCCGCTTTAAATCTGCTATTAGGTAAAATTCACAGTTTTGCGATATCGTGTTTTCTTTCCGAGTTACGGAGTTGTAAACTTGATAGTTTCGTTTTCTGAAAATTTGCAATTTTTGCCAGTTGTTAAGTAAGAATTGACGACTTAAGTCGAAAATTCGAAACCAACAGTCACTAGAGTTTAAGTTTTTCTCTTAAATACAACAAACCCCGTCAAATTTGGTGCAGTGGTTGCAGAGAAAAACGAATTCTCCTTTTACATGTATTTAGATAGGAGCACCCGAGCTAAAGCTTCCTCTTAAATGACCTCACTCAACAAATTTACAAATGTTACTCAACGAATTGCTTTACTAAATTGCAGGGCTACGTTACACAAATATCGACTGGAAGGTACCGTACCTTGCTCTTCGAAAGTGTAGCCTGTTGTGAAAACATTTTTAAGACGGCTACAAAAGGTCTCGCAAAATTTCTTACAGCCGTTTTCAAAACATCTATAAGACGTTTTGCATGACATCTCAGTCGTTTCTAAAACGGCTACAAAACGCCTCATGGTCGTTTTTAAAACGTCTACAAGATGTCTTGCAAAACGTCTTGTCTCTTATTTGGCGGTTTATTAGACGGTCATCACGACGGCTACAAGAAGTTTTGAGACACAGGACAAAGTTTTGGTAAAACGTCTTTAAGTAGTCTCAATATCTTGGGAAAACATCTTGAAGATATCTTGTAAACGTTTGTAATGATTTTCAAGACGTCTTGTAGACGGCTGACCAGTGTGTGTTCACTAGGGTTGAGGATTGGGCGAGTTGCCAATAACGAGTTGCCTTGCCAATAAACCAGTTGGATGTCGGCGCTCCGTTCCTCTATCTGACCGGCTCGGCTTGTTTCATCCTTTCTACGTTGCGCTGTACGTTTTATTTTGACAATGTGTGTTCAGTGGGTCTGCAGGTACGTCGGACAGACTTTCTCGCGCCTGCGCCGCTGGGTCAGTCATCGTCACCGGCAGTCTTTCAGCCACTTGCGTTCAACCACGGTTGCTAAGGCACTCTGCCTTAGTCCGGGCCGCCTATATATTCAATATAGGCGGCCCGGGCTCCACTACGATCGCCACTGCTCCCACAGAAACATCTGTGATATTATTTACAAGGTACATCGCCGTAAGGCGCGAGAAAGCTATGATCCGCCACGACCGACTTAGCACGAGTGCCGCAGGTGTGAGACAGTCTGTCCAACACAGCGGTCGCCAAATAGGGCATCAGTGGCGGCTGCTTCACCTATTTTACCGCGCCAGCGTCCGAGCGTAAACTCGGCCCCACTCCGCACTGCCGACACGCCTAGAGACAAACGCCTACAACGCGCGCTAAGAAACCTCCTTCATACACTCTAAGAACAGTTCACACCCTTTGGCTTGCCCCTTCTGCCACACAAAAATAATCGTCATCTGCCTTGATGCGTTTCCTTTCTTTATCGCTGCAAGCCCGGAACTTTCCAGTGACGAACGGCACGTGCGTTATCAGAAGAGGCCCTCCAAAGGGTGTAAACTGTTCTATGCTGATAACGCGCGTGCCGTTCGTTACTGGAAAGTTCCGGGCTCGCAGCGATAAAGAAAGGAAACGCATCAAGGCAGATGACGATTATTTTTGTGTGGCAGAAGGGGAAAGCTAAAGGGTGTAAACTGTTCTTAGTGTAGTGCGTAGGCAGAGTCATATATTCAAGGAGCAAAAGCCCCCAGATTTTCTCTCTCACGCCCGCTCTAAGTCGCGCCTGCGCACAAACGGCTGGCGATATCTCAAATGAACGGCTCGTCGGTGGCTAGAAGGGGGAAGTGAGAGCAACGGCGGAGCGTTGCAAGCAATAGACAGTTTTAGTTTAGCGTACGCAACTATAGCGTACGCTATACGCTATAAAATAGCGTACGCTAAGCAGCGCACGTTTTCTACAATTTTAGTTGGCCGACGATATCTTCGGATCTCTGAGGCCATATTCCGTCGTTGCGGCTATTTCGCCCCTGTAGCGATAGGTGGCGCTAACATCTCAAACGTTTCTTTCGTTAGGCTTCGGCTCGTTGGAAACGAGAAGCGATCTCGAAAACACCCCGAAGTTATCCATAATACTCTGTCGTCGAAGCGGCCTGAGACTAAGCGAAAGCCGTTTACACAGTCATTTGCTACAAACGAAGTGCATTTTACAAAAGCAACGCCAAATTCAATTCGAAGCGGGCAGCCGGGATCGCCGCCATGTTTCCCGCAAACCCCGCAAAAACGCGCTAACTCGTTTGCGTTGCGTACGCCCGCTATACCCGCTATTTCGTTTAGCGTTCAGCGCATGCGCAGTGACGACCCGCTATTTTTTAGCGTACGCTATACTAAAACTGTCTACTGACTGAAGCCCCTTAAACTTCGTAAAGTAGCGACACTCTCCTCCTCCGCCTTCACTCCTCCTCGTTTCTCCTCTCTTTCACGCTCCCTCCTCGACCGTGGCGCCGCCTACACCGCTCGAGCGTAGCAACGGCGCCAACATGCGCTCCTCGCCACTCGCCACTCCGTAGACGCTTCTCGAGCAAAAATGGCGCTGTAGCAAGGCGCGAGGGCCCACGTGATGCTATTAGGCCAATAGCGACGCGGCCTCGGCCAGAGCGCGCGAGGCGGCATTCTTCAAAGCGTGGCGCTACTTAACGCGTTTAAGGAGCTTTAATCCACACGACCTCTGCCTGTACAGTAGGTCGTGCTTTAATCACAACTGCGGCGGCGCTGCAGTCGCCAGCAAGATCGCGCCCCGGGAGCGGAGGCACGGCGGCGGGTGTCGAAGCGGGCACTTTTCTTCGCAATTAGCGGTCGCATATTTGACATAACTAGCGGTAAGCCAATGCGTATAGTACCTTGTTATTCTTTAAAACTTCTTTCAGGGCGAGTCGGTGCATACTTGACTTAAAAATTGTAACAGCGCAAACACACGCATCCACAAAGTAATTCGTATATTGTGTCTCGTCATTGTTACTTTGTGGATGCATGTGTTTGCGCTGTTACAATTCTTAAGTCGCTTACCTTGTTAGTAGAGTAGACAGCGACTATTTTAGCTATCCTCTGACGAGTGGTGAAGAAGCTTTAGAGCGGGTGCCCTTATCTAAATACACACAAGAATTTTTTTCTCGGCAACCGCTGCACCAAACTTGACGAGGTTTGTTGCATTTAAGAGAAAAACTTAATATCTAACGACTGTTGGTCTCGAATTTTTTATTTTGGCCGTCAACCTTTTCTTTCCTAAAAATTGCCAAAAATTACAAATATTCGGAAAACGAAACTATGAAGTTCGCAACTTCGTAACTCGGCAATGAAAAATGCTATCACAATTCTGTGAATTGCATCTCATTGTTCATCTAAAGCGGACAAAATTGATTTGTTACACATGAATCTCAAGAAATTTTAGTAATGTGTGAACACAGTTTTTGCAGAAGCCTATTACACAATGTAACAAATTCACATAATGTATAAATTGACATCGAATTTGTCTGCTTTGAATGATCTAATGGATGCCATTTACAAAACCGCGATATGTGTTCTTGATTGAGAGCTATTAATTTGCAAACTTCGTGCTTCTATTTTTTCGTACTTTCGTATTATTGATATCTTATTCAACAAAATTCAGGCCCTAAATCTAAATTCAGCTTCCAAGAGTCACTAAAACATAACTTTCTCTCTCAAATGCAACAAATTTCACTAAAATCAGTCCAGGGGTTATCTCAAAAAAGCGTTCTTGCATTTTGTGTGTATTTGAACGATGCCCAGATGTTGTCGTCGACGTGCCTGGACAATGGCTCTGGCTTTTGGCTCAAGGTCACTTGGAGGTAGCCGACAACTGGATCTAAAAGCATTTCACGCTAAAGAAAAATCGCTTTCACAGCAGCATTTCAAATAATTTGACACATTTATTGTTGCAATATTAAAGTATAACAATTCAAGATACAAAAATAACTTGACAGCCAAAACCTGAAGCATTCCTCACAACTGCTCTCAAGGTAGGCGTTCCCCCTCTCAGAAAAAAAATCAGTTAAAAAAGCCCCAAAGTTCTTGTTCAAAGGCGTCCACATCAGAAGTGCGGCATTGCTAGACGCATGAGCCACGTTAATTCGTTCCGTTGTATACGACAAGAGACCGCAGCTTTCTTTTTTTTTTGTACAAGAACGAACATTGTCACACAGTTGTGCAACATGTTTTTTCCCCCCAACTGGCGACGATCCCCCACACTTGGGGGCGACGTCACCGCACGAAGAGGGGGCGATTGCAGCAATGCAAACAAAGGGAGACGTAGTCAGTCGCTTGTCTACTGGATCTCCCTTGTCCGCGACAGAGCACCAAAAGAAAAAAACGGGACTTCACCGTTTCCTTCAAAAAACGACCTTGCAGGAACATGTCTCGCCCAAAGAAACATGCACCATCCTCTCTGACACCACACGTACACAGTCTTGCATGCACACACAATCACACACTGGGATTCGCCTTTTTTCTTCCCCCTTTTTTTTTCGACGCCACCTCTCTGAGAGGCGAGGAATAAAGGCGGTGTTAAACTCCTTGCAAGAAACCCTTCTTTCTCTATGTGCTGTCGTGAAGTACATAAACGCGCATGTCACAGTCCCCAAATGCATCGAACGATGCAACAAATGGTTCAACAGAGAGAAAAAAAATTACAATTACACGCACACACATACACGCAAAAAAAAATTTAGATAACATCGTTAAGAGGTCACTTCACACCTCCTCGCATGACTGTGTCGGCGTGTTAAACCAAGTGGACCATGGCAAAACCGACTGGCACAACCAGAAACAAAATGCGGCAACGGAGAAGGATTGCGTCATTTCACTAGTGCCCCCTTCATAATAATAATAATATAATGTAAGCACGCCAAGATGAGGCAGGACAACAGATAATGTCCACGTTCAAGTCTAGATGGTGACGCTAAATATTAGAGCTATTAGAAAAAGAAAATGCCACAGTTTTCGTACATTATTAGCATGAGAGAAAAATGAAGCACGTCACAAATGGCCAGACGGACAATGAAGCGTGGCAGCCCAGTGTTGCTGTGCTGCGATTGTCTAATTCACAGCAGGCCAGATTTGGCAGGGAATGTTGCTCCTGTAGTTTTTCCCAGGCCCCGGAGACAATTTCACAGTGCTAGACACACAAAAGAGAGGACCCCAAAGAAATCGCGAGGCCACGTCAGTGCGACAACGCTGGCAAGATCTACCTATCAAGCATCGTCAAAAACAGAGCAATTAAAAAAAAAAAGGCACGATTTCATCCACTGCCTCGGCATTGTGCATAGTGTGAAGAAGAATCGTGGGGTCACGAAGGGCGATAGCACTGGGCCATGTGGTGTTTCTTCAGAAACAGTTTGGCAAGGGGCGGCTAACCAGCGGGCTATATTGCGATCGCTTTTGTCCACGCTAGGGCTGTCCGTCTTCCGTCAACGATTCCTCGGGCAGGGAAATTGGGCTGTCGTCGCCAGCAGCGCCTGGCACGGATCCCCGCTTGAACATTCGGCTTGTTGATCCACCGGTCGTAGCACCAGTCCGCCTGCACGAAGATGCAAAGTCTGTCGTTCCACTTTGGAAAAAGAGGTACAGAGGCGTACAATGAGACAGGCATTGCAAACGTCACGCTTTGCACGTCGAGCACTTGCGATCCGTTTTTGAAATTTAGGTTCAAGGACTCTCTGCCAATTGTGATCGCCCATTCATTGGTGGAATACCTTGCATCATGGACACTTTCACAGCAGCTGTATAAACACCGCTGCACCTTGACTTATCCGCAGTCAAATCTTGATGTAAGAAATCACATGGGACCGCTGAAAATCGTTTGTTATTCTGACTGGCTGTTATAGTGAAAGCCCCAAAATGAACCATTCTGGCCATCAGCCCATCAGTTCCACAAGTTGTCACCGTTTGAGCTATCCACGAAAACGTCACTGTTGGTTCTCGGCCTGCGGTCTTGCCGTTTTCCAGTTTTCGCTGCCACGTGACATCTGCTTTCTGTGCTTTGTCTACTAGCCTACTGTCTGGCTGCTGTGAAGGATCCACGGAAATCTAATAATCCACACATTTCAGAATATTAGTTCATAGCACTGAGGTTTGTTAACACGAAACGAAAACTGAACGATGATCGTTATCTGAAAAGTTCAGTATTCTGAAGTTTGTAGTACTGAAATATTTTTACCTTGATACCATAAGAAGTCAGCACGAGATTTCAGAAAAGTGTGTTAATCTGAGAAGTTTGTTAAAGTAGTGTTTGTTGAAACGTCGTTTTACTGTATATCTTCAATGTAATACAAAAAAAAATTGGTACAGACGCCAACCGATTTTTCGGATCTCGCAGGCACCGAAGAAAAACTCGTTCAGCCAGAAAAACAAAATATATTATGTTTAGAGTGGCTTAAAAAAACCTCTAATAACCCCCTGCCTGAAGCTATACTTGGAGGCGATCAGGTTTGCTTGGATTTGTGCATGAGTGACGTTGTCTCCATTTACATTCTGACAAGAGCATCACTGTCCTGGCGATCTGCCATGGAGATCGAAGAAGCAAGTAACGCTTCTTCACACCACTTGGCTCTCGCAAAGGCACACGAGGCGGTGCCGACCACACTAATTCGAAGCTGCACAAACGCAAACAAAGACGCGACGTCATCTTTGAGAACACCCCTGCTTTGTGGACACACCACGTGCAAATAGCAACCCAAATTTCAAAATAAATAAATGAATAAAAATTGATTCAGCATTAAGTGGTTATGACGATAGTGCTGACCAATAAGAGAGATCAACAAGAAAAGTGCCGTCTCCTAGAGCATTTTGTCGGCCAAGAAAGAGTGGGCATGGCTGCGAGACGGGAGGATGTGTGCGCTCTCACTATAAAAACAGTTGCATTGCACCCATTTGGGTTGTGTCTTGCCGCACAACAATAATCGTCACCTGCCTCGCCCGCATTTCACATTTTTTAACGCTGGGAGCCCAGCACTCCCAAGTCATGAACGGCATGCACATTATCAGCATGACAGAGCATTCTTGACAGGAAAATAGGGAGCACAGCGTTTTCAAGAAAGGAAATGCAAGCAAGACAGATGACTACTATTGTTGTGTGGCAAACATACACCCCAAAGGGTACAACTGTATTTAGAGTTGCTCTACTGAAAGCAGGCGCATCCTGATCTTGGAGGCTGTAGAGCAGTCCATTGGAAGTCAAACCTGACCAAGAATCGGGTAGTGCGGCTCGGAACGAACAATTCAATCCGAGAAATCGAGCTCTGGGGCCTAAATTTGTCCGAAAAATCTATAGCGAGAATGCATTAGCTCTATGGGAACCCTGACGGCACATTTATGAAATCCAGAAAATCCACTGAGTCCGAATTTTCGGAGTCCGAAAAATTTGTTGGCGACTGTAGGTCTAACATAAGAAAGCAACCATTGAAACACCCAACGCACTAAGGTTAATCTACGACGAGGCCAGGCGACCCATGCGAACATTACCAGCGTAGGGAGCTTTCCTGCATTCTGAATTTAGTAACAATTGTGCAGGGAGTGTGGCCATCGCAAGTTGACGTAAGCGTGGCAGACATGAGCCTACAAGCACAGTCGTGGTTGATCAAATCACCTCAACTTGCTGCGGGCGGCATTCAGGTCGCTCTGGAGCTTCTCGTTGGCCTCCAGCACTTCCTCCAGCTCTCGCTGGAGCTTGCGTCGCTGCGCCTTCTCCCGCGAGCATTCCTCCTCGACTTCGTCGAGCTGCCGCTTGAGGTTCTTCATCCTGTTGTTCGTCTTCTCTCCCTGAAGGAAAATGTAGAGAGAAGGCTAATATAAATTGCACCGCTCAGAATTCCTTGGCCGCACTACAATTAAGTTTGCACCGGTTGAACCGACACTGAACAACAGATGAACACAGACCACTAGAGACCCAACGCTCTTCCACTAAACTGGCATACTGAGTGCTATGCCGACAGACTGACAATACTGGCCAGCAGGTTTGCACAACGACCGACTGGGTTCAAATGTTCCATGGCAATGCAGGGGCTACGCGAACAGCATTACGCAGGGCCCTGCATTAACTTTTGACCACCTGGATTTCTTTAGGTGAATGTAAAAGCATGGCATACGCAGGTTTTGGGTGCTGGCTGCCATGCGAGCCGAGCATAGAGTTTCAGTCACTGAGCATTGCACTGCGGAATCGCGAGTGCTAATGAAAACAGCCAAAACTATGTTGCCTGCATCTTGAGCAGAAGCTTTTAAAAGCTTGGGGCCAAATTTGAGAATAGCCCCTTCCGAATACATGCAGCAAGCAGAAGTGCTCTGCTTGGGGCAACTTCTGAACTGATTTGATTGAAATGTGTCGAACTCAAGTGTGGGGACTAAATTGCACCGTCTCCCGAGAACGGACTTGAATTGTTGGCAGTGCTGGCATATGATGACCAAATGAGCGATAAAAAGAGCCTGCGCACCTGTTCCTTGAACTGGTCGGCATGCCTCCGCTCGTCTTCAACCTGCATCATGGACTCCTTGAGGCGCTTCTCCAACTTCCGGATTGTCCGCATGGCTGCCTGCTTCTCTCTGAAAACAGCAGCGACGTTAGCGCACTTCCAGTCCGAGCAGAGTTCCACTACAAGAGAAATGTAGTGGTTAATCAGTCTGGACTGGTAACATTCCTGGCCAAAAAAAAAACTACTGGCACTTCATTCACGAAAATGAAATTAGCAAGTAAGCGAGAGAAAAAAGTACAATCTTCACTGGAGATAAACTTCAAGCTTCACTTTTTGAATTTCGTGTTTATACTCTGGCAATGAGGATGTCAGCAGGGCTACGCAGTGTTTTTCATTCCTGGAAATCTAAAAGAATTGCCATTTCGTTTCCTTGCTTTTCTTTTTAATCAAATGTCAATATGAGATGACAGTAGATATTAAAAGCAGATGCTTCGAATATCTGCTGTCACTAGGAAGCTGCTGCGAAAATTTTGCAGAGGCATTGCTGCCTGTCTTGCCTCATCTTATGCAGAATTGAGCAATGTTGGGCTAGTTTGTTCAGCTTGAAAAAAAATATGTACGAACAGCGAGAAACTCCATTATTTTTGTGCCTTTGCTGGTAAATCGAGCTTCTGCCATTGGCTGAGCCATTTGCAATCCTAGAAGCGTAATAAACCTATGTAGCCCAACAACATCTGTAGCAAAGGCTACAAATGTCAAAACAACTGCAAAAGAGCCAGTATAATTTTAAGACACCACTTTTGATTTCAGATGTTATAATGGCTTCTGCACCACCTGCAATGGAAACCACCACATATCCGCTTCAGTACAATGTTGTCTTGGCTCGTGAAAGCTAGTACTGTAGTTCCAATGAATAGCCTTATGTTAAAAGATGCACTGTATAGTACTTTTAATACAACTACATAAGAAACATCAAATGGGCCTACTAACTTATCCATCGATGTCACCACCAATTCCAAGTTACACTTTGCTTTCCCACGTAGCATCGGACTGCCAGAGAGGCATACAGCAAAGTTCACTCAATTCGAGGGACACTGAATTCGCCTGTGTGACAGGAGTAGTATACCCAAGACATCCAAGGTGAGTGTTGGGAAAAGAGCGAGAAAGTTGTTAACTATGGCGAGTTTTTTTAGTAAAGTTACTCAAGGGACTTTGGCCAAGTTCAATGTCACACCCCGTTTTATCCAAAGAGGGATATACGTGCCTCCATTTGTCGCCACTTCTAAAGGCATACCGAAGAGCTTACTAATGAGCCATCTGAAATTAAAGCCATTTTTTCTAGGCAACACACAGTCCTGAGATCTGATACCGTTTTCGATAACAGGGGTGGCTGTCCCGTTTCACATCCTGACCGTCTACTCGCCGATAAAGGAGGTAATTTCAAGCTACAGTTTAAAAAATAACAAGAATTCTAGAAGCAAGTCATTATTATCATCATCACTTAGCGACTTCCAAATAAAGATGAGAGCGTCTTGGGCCACAGCCTGGAGACTTCGTCCGAAACAGAAAGGTTACCGATCCTACCTCAAGTGTTCCACAACGGAATGGGAGTCACCATGGCTTGGCACTCCCAGGCACACTTTCCTTCAAGTTACCAAGCCTATGGCTGTTCCCAATTTTTTTTTGCCATTCTAACAAGAGAGCCGGCACATCCAATTCAGCTTTGTTCAACGTATGTCAAATGTTTGGAGCATGGACAAAAAAGCCTGAAAAGGCTTGACTGCAGGATCCGCGGACCAGAGCACGGCAGACAGTGGTGTCAACTCCACGCACGTAGTACATGAGAAAAATCAACCGAGCGATGCGACAACTCACTGCTCGGCCTGGTCGAGCTGCTCCTCGACCTGGGAGAGGCGGCCCTCCAGCTGGCTGGTGGCCGTGCGAAGCTTCGACTTGCAGGCCGTCTCCACTTCCTGCAGCTTGGCGCGCAGCTCCTTGGTCTGCCTCTCCTGCACTAGCGCGTTGTTTTCCAGCCGCTGCGAGGTGGCACGCTCTGCCGCCAGCTCAGCCGCCAGCTGGTCCACCTGTCAACGAAATAAATAAGGGGGGGATCACTGCGTGCAGTACCTAAACCCAGTTCGTTGAAATGAGAGTTCTACGATGGGCTAGTTGTTTTACACTGAACACGGTGAACAGCGAAGACGGTGATACAGCACATCAGTCCCGTTTACATGCATATCTTGTCGTAGTGTTCCCACCACATAGAGCGCAGTGCAAGAAATTGTGCAGTAGAAAAACTTTTGCAATTTCGATTGCAACGTTGGTTGAAACTTGTGGTTTCTTAAATTTTTAGGCATTTAAGCCTCACAACTTCCACTAAAAGATAGGCAAAAGAAGAAAGTAATCTTTTGGGGATGTGTAGTGTACGGAACAAAAATGAAAACTAATGATCTCCAAAACTGGGGCGCTATGATGGTACCCATGTTGCATTTATTAGCCAGTGGCAGTCTAGTTTTCCAACAAAATCCCTGCACCATCTCGAAGAATGTGGGATCTCTGGCAAAAAAAAAAAGAAAAAAAAAGTGCATGTGTGCATGCGTGTATGTAATTAAAGGACGGCAGTTTTTGGATTGCTGCCATTTTAAATTTCCAAACACTGCACAATAGCAAGGTTTTATTCAAACTCATTCTGCAGTAGAGCAGCAGTGGACTTCATCCAAGGTTGCTACAACTGCAACACAAAATGCTGATGTACAATTAGGAAAAAAAGCTGTAGCTAGTCAGAGCGACGGTTTGCGCGAGCTGGTTATACATTGCGAAACAGGCTTTTGCACTGACAGACACTGTCATAGACCCCAAGTCCTGTACCTCCTTTCTACGTCCGTGTCTGTCAGTGCAAAATCCACTTTGCCGTAGCTAAAGCCACTCAAGATGCTCGTGCTGCAGACTTGGAAGGGATGACTCACCTGCGCCTGGGCCTTGCGAATCTTGTCGCTGAGGATTTCGCCATTGCTCTGTTCTTCCTCGAGCTCTTCCTCCATGGCGTGCATCTTGGCCTCCAGTTTCCTCTTGTCTTCCAGAAGCAGCGACCTGCATCGACGCAATATGGTCAGCCGAATAAACACAAACAGCGAGTCACGTGTGCAAGACTTGAGAACAATGAATCAAGTTTCTTACTGCTTCCTCTAAGAATGTCTGTCCTCCTTAAAAAAAAAAGAAAGACAGCACAAACTCCTGTCACTTGTTATGGCCACCCATTTAACACTTTGTTGGCAAAAGTTGAAGGATGCTTTAAAAGCTACCTCGGGAGATCCTCTCTACACGCCTAGGAATGAACAAAGTGCTCTGCCTGGCATTCCCTGAACCAACAGCGACTAGGTTTGTACATCGCAGACAAGCTGCCACAAGTGAGGAAGCTCTGATGAGAAAACGCCAGCTCATTTGCCCTCACCAAGTCATATTTTGGCGTAAGAAATCGTCGACCGAAGCTGGTCCACTGTAGTGACCGAGGAATCCGTAATGCCCCGAAATGCACCTTAATTTTACGCCTTCACTTGGCCGGTGACCTCAATAATTTCTAATGACACGTGATCAGACAAAACTTTCGTTATTATACATGGTACTGTAGGCTACACTGTATAAATGAGATTCTAATATTGACACAAAAGAAAAATGTAACGTAGATTGGAGACGGATTGTTACAAAATAGACATTTCTCTTTAATGGCGGGCCAGAAGAAGAGCGTGCAGCTTACGCACTTCGTCGTCTTTCATGGCACCGACCTTTGCGCATGCCGTCCTGAGGTGCGGGAGCCCCACATCTTTATGTCAATACTTAACCGCACCGCTCTTCCAAAGCGGCGATGCGCCGTGCATGAAGTTACTGAACAGACAGGGGGCCGGACGGAGTCTGCCACCCACCCTTTGGCAGCCGCGCCGGCGATCTCGTCCTGCAGCTCGTCCCGCTCCCCCTCGGCGGCACGCCGCGACCGCTCTGCTGCAGCCAGGTCCTCCTGGAGCTGAGCAAGCTCGGCCTCCAAAAGCTTGGCCCGCTTCTCGGCCTCCTTGGCCTGCGCCTGCAGCTCCTCGCGCGAACCTCGGGCCTCCTCGGCCTCCCGCTGCCAGTCCTTGGCTTGCACCTGCAATTTTGCAAAAGTGCCGTTGCGGTGTCGCTACTGACAGAGCTATGCAATGCGGCGTACAGTGCACAACTGTGACTACTGTGACTACTGTGACAACTGTGACTACTGTGACTACTGTGACAACTGTGACAACTGTGACAACTGTGACTACTGTGACTACTGTGACAACTGTGACAACTGTGACAACTGTGACTACTGACTACTGTGACTACTGACTACTGTGACAACTGTGAATATACTAGTACAGATTGTACTAGTTTATTGTATTTAGAAGGCCAAACACGGGAACAAAAAGCCGTGGGCATCATAACTGTCCTGCTTTTCAGTGGACACCAGAACTGGCCCACGGCCGTGGGGAAGACACAGGGTAAGAGAACAGATAGCGGAGGAAATGGCCACAGCAGCGAGTATCTCGCAGAGCATGGCTCAATGAGTCTTTCTCACCTGTAGCCTCTTCAGCTGACGCACAGCCTCTTCCTTGGCCTTGTTCACTGTGTCCAACTGCCGGTCAGCCTCCTGGACATCAGCCTCCAGCTTCTTGCGAAGTGTCAGAGCCGCCGATCGCTGCTTCCTCTCCTCGTCCAGCTCCGCCTCCAAATCTCGGACCTTGGAAACAAGGAAACGGGTTCGTCCAGCAACCGCACAACACCACATGTGTACCCTCAGTTGCAAAGGCTAAGCCTAATTTTCTCACCTTTCCTTTTATAACCTTTTTGCCTGGAAATGCAGGTCAAAAAGCAAACGCAACGCGAGTGACCGTTATGCCGCAGTCGCAACTGCAGCAAGTACCCCAAAGTTATGAAATGTCGAACTTGTACGGGAGCACATGGTCTAATCTGACTATATTTAGACCTGGACAAACGAGACAGAGGTTCACAGGAAGAAGGAGGCTTGAAGCTTCAACAGTAGTCCAACAACAGATGTTCCCAAGGTAACATTTCGGCATAGACAAGTTGCTGCATCGAATGGTTGGCTTCCAGAGACATACCTTGTCAAACTGCTGCTGATCACTTGACCTACACAAGAACTTCAGCACAAAGCTTACAGTGTTGAAGACCTGCCACAAACTGTTTGCCTACAGATGTTCAGCGTCCTAAGGTTAAGGTGCTTCATCAACCCTTCTCCCAACACCTCTTGCAATAGTCAACCACATACTATTCAACTGTGCCTACGGCACAGCTGAATAGCACGAGCACTGAACTAATAGTACTAGTGCTATTAGTACTCAATACTATTACTCAATACTAGCACTACAGTGCCAGCACATTAGTACTATTGGGACGCTTACTACTAATAGAATTCGGCAGGCTAAGCACAGGTAACCTGATTACACTCCTCAATTCATCTTGAAGAAACGAAAATCGCGGCTGGAAGTCGGAGCATGAGCGCTGCGGTCATCGGTCAACGACCAGCACTGCAGCAACGCCGTGCAACACCACTGACACTGCAGACAAATCCAGCGATCGGTGAGCAAGGGGCACGCACCTGTTTGGCCAGGGCGCGCCGCTTCTCTTCGGCCTGCTCGTCCCGGGCCTGGAGGTCCCTCTCGTGCTGGGCCTTGAGCGCCTGCAAGGTCACGTCCAGCCGCAGCTTGGCGTCCTCGGCCAGCTGCAGCTCGTCCTCCAGCTCCTCCAGCCGAGTCTTCTGTGCCGCTAGTTGGTTCTCCAGGGAGCGCTTGGCCTTCTCCAGATCGTGAACCTGCACGAAGGAGTTGCGTCACGCCGAGAGGTGCCGGGTCATTGAAATGCGTGATGGGTGCCACGGGCAATCAGCTATTGCTCGCTTAAAGATATCGTGCAGGGGTGCTTGAATAGCAAGATTTTCAATGCAGACATTAGAGAAAAGTTGCCTTCAAATATCTACAGATATCTATAGACTCCCACGTGCGTATGATAAGAGCAACGAGCCTGCAGCCTCAGGAAACTTGTCTCATGCCTTATCAGTCCACTACGCCAGAACAATAAAGTGTGTTTCCAAGTTGTTTCGACATACGAAAAGTCTCTTTATGCTTTCAGATAAAAGGAAGGGGCACCTCAAGACTAGCATTCAGAATTTTTCAAATTGCAACTTGCGGCAGATTGGACCAGTAAAACTGCGGTTATGTACAGGGAGAAAAAGTGCAGAAAATCTGCAGGCTCCTGTTTCAATGCATTCTTGCTACTCGCCCTTGTCCTTTCTGCGTGCTAAATTTAGCGGGATATGTCAGCAGGCAAATCCAGAAGCCGTCCAGGACCCACGTTTGTAAACTGCGAAAGGGTGTACACATCTACACCACCTGAAAACAGGCTCTCTCACGTGGTCCAAAATCTCGTCGCGGTTGGCATTTAGTTAAAACTGCGAGTCGCCTCCAGCGGCCACGGAGACTCGGTGAGATACCACAAAAGGAAGACGAGCGAAAGTGCCGGCAAGCTCACGTTTCTGTCGGCCGTGCCCTGCGAGTTGACGAGGTCGTCCAGCTCCAGCTGGAGCTGCTTGCGCGACCGCTCCAGTTCCTCCAGGTTGTCGTTGCGCTCCTCGAGCTCCCGCGTCAGGGCCAGGATTCGCGTCTCCTTCTCGCGCCACTCGCGCTCGGCCGTGTCCCGCTCGGCCGCCAGCCGCTCGGACACCGCCTTCTCCTCGGCCAGAAGCTGGTCGAACTTACGCTGCTTCTTCTCCAGCTCCGACACCTGCGGTCAAGAAACGAGCGGGGGCAACCTGCAGACCTTGCGGCACCAACGGCGCCAACGCTTGCAACTCGCGAACGGTTTCCCCATAAGAGAAATGAGCATGATCTTAAAGGGGTCCCGAACCACCCCTCAGCCTCGGTGAAATGACACAGTCCGCAGGTAGCATGTGTTGCTGCGAACATCTCAGCCAAGTTTTGCTGTCGTATGTAGTGCATAGAGCTGGAAAGTGAAACGCGAAGTTGCCTTTCTCTCAAACGCTCTCTTTTCATACAGAAGCCTGCTCCTTACTCTATTCTGGACGCTTTGTTTCATAATAGAGCGGATACCTATGCGCGGCTGCTAATGGTAGCTGCGGTCGGCTACGCAGCGTAGATAACGTGGCCACTGCGGAGTGCCGCCATGAGTCCACTGGCTAAGTGCACTGTGGTTCGTCGAGGACAACTTTTGGCTTACTTTTAGCGCGTCGTATGCACCAAAATTGGAAGTCGTGGCATATACGTTAACATCCAAAATGAAACTTGAACTGTGTGCCATGGCAACATTTAGAAAGTGGAGCGCTGTGGGCACGCCCCACTCCGCTGTAGCCTTCCCAATGCAAGGCATTGAAGAAGGAACGCGAGCACAGTGGAGGCCATGTTTGATTGCCAATAACTCCGCTTCTGCTGAACGTATTGAAGTACTTCTTGCTGCAAAGCATTTATAAAATAGCCTATTTTCACTTCAAATGCCTTTCTCCACTTCAATAAGTGGTTTAGGGCCCCTTTAAGAAAACAAGCATCTGGCTGGGCTATACTTCATAGAGTTACCTACTAAAATTACTAGAAGGAGCTCTTGGCACTGCGACTGTTCAGCTACCGTGGGAATGATGCCTAGCACGTGCTTTATAATCTGATCACGGTGCTCGTGGCTTCAGATGTTCTTGTGGCTTCACAGTAGAACCTCGTTCATATGTTATGGAAAAAATGCAAGAAATAACGTACCAACTGGGAAAACATATGACGCGAAGTCACTAAAAAATTTGGTAGACTGAACTGCAGTTAACATCTGCGTAATGCAAAGCACTGCACTAATCATTGCAGCACGGGACGCCAATGCGTGCCAGGCTGATGGGCACGCATTGATGGGCACGCAAGGAAAAGCTCGGCGCAGGGCCACTGACCTTGGCCCTCTGGTTCTCCAGTTCGACGGTGACGTCCTCGACCTCGGCCTGGAGCTTGCGCTTGGACTTGTCCAGCTTGTCGTTGAGCGCCTGCAGCTCCTGGATCTGGCGCTGCTGGGCCTCCAGGTCCTTCTGGAGCCGCTTGCGCGCGTCCTCGGCCTGGGCCGCCACCTCGCTCTCCTCGTCGGCCTTCTTCTTGAGGTCGGCCACCTGCTGGGTGAGCGAGGCAATCTGCTTCTCCAGGTTGCGCTTGGACTCCTCCTCCTCGTCCAGCTGCTCCTGCAGCGTGGTGCTCTCGCTCTCCAGCTGGCGCAGCCGCGAGCTCAGTGCCAGCTTCTGCTTCGTCTCTTCCTGGAGCAGCTCCTGCGTGCCGGAAAAAGAAAGACAACGAGCAGATTGGTGTATTGATAAGCTTTGACAGCCAGACACAAATGGATTGGTTGAATTATTGAATGAATGGGTTAGAAATACCAAAGAATTACAGCCAGACTTGGCTACAAGAAAGTGTCTTCGATTGCCTGTCGGGATCACCGACTGTAGCATATCGAAATTCCCTCCAGAATTAACACTCTTCCAACTCAATGAAATCTAGCTGAGACACGAGCCACTTAATCTACAAGAAAGCACAGAAACTAGTTCTTAACAACAGTGGTTAGGAAGTTAAATCGTTTCCTGGTTCCTGACGTCTCAAATGGCCAAAATGTAGCAAAACCACAAGCACTACGAATTATAAAACCATTATATACTATGCTCGGCTACTGTCTTGACAAGCATACTTTTATGTGGTGTTTGTGTTTGCTGGAATGCTGCTGCATTACTGCTTCACTACTCCGTTTGATCCGCTTTTATAACTTTTTCTTGCCTCTGTAGTGAGTGAGAAAGGCAGGACCGCCCAGTAAGAGAAAAATTTTTTAACAGTGCAGAAGGCTCAAATAAATGCCACAGCTACAATTGGAAGCAATAAAACGGAGCACGGCTGAGGAATTTGGCATCTCGACAAGCCCCCCGTTGACCTAACCGAAATCTGAAGCCAACGTCTCAAAGGCAGTAAGCATTGGGTACATTTGTGCAGCGAGAGAAAAGCACCTAGCCAACGCGCGACGACCTTGACAAGGCAGTTTGAATCTGTTCTTTTTTTAAACGAGGATGAAGATCCCGATCAGGGGAAGCACGATCAACAAAACGCACTCAACTAAACCAGCAGCTTGAGCTCGACGATGCCTTTAAGTGCCAAGTGGCTGAACCAGTTCAACGAGCACCATCAGATCGCCAGCTAAGTGCTGGGTGGGGAGTCCAGGCGGAAATATTTATGCGCAAGAGCGCTTCAAAGTTGTTTTATTTTGTTGCAACAAGAATGATGGCACAATCTGTCGCAGCTATGGCAGAAACACAATGTTCACTGTAGCTGTAACAGGTCGCGCCACCGTTCTGTCGCAGTGAAAAAAGAACATGTTTTGATCGGCACCTCAGCAGACCGCACCCACTTTGCATTTAAGGGGAAGAAATCTGGCAAGTAATGCTCGCAAACATGGTATTGAACCAAACTCGCCGCTAAATGTCACCTCTGTGCAAAAATTGAGCATGAACGATCCAATGGTTCAGCAGAAAGAATCTTGTATGGCTGGTGCTTTTATTTACACAACATCCGGTACAGGGCATGCCAGTACGAAATCAGCCACCTAATCAGTAGTGAAGCAACAATTACTGCACATTTGTGGCTTTGGAACCTCACTCACTAAGTATTTGACACAAAGCTCTCCTGCTGCAAAACCCAAACCATTGCTCTGTCTTCATTTTTGTGCAAAAAAAAACAAGGACAACCGATCGTTTTGATTCGGCAGATCCGTCGTTCCCTTTCATTTAGCCCCCCACGGAACAACGCACCTGTATTTCGGCATTCTGCATCTCAAAGGCCTGGGCGCTCTTGATCGCCTGCGTGGCGCGCGACTCGAGTTCCTCGAGGGCCCCGTTCGCCTGGTCAAGGTCGGACTGCAGGCGCTGGCAGCGCTCCGTGCTGTCGCTGCGCGCCCGCTCCAGGTCGGCAAGCTTCACCGACAGCTCCTGCAGCTGGAACTCCAGGCCCTTGCGACGCCGGTCCGACTCCTGGCGGGCGGCGCTGAGGGCCTTGATCTCGTTGGCCATGTCCACGTTCTCGGCCTCCAGGTTGGCCTTTTGCTTCTCGAGCGTCGCCTTGGCCTGCACGTTTTTTTGGGAGAGGGCAAGGTCGGTCAGAGCGACGGACGTGTGCAAATCGACAATGGATCCCACCTCACCACAAGTTTTACTACGGACGACTGCTGCAAAGGGTGACGGCAACTGAAGTCCATTTCATTTTATTATTATTATTATCATCATCATCATCATCATCATTACTATTATTATTATTATTACTACAGCGACAAATCGACGCTCTCTAGATCAGAAGACAGGGATGTAAGGATAAAAGAATTCTACGATAGAAGTAGGGCCGAGGATGCACTCACACCCTTTAATATCTTCCTATGCTAATTGCATTATGACATCATTACATTAATTACTTAGGTTACATCAACAAGCATTTTTATCACAATTCCATTAAGTATAATTAGATGCCTGAAGTGGTATGATGCCATTGCATCAATTAGGTTGACTTGAAATTCGCTGGATAAATCTAAGACCGCTCAAAACAACGGCGATGATGAGTGCAATCTTTACCGCAGGCCTGGCGCCAGCACGATGAAGTGAGATGACACGGTGACATGGTGGAATTAATAATTAATAATGGGGTTTTACGTGCCAAAACCACTTTGATTATGAGGCACGCCGTAGTGGAGGACTCCAGAAATTTTGACCACCTGGGTTTCTTTAACGTGCACCTAAATCTAGGTGACATGGTGGAAATAGTGCAGCTTCAACACACACAGACAGAAGAAAACACAAGGACGAGTGCTGTCAAAGTTACACAACACGCAAAAGAGCCCACTGTCCTAGAAATTAACTGTAGCGAGGCAGAAAGTTCAGTGATTTCATTCAGATTCCTGGTGTGAAAACTGAACCTAAGCCAACTCGTCCGGCTCCCTGCCCTGCTACGCAGAGAAGCCTCCCTGCTGCTCACCTTCTTGAGGTTGTCCAGGTTGTCGTTGAGCTCCTCGAGCGCCTGGGCGTGCTTCTGCCTGATCTCGCCCACCTGCAGCTCGTGGCTCTGGGCCTCCTCCTCGAGTGACCGCTTGAGGCCCACCACTTCCTGCTCGCGCTGCTTCTGCAGCTCCCGCTGGGCCGCCGTCGTGTCCAGGGAGTCCAGCAGCTCGTTCTTCAGTGCCTCCAGTTCCTGCACAACAAGACGAAGTGCTTTCCTCGATCGAAGCAAATAGCAAGCGAAACGCCACTTTCACGTGCACTGCGACTTGCCACAATTGAACTGACAAAAAGGAGGGGGGAGGCGTGCCATCGACTGCCGGCACCTCAGTACCTCAGTGCAGGCAGCAGACCTGGGGGGCTATTCTGCAAGCGTCCACTTCGTCTGCTGCATGGAGTTCTGACTGACTGGGCTGGGGTACGTGTCTGAAGGAGACAGGCACTCCCAGCAAATTAGCACTTCAGCAGCAGACGAAGTGGACGTGCCCATTAGGTGGATGCTCACAGAATAGACTCCCCGACTAAACACTGGAAACTCACGACACAGAAGAAGGCAAGGAGGAGAAAGGAAACAAAGGGCTTTGTTAATCGCGACCAGTGGCGTAGCCAGGGGGTGACAAATAAGGCACACTAGCTAAGATGATGCAAGCTTGCCAAGATGATGATGAAGCACAATGTCTATTGTACAGTGCCCAGCGACTGAAACGCGATACTTGAACTGCATGGTGGCCAGCCATTTATGCACCACCGGTGAACGCTGGGTGAACATTGACGGAGCCAAATGCAGTCACCAAGCAATCTATCAGAAAGGCACTCGCTTTTATTAGATACAAAAATGCATCAGATCAGTGTCCCCAGCACCTGCCGGTAGCAAAAAAGTTCCGACTGCCACGTGCCCAGAGTATCGAGTTTCAATCACTGAGCACTGTACGTTGCACTGTGTAGACTACAATATCCAGCAAGTGTTACCTTAACAACTTCAAGCTTCACTACAAGCTTTGCAGACTGACAAGGAGCTACAGAATTAAAAATAAAGCACAGCATTTGACATAGTACCTCGTTGAGGTCCCGCAAGCAGTGATGACCCGACTACAATATCCAGCAGGCGTGGTTTTCCCGACCACAAACTTCACGAGCTGGCCAAGGCGACAAAGCCCAGGGTCCGACGTACCTCGTTCAGGTCCCGCTTGAGCTTCTCGGACTTGGCACGGGCCACCTTCTCAGAGTCCAGGTCCTCCTGCAGCTCGGCGAGCTGGGCCTCGAGCTCGCGGAAGGCCTTCTGGGCCTGTCCCTTGGCGGCCGACTCCTCGTCGCAGCGCAGCAGGGCCTGCGCCAGCTCCTCGTCCCGCTTTAGCAACTGCTGCTGCAGCTCCTCCACCTGAGCCTTCTTCTCGCCCAGCTGTTCGCGCGTGTCGTTCAGCTCCGTCTCCAGCCGACGCTTGGCCCGCTCCAGCTCCTGACGCATCTGCGAGTGTTGTTTGCCAAAGGAGGAAAAAAAAAAGCAATGGCATGCAGTGAGAAACGTACTCCCTCTCCAC
The DNA here is from genome assembly GCF_038994185.2 of Dermacentor albipictus. Lineage (NCBI taxonomy): Eukaryota > Metazoa > Arthropoda > Arachnida > Ixodida > Ixodidae > Dermacentor > Dermacentor albipictus. Next base: position 115,109,318 of record NC_091828.1, read on the forward strand.
CCCGAAGTTGGGTTTTCTTCAGTGAGAACCGCTGAAGTGGAGACTACGGGTCATAGAAGATAGAAAATCTAAGAATTGTGCTCGCACGGTGGAATGCAACAGTGAAACTTCAAAGCAGAATACCCCTTGCGAATAATTACCGTGAGCGCTATCTTGCACCACTGTGCACCTGGTTGTTAAAGGTGGCATGGACACCGGTAGCAGTGCCAGAGAAAAATTATGCTGTTCTCGCACAAAATGAAGAAGATGAAAACAACAGTGTTCGTATGAACCTTAAATTGACGAATTTCATTCCGTAAGCACAGTACAAGAATACCTACTTTCAAGATTCATGCACAAGTCCAGCCAAACAATTTAATTCATTTGCTACCCTTGGGTAAAGAGGAACTGACTAATTTGGCACTAAGTACCGAACAGCATGTTACGACACTTGTTACACAGTCCTGCTGAACGTCTACATCGACTGTCGCCCAGTTGTGTCATTGATTTCCCATGTCACTGAGCTTCTGTGACACTTGAGAAAACGCCGATAAGAATAGCACCTACACCCTATAGAGTCTATATATTTCAAGGCCTATATGCTTTGGCTGAATCTGTAACTACTGCTAGCAAAGTCCGACAGATGTTAACAGCCATGGCATACATGATACCTTAGATGGGGCCACATGCTGCAAAGCACGAAACAGGGTCATAATTTTATGTTTAAGAAAGTCCTTTTTCGCTAAGATTCTAGCAAACTATCAATATAAATATCAAGATCAAGTACCTGACTCTTGCCCTGCAAGCAGTCTTCTAGGCTTGAGACGGCAGCCCAACGATGAGCCTAACACCGAGTCAGTTCTCTGCTACTGCTCATTCTAGCAGTCCTATCAAGCTAGATCTACACAGACTAGAATTTGTACGTGCACCACGAGTGCCCAACTAGGCACACCGGTCATGACATTGCAGCTGTTCTAGGAACCATAAACAGACACCCAAGAAGCATTAATTCGGATTACCTGCCAAGTGTACTACTGTAAACCCCCAACACACATTATTGACTATGGGCACAACCACGCAATTGACAGGAAAGCCAGCAGTACTGAGCTAACTACTACTCAGTGTTCCGTTACCAGTGTCTATCGGTTTTCACAGCTACATATGCCAGGTATGGTGGCAGTGGGAGGGGTTGGGGGACATGCCAAATTAAGAAACTAGTAGGCTAGAAATTACAGTGCAATTATGCAGCCTTCCCCAAAAGTATTCAGGCCTGAGGCATGCGCCCAACCAGAAGCTCGCTCTAGCATTTTAGTCTGGCCATCGTTCTCTAGTTCCCAGTTTCGCAAAGCTTTTGGAGGCTAACAACTTCGGTCCTGTCTAGAGAGTTGGAACCCCTACCCTACTTTTTTCCCCAAAAGTTTTAAAGTAACAGGAATTTCACTAACCCTGGTCAGCACATTCCTTAAGCAAAATAAAGCAAAGATGGCATGCATGAGAAGAGGTAAGGGCACGTTATACTCCAGCGTTTTTGGCTCGCTGAATTATGCCGACCAAAGCTAGCTACGTCGCATCTGCAGCACCAAGCTCGACAAAAATTTTGCGCTTTAAACTAGAAGCGGCTGCAACTGCACTGACGGCGCTGTTGTCATGGCAACAGTCACACACCTGCAGCAAGCGACCCCCCTTATGCGCAAGCTCCCGCTGGGTCATTCTTTTCAGCTCTGTGCAAGGAATGCGGGGCATCGGGCCGACACGACCCGGCAAAAAAGTAGGAGAGGAGTGACACTGTCTGCATCGTGTCACTGGAGTACATAGAAGTAAATTTTTCGCCGTGAAATTGCAGAGTCTGAAGTGCGTGTGCGAGTGTCTTATTGCTCGAGTACAACTTGCCCTTTAGCGTTAGCTCACCACTTCTCGAGAAGAGCTCAAGAAAACAGTGCACCTCTGCACAATCTGAAGAGCACATCTACAACGTGCCCTCAAGCATGCCCTTGGACTGCCACTCCGGGCAAACATTTTTTTTCGCCGTCACGAAAAGCATGCACGTGTGTTTTTCTACACCGGATTAACAATGTCTAAGAGGCCTAAAGCAAAACCCAGAATGTGAAAGCATTTTTTTTTTCTTTGGTCCATCGTGCCTGTGTAGTACTTAGGTGAGCGTGCAAGTGCACCTTTCGAACCCCTCTCATTTGCATTACTGAGTGCACTGCTTTTCAACAATACTTCCATGCAAATTGACTGACAGAGTGCGGTGATCCATTCAAGGGCCATTCATAACATTTTTGGTTTTTCGTGTGTACTTCTAGGACGAAGGACAAGTTTCCTTGAAAACCAGTGCGAGTCCCCATGCAAGTAAATCCCGGCTAACTAAAGCTTCTCACCTTTGGAGCTTATCTTGTTCCCAAACAATAATCGCCATGTATCATGCGTGTACCATCCCTTTTTTTTTTTTTCAATGCCTTGCACCTGGTTCTTACAGGTCACGAACGCCACGCGCATTATCAGCATGACATGGCATTCTTGAAAGGAGATTAGTGAGTGCAGAGTTTTCGTGAAAGGAAACGCAAGGCTGACAGAAGACTATTGTTTGGGACCAAGATATGCTCCTAAGGATGTAAACTTCTTTTAGAGCGTGTTCCATAGAAGAGGAGAAAATGCTCAACACCAAACTGGCCTATAGAGACACGCACTTCTTTTACTCCCCTTTGATTCTGCCATCATCAAGCTTGTCGCATCAAGATGCATAAAGTGCCTTTTCTTTTTTTTTTAGGACTGAACTTTCCTTTATATGCACAAACCTACTTAATTTCCCTTAGATGCCCCTGTCACCATGCTCCCATGACATAACAATTATAGAAGCATCACTAACACTAAGCTACCTTTTACGTGCATAATGCCTCCTTTACTCCACTTTGAATCCCACCCTCGCCACGGCCAATGCTCCCTCCCGGTAAGCTCACCTGCTGCTCACGCCGTAGCCTCTCCTCGAGATCGGCGATGGCGGCCTCCTGCTTGGACTTGAGCTTGCCCAGGTGCTTGGCCTTCTCCTCTTCCTCGGCCAGGGCCTGCGCCAGCTCGGCCTGGCGCTCCTCCAGCGCCTTCTTCTCCTTGGCCGCCTTGCTGCTGCCGTCCTCCATCACCGCGTACGCCTCCTCCAGCTTCTTCAGCCGGCCCTCAAGGGTGTACTTCTCAATCTGGAGCTTTTGCCGCGCACCTTCCTCCTCTTCCAGCCTGGGATGAAGCGGGGAAACCTCGCATGTCACAGAGTGCCACCGTGCGCCGCAGCTTGCGCCAAAGTCCACCGATATGCTCCCCTGCCATTTTCTTAAGTGCCCACGACATCTGCGCAGCCTTCGTAAGCTCTGAACTTTCAGATTTCGCGCTATTTATTCATTTCACTTTCTCATTATCAACACTCTCGAGGCCCGTTGGCCATTACAGAGAGGAACGGGATGACAAGGTTGGTGCTGTCGGTGAAAGCAGCAAAGGAGGCGGGAGGCGGTTCCATTCTGTACGGGCAGCACAGATTGAAGGAGTTGACGTAAGCACTCAAGCGGCAAATCGGCACTCCAACCCCACAACGATGGTCAACGCGTGACAAAATAGACGGGCAAAGTACAAGCTGCTCCTCCCGAGGGTCATCAACCCCACATCGACGACATCAGCTAAGCATGTTCCAACTAGTGACAGTTCTTCGCTTGTTTGGGACACCAAAAAGCTTTGCCTATAATTTTTCAGTCCACTGCTCGCTGCGCCGTCCTTATCTTCCCAAAGTTTCTGCATTACCCTCAAACTGCCAACCCCATGAGTTAGTAGTGGCGTGAACATACTTATGTGCATTTCTATTCAGTGACACTGGCAAGTTCCTGTTTATGACTTGAGGCCTCCGCCCTGCAGCCAACATAAGATAGCCTCGCACGCAGCTGATGATGACTTCTCACATGGCGGCTCTACTAAGATGACTGTTCTGGAACTTCTGCCTCCCCGACGTGCCTCCCCGATTCATTCCCTCCTCACCCAACTTAACCTAACCGAAACATAGCGGGCCTGGCCAAGGTAGGGCCAACAGCAGGGCACTCAACTGTTCCTTACCTAACCAAACCTAACCCCAACAGCATCGGAAGCAGGATCAACGTGGGGCCAACGGCCGTGCACACTCAACTGTTCCTCCAAGTCCTGGATGGTGACCTGGAGCTTCTTCTTGTCCTGGAGGAGTTGCTGGCAGCGCTCTTCCTCTTCTTCCACGCGCCCTTCCAGGTCGTGCAGGACCTCCTCCAGCTCCTGCTTGCGCGTCGCCAGGCGCATCCGCATCTCTTCCGCCTCCGCGCACAGCTCCGTCTCCGCCTGGAGCTGCTCCTGGAGCGTCACCTTCTCATCCGTCGCCTGCATGTAAGGGTCCCAGAGACAGTGAGCTCGAGACAAAGGCACCAGCTGTCAACCTTGTGTTATTTGTGCCACGTTTCTGGTTGGCCACCTGGGCTAAAAGCTTCGTGCAAGAGCGTGACGATAGGGGCGCAGGTAAGCCTATACAAGGCCCATACAGTGAGACACGTAAAAAATAATAATAATGATAATAAAAATAATAATAATATAATGAGAGAGAACATTTCAAATAGACAAACCAAATCTAAACAATTTCAGCTAATGTTTTGCAGGTCCGCTGCTTTTGCGTACAAGTGCATACTGGAGCTAGTCTCGGTATTTGCCTTTTACCATACTGAAGTCCATGTTAAGTTCCCAATGAACAGTGTTCTTTGATGTAATGCTTCAGAAGTTCCTGCCTGTGCCTTTCAGGCACGGTGCGCACATTTGCACAACCCAAGGTAGCACACCAAAAGCAATAACACCGATGAAGATCATGATATTTAAAATGTGTCGCAGGCATCTTGAAACACTTCTGACTAGACCTGTGCTGCAAGTTTGAATAATACGCGTTAAGAGTTTTAGCAAAACAAGTTGGAAGGAAACCGGCTGGGTGCTTGCGCTTGGAATCGGTGTGCCACCATGTATATGGTTCACTTCTTTCACTGTTTCCCACTACGTTTCACATCCAGCATATACTTCCAAGGAGTTGGGTGGGTGGGCGCTTGCCAAGTATGCTAGACATGAAATGGTCAATGTTTTTATATCCGACGTTTCCGTAGAGTTCACATATTGTAAACTCGACAGAATTCGCCAAAGAGTTCAAAATTCTTAATCCGTTCCACAGCTGGACACTTTTTATGATTCTGAGGATGAAAAAAAAAAAGATGAGCTAAGTTTTCAATGGCAGAGTTAATTGATGCCTCAAGGGGTTACCCGTAAAAACTTTTCTGCAAGGATAAGAAACATGGCAGCGTTCTGATCAGTGGCGCGCACCCACCTGCTGCAAGCACCGCTCGGCATCCTTGAGCTCAGACTGCATCTTTTCCATGCGGTCGCGCATGGCCTTCAGCTCATCCTCCTTGGCATTCAGCTTCTCCTCCTGCTTCGTCACCTGCAGCAGGGGCTTCACCTGCGGGCACACACAGAGACGGCAGACGTGAATGATAGTCATCGTCATTATCATTTACTGACCCTTAAAGACCCCTTGTGGGGCATTGCATACAGCAAAGATGTCAATTAAACACCAATTCTCACAAACAGGTATATAAACAAAAATAACATGGAAGTAAAAAACAATCACGACAATCAGAGTCGATCGAATTGGTATACATGTTTCAAATAATCAAAAACAAATTCTCTGGTTTTACATGCTAGAGCAACAATTCCATTATGAAGCACGTTATGTTGGGGGTTTCCGGATTAATTTGGACCACGTGGAGTTTCTTGAACGTGCACCTAAATACAAGTACACAAACATTTTTCACATTTCACCCTCCCACCATAATGCGGCCAGCACAGCCGGGATCAAAACCGCAACACCGAGCTCGGCAGAGCAATGCCATAACCGTGGCGGGTTTCAAGCAAGCAAATGAAAAGAACATACAAAAGCTAAGCTAAACAAAGCGAGAACTGTACAATGAGTTATCACAAATCAGTTAATGATAACAGTGTGGAGAAAACAAGTTACCATAATGAACATATCGAAACATCCAAATGAGAAACTGTCAATGAAAGAGACAAGTGCAGCTCCAGAACATGGTTGCTGGCACAAAGTGCAAGTCCACCGAGAATATAAATTCATGCAAGCTTGTTTTGGAAAGACCTGAAGACTCCCACAGCTACCCTGTAGTTCAGCCATTTTCGAGCTAATTTCCGCCGCCTCCTTATCTCGGTTTAGCAGACTCATCTTTTGCCAGTGTAATAGAAGAAACGTACAAATGGATGCACGCACAAGCAGAGAAAGACAAAGGAAAAAGACCAGCTTGCCTTAGTGTAGAGTCGCCACCAAGCCCAGTTGCGAAGCTTGAGGTAAGAGGCACAATTCCTCTGGATGATGCGGATGGCGTTGAGCTGCTGCATCCTCTTCTGGTAGTTGCTGCGCGGGAGAACGGGACGAATGGAACCGCGTTGGAACACACCGCCTTAAAAGTTGAGCATGCCGAACATATTAAACACCACCATGGCTTCTAAATATAATGTCCACCACACATCGTTGGCATCATCCCATGTCATGCAGAATTCCTTTTGCCAATGAAAGATGCCTTTTGCCAGTTTTGGCTGCTTAGGTCACACTGCTCAGGTGACAGTCTTGACAATCAAATCAAGACTCTACAAATCTAGAACATCGAAACACGTCGTACCAACTACACCCTATCAAAAGACTACGTTTTTCTATCTGCGCACCAGCATGCTAGTACAGTCAACGGCACTCTTGTATAGTAACACGAAAGGTGCCTTACAAAGTCCTAAACTACAAGTACTGTTGCGAGGGCACACTGTGATGTGCGGCGGACACAGGGGTTGATGGGAAAATTGGGTTAGGTTAGACGGGGAGATGACGGTCGGCGGGATATGAGCGGTGTCGTGCGTATGTTGCTGAGGGTGTAGTTAGCTGCGCAGAAGCGCGATTGTTGAACGACGGGACTGCAAAGGCTGGACTTGGCAGCTCATTTTCCTCCACCAGGGAGCGACAAACGATGGCTTGAGGCAAATGAACCTAACACTGTAGTTGCACCAGCTAGGTGAGGCAGGTTTAAAAAAAAAAGAGAGAGAGAGAGAGAGAAAGCAAAGCTCACCGGCGTGCCAGGTTCCCTCGGCAGTATGCCTGGAACTGAATGATGAGGTCGGAGATCTTCATGTCCCTCTCCTCTTCCAGCTGGGCCAGCACCCCAGCCCGGAAGAATATCTTGCTCTGCCCAACTCGGTACAGGTTCGGGTCCAAGTCTAATGCTATGATCTGAAATGCAACAAAAAGCATTGGGGGGCACCCCACCGCGCTTTGTCACTTGACTGGCCACAAAGAGCTGAGCTATGCGCACAGCTTTCCATATCACTGCAGCGAGTTCCTCCATAAATGTCAGGGTTTCTCAGTGAGTCGCACTATGGTACACTGCATACGAAAGCACTGCGTTCACCCTGTTATTTTCAGCAAGCCTATCACACCTGTGCCATACAGACGAGGGTAATGTCATTAAGATCTAGGATCTCAAGTCTGCTAACGCTATTTACGTACATCTAAAGGTGCGACTACAAAAGCATCTTTATTTACATTAAAAGTTGGGATGACAGCAGTTGCAGTGAATAATGAAAGTGTGAGCCAATTGTACTATGATTCATGAAAGAAAAAAAGTAAGGACGAAAGCTCGAGAGGTGCAACTAAGCAAACATTATTATTAACATTTCATGCAGAATTATTTCAGATTGATTTAGGAATCTGTTAAACCATATGCATTCGTAACCGCTAACATTGGGAGTGAGAGCGCACATTTGTTGGCTGAAAGAGTAGCGAGATCACACTTTAAATTTTAATGCTATTAAATATGTCTGTACGGCACCGTGTCACTGAAACGAAATTTAAGGCATCAAGCAGTTATTGAAATTTGTTCGTGCCCATGTGGCGTAGGTATTAAATTCAGCAATTCTGCAATCATAAAAGCTGAATGCCCAATTAGAAAGAAGAAGTACCTTTTTAAACTATGTGGTACAGCAGAGGCCATATCTTCCAAGTTTGTTGGGCAAAAGTAAGTCAAACAAAGGCCTGTTTAAAGCAGACTTCATCAACCATACCAAGTGTTTAAGATAACGAAACACTGCATTAAAGACAAGAAACATAACGTCCTAATATTTGTGCTGTTTGGAATTCTACTAGCATCAAGCCATTGACAGAGAAGCAGGGCCAACTAGCCCAAAATGATTGACTGAATGGGAATAGGTCAGAGCAAGCAGATGAATGTGATGTTAAGGTCGTTGTCCTCAGCACCTGATGTCTTCCAACGTCTCCCTCCCACACAACATACCACAGCTAGCAATTTTCAAGTGCCTTGGAAAAATTTGGTTATTCTGAACTGGACAGCGTAGGAAGCCACCAACAGAAATTAAATTACGTATAAAAAATTACAAAAGATAGTTTTATCCTTCCAAACTACAGCTTGACCAGAGGTTGCACCGAGTTCAGGATGTCGTCAGAACTGTTGCAGCAACATGCTAAACTGACGCTGCTACACAGTGAAAGAGCTCACCATCTTTTCGCAAGCCAGCTTGCCATCCATGAAGCCCTTTGGAATAGTGTTTGGCGTAAGTAGCTCGTACCTGCGGCAAAAAAAAAAAAGCTACTCAAGCATTCCACCAATGAGCGTAGCTGCCACAAAAATCACAAACTGTAGTTATACATGAACTTGCACAGCCAAGCTACCGCTATACCCCCGACACTAAAAGGACTTGCAATTTTGTCCATGCAATCAACAGATCGTCTTGCACAGCAAATAGAAGCAAGTCTAAAACGCTGATGTTGCTGCTTTAAAGGGAGAAGCGATTCTGCTGACTCACAAGACTCGCAAGGCTTGCAAGGCTCGCAGCATCCTACGCAAGTGCGAAGTGACAAGAACTGCAGTTACTCACGAAGTGTCCATGCAGAAGCACTGGGCTTAAATTCACTCACTTAATGTTGGCAATTAACAGCGACAATGTTAACCCCAGAACAATGAAAGTGTTTTTGATACACTGAGTTTATTACCTGAAAAAGCTGATTAGGGTGCAGGAGAGAACGCAACAACCATAGCCGCGTTTCTGACACGCTGAAGTGAAGTTTCGTTTCACGACAGCTCAGCAGACTAATCACTAATTTACGTATCTTTTATTTCAAATAATATTCTATGGTTTTATGTACAAATGCGCTCCCCACAGTCAGAAACAAACGAAAATAAATTGTTTTAATTTTCTTAGACGTGGAATGGCGTTGAAGATTTGTGGAGTGAAGGAAAAAAACGCTAAAAGATAAGTATACATGGCACATCGCACCAGTACAGTATAGATGCACAAACACACACACGACACTAGTACAGAGCATCATTGGACACATGGTTCAGTAAGCTCAAAGCTTAAGTGGTAGAAACAGCAGTGGCATCATCACCTTTGCCGGAACTCTTGGAAAGGGATTCGATTCGGGAAGCCTTGTCGACAGATTCGTATGCCCTCAAGGACACCGTTGCACCGAAGCTGGTCGAGGACAAGAGGGGCGTCAATCTTGCCAGCCTGAAGAAGAAATGGCGTACAAGTCAGTGCCGTCGGCAAATGCTTATTCCTTTCGAAAAGCTGAAACAACTATCAACATTCGACCCATATTGCGCACAAATTCAAGCGCACATCACATGAAACCCACATCACCCATATCGCTGTTAGTCTGCAACACAATTTTGAACAGCAATGAGAATTGTGCTGCATTGAAGGGAGCACTTACTAAAATTGCAGATGCAGATGCATGGTGGCACATGGTGCATTATAACCACATTGGTGCAAGTATGTTTAGATGCAGTGCATAGCTGCATCTAAACATGCATAGCTGCTTCTTGTTGTAGCGATTTTGAACATCAGAAGCGTATGAGGTTCCACAGCTGTTATTTGGTGCAGAATACCCTTAGCCAAGTTTCAGTTATCAGTACTCACACAAGATCGACCATAAGAACTGTTGCAGTTTGGTGCCTGCTAGACTTACTAGCCCACTTCTTTAGCAAATGATTAACTATGCTAATTACCCCCAACCTGCAACTTTGCTAGTCTCCCCTTCGGCTCGGATTTCTCTGTGCCAAATCTTGTCTGTCTTAGCCTGCTCGTGAGAACGATTTAAATTGTGCAGTCTGGGCGGCGCACCCCACGCAATGCCACGGCTGTACAAACTTTTCCAGGCCATTACTGGTTTGTGCAGTGAAAAGTGACAAGTGCTAGAAAAAAAAAAGAAAGAAAAGAATTGCATGAGAGAGAGAGCTGCCCGTATTCACCGCTCACCTTCTTCTCGTGGTTGGGGATAATGCAGCGAACGAAGTTGGGGTTGGTGTTGCGCAGGGTCACCATGAGCCGCGCCAGCTGGTCCTTGTAGAGCTGGCTGACGGTGCGGAACATGCCCTTGCGGGTGCGGGCGCCGAACTGGGTGTCGCCCATGGTGGCGGTGCCCATGCCTACGATTTCCGCTGCTCTCACCGACCGACACGCACAACAACGACAGGGGACACACCGAGGCATGCGTGCATGGCGAAGGTGTTGGTGGTGGTGGCGACGAAGGTATTGGCATGCCAGGCAGCGAAACACGGGGAGGGCAAAAAGAAGTGCAGTTAGAGACTGTACTTTGTACGGGTGTCGCACGGTGCGGTTCCGGTCCCGATCGGGCTCGACCGCGATTGAATTTCTCGGTCGCAATTGGCCCCTTTGCACAAGCTACGGGAGGGAGCCAATCACGGTCAAGCACTTCATTCTGGATCGAACTCGATCCCGACCAAAAGTGGCCATGTGACACCGGTATTAGTCATGAATATAAGAAGCGAGACAATGCACTGCGGCAGCTGTTAGGCCCTAATTTTTTTTTTTCCCGTGATGCATCACACATGGTTTTGTGCAAGAAAATGGGTGCATATAGTTGAAAAACTGTGGGTGCAAAATTTTTTGTTAGACACAAAAAGCATCTTTTGCTTCTGCTTTTTTTTTCTTGTGCATACATGCAAGAAAGAACTAAAGGCTCCATGGGTGAATGCAAAACATTAGCCCCTTAACTGCCATGAAAAATTTTGAGAAATTGATGGAAAATTAGGATTCCTTTAGATTTTCGTATTTTCGGCCATATATAGCTAAAAAAAATTTGATTTAAGTAATGTCTATAGTATTTTCACAGCTCTTGTCAAAAAAGAAATAGCAAGAGACATGGTGTATTACCTATTTACTGGGTCAAAATTACGAGACTGTGCAACCTTTACTGCAGATATATGGGGGAAAAAAAGAAAGAAAGAAGGAAAGAAAGAAAGAGAAAGAAACCAGAAGTTGCAGAAACATATGTTGGCCACACAGCATACATGCAATCCAGTGGATGTGAACCTTAGAGGTGCAGGAGAGATTGTTTTGGTGAAGAGAAACCCAGTTCAGGGTTCTGGCCCTTTGGTGACTTATCTGTGATACTACTGCTTGACGATTCTTTAAGATCCAGATCATTGCAATGGTCGTCTAACAACCATAGTCACTGCTAAACAAAAATGAACAGCTTGTTTCACAACGGCATGTGCAGCCGGTGACATTGGTGTCACTTTTAAACCCAGTTTTCTTGGTTGCAACTGCAGATGGGTAGTTTTTGGCTGCCTAATAAAAAAAATACAACATGAATGCTTTAAAAAACTGTTAATGTGTTTTTTTTGTGTGTGACATTAAAGTTTTAATAATTGGAGATAGCTCGCTACATTTAACTCGTCATTGGCACCAGGGGACGCACAATGTCATGACGCATTGACCTGTCATTGGCAATTAAGAGCAAATTGACAAAAAAAAAAATCGTTACATAAAACTGGGAACTATAAAACAAACACTAGTTTTGTGTGTGCGCTCGGCGGTCCCCATACGTGCCTTCATTACAGTTCAACACTTAGAATTTAAAAGCAACGACCTATTAATACTGTAGGTGCGTCACTCTGCCTCTGAATAGAGGTTTGTTGAAGCCCTTTTTGGCATTCGCAGTTAAAATGGTTCAGCGGTTCTTCAGCAAGCACAGTTGTGCGGTAGCCCACAGAACAATAAAAGGGGGAGGGCGTGACTCCGCAAGGAAAGGTGCGTGTTAGGCTCTCACAAAGCTGATTTGCCAGAGTACTTTCCGAAACCGGTCCACAGCCAAAGTTCCTGAAAAGTTTGTTCCCATGAAGCTGTTCTGTGCAGACGGTATTAATTGACTTGCTTGCACAAAGGAGAGCAGTCCAACCCCTTACACTGAATATAGGGGAAACGTCAGGCCAAAGCTCCAGCCAGCACATATAGCATGATTCTGCATTTCACCGGATAAGTTTTAGGGAACACTACCCCTAAGCACAAACCAACAAAGGCTGAAAGCACAAAAGCCTCTGTGACTACTGCTGTAAATGAAGTCGATGCCACAATATGACAACTCGCTGGGCAACCTTACATATTCCAGTAAACACCAGCACTAACTTAGACGAGCTGCTGCGTCACTTTGTACTTCAAGGATTCAGTGCAAATTTACCATACTGCGTGCCCCACTTCTCTATGTCTAATCTTCCAAGTAAAACGACCACTAAACCAATTTTGGTTCGAGCAATGTGACGTGTCTGGCAACACGTACAATTTACATGCTTCATGGAAAGACTAGCATGAGCTCCCATTACAAACACACCAATGCCATTCTGTCCAGGACCCCTTCACGTCGACCGTCAGAAATTGCTATGCAAGAAGCGTTGGCAAAGGACGTGGCCAGGAAAGGTCCAGTGTAACTCATACACCACTCCTGTCCCCGTCTTTCTGGTGCACGATCCTACACGCAGCAGTTTACATCAGCCAGATGCGACGCTGCAGCACAATCTAGACAAATGGCATTCGTAAACAGTGCCTACCGTCCTTCCAGATCTGTACAATGAAAGGATCCTGCGCGCTCTGCAGCAAGGAGACAACGTTCTCGTTGAGTGGATCCATGTTCTTCATCAGCCACTGGTTTGCCAGGTAGTCCACCTGCAATGGCAATGCACCATCTCAGACGCGCTGCCCTTCGCAGTTCACGGACGACTGTGCCGCCACCCTTCAAACTGGGATTTCGCGGAGAAGCTATAACTGCAAGTCTGGGATATGTCCCGTAGTATGGGACAGTAGCAGCAGGCATCCTTTTCTGTTCTCGTTTCATGTCAAAGGAATTGTGCATAGTTCAAGTCCTAAAGGTTGTCAAAAAAGGAGTACACAAATCCTAGCATTCTGAAGGGTTGAACCACAGAGATGTCAGACTATGGTCCGAAATAGTACACAAAGTAGGAGATTGAAAAGAGTTGCGAAAGTGGTGGAGACGCAATGTTTGCAAATCCAAGAGAACACGACGAGCTGGTTCGGGAACTTCAAGGTGGCCGTCGCCACTAGTCTTTAGTTTTTGCGTCTCTTCCAGCGTACCGAGCCTCCTCTCTAGGTAAGAGCAGCTTTGCTTAGCACTGCAGAAGGTTAATCGACTTATACAGCTCAACATACTTTTTTCTTTGCATAGGTTTAACAAACATGCACTTACAAAAGATAACAAGAAGCGCAATTCCTCTCTTCCCGGGGCGGTATTCTCGAGTGATCACTTTCTGAAGTACGATCACTTTCGGGAAATTTCACGTGGCTTGGCAATGGACAAGTCAAAGTATGCGACTGACAGCATTTCTGGCCCTGCAAGAAGATAGGAAGCTTCGTACGGTGCCAGGAATGCTGCACGGCCATATACACCGATGCGTCCAGTGTCAATTCCCAAAAGTGAATTGGCACTGGACGTGTCCCCGAAAGCGATTTCATCCCCGAAAAGCAATCGCACTAGTAATGCCGCCCCTGGAGCGCAAAACAATCTGCCCACCTTGCCCGCGTAGTGGAGTATGCTAAAGTCGGCCGTGCCGCGGAAGTCCGACTTGATGAACTTGGGGTGCTGGTTGTGGGAGGTGACCAGCTTCTCGGTGAAGGTTTTGTCCGTCGCCTTGGGGAACATGCACTCCTCGTCCAGCAGGGCCAGGATGCCCATGGGCTTCTCGATCAGGTCGATGGTGGGCTGCAGGTCGAGCCCGAAGTCGATGAACTTCCACTCGATGCCCTCGCGCCGGTACTCCTCTTGCTCCAGCACAAACATGGTGTGGTTGAACAACTGCTGCAGCTTCTCGTTGGTGTAGTTGATGCAGAGCTGCTCGAACGAGTTGAGCTCAAAGATCTCGAAACCAGCAATGTCGAGGATGCCAATAAAGGAGGCGCCCTGGCGCTTGGTGCGGTCCAGTGATCGGTTGATGCGGTTGACCAGCCAGCGGAACATGCGCTCGTAGCACGCCTTGGCAATCGCCTCGACGGCAAACTCCACCTGCGGGAAACGAAATGGATGTAGGTTCAATTAAAGTGTGAAATGGAAGATCAGCCACGGCGCATGTACAAACCAGTTAGTTCACTGCTGAGTAGACTGCATGAGTTACACAGTCTACTCGGCTGTGGTGTTCATGGACTTAAATGAGAGACTGCACACACTGCTTTTTGATAGCAGGAATGCTCTATCACTGTAACTATATAGGCATAGTCAGCTACTAGTAAGCTGTACAAGCTCAAGACTAGCTTACAGCAGAGGAAGGTTCTCACGAATTCAACGCACAAATTTTCCTTCAGCATTGCTCCTGCGAAAAACTCGACTTTTTTCTCATTTGCTGGCTTGCATTTCACTTATCAATTTACGAAGATGGGTAGAATTTTTGTCGCCAAACTGTACTAGACATACCTGCTAACATCAAAATTCATAAACAAGTCGCGGTAATAACAAAGGCAAGGGGGGAAGAGGGTTGGGGGGGGGGGGGCTAGCATGTATTTTGTTTTTACAGTTTTTTCTAAGCACACATTTTTTTTATGGGATACGTAAGCACTTTATTTAGCCAGAAGCTAGAAACAGCAGAGAACGAAAAGCAATGCATCATATTTAGAGAACTGTGGCTTTTTTCGGCAATATCGCTGTTGCCAATTTTGCCACTTTCAGGAATGTCGGAAGAAACTTGCTCAAAGCACAAGCGCTCAATCTCAAAGTCCATGAGAACAGCACATGTATTACATGCATTATGCGCCACCACCTTATTCAACACCTTTTAAACTTTCCTCTTTTTTTTTGCAGACACAATGTATTTTTTGTAACACTTGAAGCATTCGTAAAATCTTAGAACAGGCCCTATTCATACACATTACGAAAAATTCGGGAGAGTTGTCAAGCAACTCGGGCAATGAGACGGCTGCATTGAAAGGCTCCAGATTCATTCCAAACAGCTGCAGGTTATCGATCTTCGTTACACAGTTATCATTTTCGCCCCAACAGTATGTGGCAGTTGCGGTCATGACTCGCACACGCAAAACCATGCGCTCGGCAGCACGAGGTCCGAGGTCGTAGCACTAAGCCACCGTGATTGCTTATAAGGTTCACAAAGAGCATTTGTGTCAGCAGGCGGGTTTTTTTTTTTTTTTTTCTGCCCGTGATACAAAGGTGGTAGTCCACGAACTGCCACCTGCCATGGCGACAAAATGGCTACGATGTACGAGCAGGTCGTTGACAGCAGCCGTTGACAGCAGCCGTTGACAGCAGCCGTTGACAGCAGCCGTTGACAACAGCCGTTGACAACAGCCGTTGACAACAGTTGCATTGCGACGAAGCCCAACAGCAAAGGCGATTGTTTACCAGGCTTTGGGTGTACTTTAAGTGAACCTCACATAACCAAAATTAATCCTGAGCCCTCCATGTCGAGTCCACGTGTTGCTCTAAGATGCCAAACCTTGCCAATCAACCTAGACTGCTCCAGGTGCAACTGCGCACCCTACACACTCACCTGCTCCTTGGTCTGTGCCTTAGTGACGTGGTCGCGGCCCACCTTGAGCCTGGGCCGCAGGAAGGCCTTGGTCATCTCGGTCACGTTGAGGCCCAGCAGGTGGCTCACTTTCTGCGCCACCGTGTTGTCCGGCAATGTCGCCTGGTCCGAGTTGCGCTCCTGCCGAAACTCCATGTTGCCGAAGAGAAGCACCGCCGACACCACCCGGAATATGCCTGCAGCAGCATGACAACACACAACAGTCCAGTAACAGCCACAAGAAACCCATCACCTTTCAACTGCAGGCAATTTTCTGCATCCACGGCTGCATAGAGAATCAGCATGAGAGATAGCATCGAACCAGGCAAGACGGAGAAAGTGTACTGGAAAATGCCAGAAGTACTAGTATATCCTGTAGCGGCACTCTCACTTGCACTCTTCCTTTTGGGAGTGTTCTTGCTGGTGTTAACCCGGCAAACATAAATGTGCACTCCATCTCCCCAATTCCATGCAGTATAACGGAAACTCGCAGGCCATATCAGTCAACCAGAAAAGAACAGAAGATTTCCTCCACAATATTGTAGACCGATTCTTTAACAGTACCGCACGAGCGTCGATTGGCTATCTGGTAAATGCCTTTCAACAGCATGAAATGACACAATCGGCAAAAGCAAGAGAGACCAGCAAGAGATGAACAAGTTCCCGCTTATCTGGTCGCTTTGCACCATTAGGAGGCGCTCACCGGCGGGTTAGTCGACGCTCATGCGGTGCTGTTAAAGAATTGGTTGACTATACACCACTGATGGCCCTCTGCACGACGTCGACTGCATGAATGCTTCATCATGGAAGGATTAGTGGAGCACAATGGTTGAACTCCTCCTCCTCCTTTCTCTTGAACACGCCGCTGGCTCTTGAGACTGATTAGCTGATGCAAGCCTTAGCCTTCAATGTGTTGGTACTCTGGGCTCAGGAACCCGGAGCAGCACTCCACTTCAAGGAAGCGCATCCCAGAATTAGCCGAACTAAGAATATCCTTCATTTGTTACTGGCCGAAATTTATGCAGATGAGGGGCCGTATAGGGTGCCATCTAACAAATGCAACATAAATACAACACACTGCACTGCAGAGAGTAGGTGAGACAGAGCATAGCTGACAAGTTTCTTGACAAGTCCAATATTGAAGTTTCACACTGACATCAGCTTGAGCACAAACTGGTAGACATGACAGGTCACAAATGCCCTTGGTTGGACTGTACACTCGCCAAGACCCAGTGAACATCCTTCGATGCATATACGAGCTCAATCATTGGGTGCTTGAGGCAATACTCAGCACTATGAGTGTGCAAGCGCAAGCCTCAGGAAACCCAGAAGGTGGCATAAAAACTGTGTCACAGAAACTTAGTACCTCCTCTCTGGTATAAGACAAGGCATGACAAGTACAACATAAAAAGATAATCGCTATAGAGACATGAATTTGCAGCACTCCTTAGGGGGGGGGGGGGGGGCTGTAGCGGCCATCTTTTGCGGAGGACTGCAAGACCTGGCAGAAAGAACGAAAGAATGGTCACACAGTCACAATAACGTTCGGCCTGTTCTTACTGAGTGCTTTACTGCATGCTATTCTTACTGCGTGCTGAGCCCAGTCATCAAATTGGAAGCCCAGCACAAGTTGTGTTGACAGCCGGTGACTGGGGTTGTTATTAAGTGTGCTTGCTATATATAAACAGGTGCGCAAAGGCAACTGGTTCTGGTCTATAGGAGAGTGCTCACTGAAGCCGAGAATCGGCAAACCCTGGGCCAATGAAGGGAGCAGGTCACTGCAACAATGATAATAGCACTCACAGTTGAGGTCCTCCTGGTTGAGTCCCATGATTGTCATGGCTTTGACTGTATTGCGGAATTCTTGAGCGTCGTCCACTCCGGGAACAGGCACGTGACCGTGGGTCAGGAACGTGTAGCTCTTGGCGTCCTCCAGCAGGTATTCCTCTGTACACAAGAGCCAGAAAAGGCAGAGCATGACAACAACGAAGCCTCCCTCACGTTGCCGCTCGTGTCACTTACTCATTTTTAAGGTTTGCACGAATGAAAAATTTCAGTACCGAGCACAGTCCAGCTGCATCTTCAAATTTCCCAGGCTTAGTCAACACACTGACAGTAATGACAACTGGAACCAGCGCAGCTTTCAGAGAAACTGCGATCGCACAGTGCCCACTAAGTTTACATGCAAGATAATGCTGGAACACGCTTGAAACTCATTAGCAGCAGGACTCACTAGTGCCCCGAGTCGACAGAAGCTTCTTCAAGCAGCTAAGTCTGTAACACACAGCTGTTGATGCACAGCTAGAGTAAAAAAAAAGCCTGACTATTTCTGCACCCTGGAATTTATAGATATGCAACGTGAGCTAGCATGTGCAGCCAACAAAGTGCTGCACCATTTCACTGGCCCCGGGTTAGAAATAAGCAGAAGTACAGCTTTCTTCGCTAAATCCACACCCCGAAAAGTTTTGGGCACTGACTACAACTTCTGTACAGCTTTGAAAGTCTTGTTCAGCGGACTGTACACAGGAGGAAGGTGCAGAAGATGTGGAACTCACTCTTTTGCTCGGGCGTCGCTCCGTGCAGAAGCTGATAGAACACATGGAAACACCGCTCGTCTCTTGCTTGCCGGATGGCACGCGACTTTTCCAGCAGGTCTGAGGGTTGCGAGTGTCAAGAACGAAACCGTGTGCCAAGCAAGCTGGCAGCCCATCACAACAACAATTCAAGATGAGGAACTACGAGCAACGTATTCAAATGGATGAGTAGAAGTAAGCATGACCTTGTATCTCGCACCACATGGTTTGCAAATGAACTTCAGCACGATGATCACTCGACAATTCCAGGCATGCCTATATTCAAGTTTGTTCAGACTTTGCAGGATGCTTCTGATAATTAACGTTTGACAACCTTCGGATCAGAACGTGAAAAGGAATCTTGTTACAGTAAAATGTGTTACTATGAGCATTGATATTACAGAAGGCTTGGGCACATATCCTAGAGAGACACAGGCCCAAACAAAATCTGTTCATAGCCTAGAAATTGAGTACAGCTCGCATTAAAATGGGAAACAAGGACACATCAATGCATCAGTTTTCTCTAGTTCAAGAAAAGGATACAGGTCTCAATGTTGGCACCAGCAATGAATCCAGATGCATCAAAGTTTATCCTAATAAACTTGCCCTGCAAAAGTAAAAGATGCCAGTGTTATAAAATAAAATTAGCAGACGTACAAACAAAGGATTGCAGTTACTTTGAGAAAAACTCGAACTCGTGAAAAAATCCTCACAATGCAGAACTAGAAAGGAACGAGAAGCAGAGCGGCGCATGGCCGTGTACCAGCACATCGACAAATAGCCTTGTCTTTATCAGAAAAGAATGAGAGAAAACAAATTGTGGGAAGAAAAGTGACATGTGAAGGCAAGTCACACGTGAAGGTAAGCTCACTAATGGTGATGCTTGCCTTTTTTGTTCACTTATAGCTTTTGTATATTTCAACAGTTACAGTCAAAGTCAACGGTTAAAGTCAATGGTCAGTACACCACATAAGCGACATTGTTTACAGCCTAAAAGAAACTTACGGCACATTCAACTAACAATTTTTTTAATGTACTCCCAAGCTTCAAAGGTAGCATAAGACAGCAGCTAAGCCTTACTACCAGCACAAGTGGGCTCAAATGGTTATAAAGTAAGATTCATGCTAATGACCCCCTCGCCCTCAAAAAGCAGCTTTAAAACAGTCTTTTGCACGACCTTAGTAACATCCCCACCGAAGTCGAATACATCACTAATCGAAACGTTTCACAACCTTCGCACTTCCAGGCACTTTCAGCACCTTCACCTAGTCATGCGGCACAAACTCTGGGCAAGTTCCAGGCATTTTCAGCACCTGTCACTTAGGCATATGATGCAAATTCGGGGCAAGTTTTCACTATCCTTAAAAAGTGCACATTTATTTAATCATCCTTATCAGAATAACAATGTCTACTGCAGGACTAAGGATCAACTCTTCCAGTGATCTCCAATTACCCCTGCCTTGCACCAGCCGATTCCATCCTATGCCTGCAAACTTCCTATTTTCATCACAACACCTACTTCTCTGCCATCCTTGGCTACACTTCCCTTCTCTTAGCACCCATTCTGTAAATAACAGACCGCCAGTTATCTGCACTATGCATAACATGGCCTGCTCGACTCAATTTTTTACCTCTAAACATAAACTAGGATATCAACTACCCCCATTTGCTCTTGCAATTTAGTGAATTGTGCTACACAATAGTACAATGGTATGGATGAGCATTGCACAAGGTATAAACATAGTAGATTATACAGTGCGCTATGTAGCAACTGTTAATGTACATGTCGGCTATTAGTAAGACATTGTCTCCATTTTTTTTTTCTCTTTTCTAGCTATCCCTATTTATAGAGCAATTTAACATGAAGTAATGTTTAGTTATGCTGCATTCGCGAGGCAGTGGATTGCATTGCCAAAAAAATTTGTTTAAACATTTTTTTTCTTAGCAGCAAGTTCGTACTGCCAAACGTGCCTGTCACCCTTCGAAGGCAACAGCTTCTTACAGAACTAATCTTGAACTTCAACTTCAGCTACTTGAGTCTCCTGCGAAAATCTGTTTTCAAATACAACCTGTGGCTATTTTGCACCTCCTTAAGTTTAAATAGCCTCACTATACTTAGCCACCAGTTACGAGTCCACAGACTGCCAGAGTACTATAGATTTCTGTGCTCACGTATCTATAAATATAAATGAAAACAACAACAAATCCCTGCTTGTTTTCTGGGATAGTCGTTTCATGCTTTTATCAAAGTTGAGGATGCAAATTATAAAGGAGAACAAACTGACAGTCAATTTCTGTCAGTCTTTTTCTCCTTTATCGCCCACATTCTCAACGTCAATAGAAGCAACAACAACAACAAAAATTAGGGAACAGGAAAGCACTCACGAATCTGGAAGAGTTGTCATTCTTGACTGTCTTGGCATTTCCGAAGGCCTCGAGGATTGGGTTTGCTTGAAGCAGCTGCTGCTCGAGTTCGCCCTGCAAGATTGCAGACGACGCAAAAACATCACCCTGATGACGGGAGCAGTGATCGTGCCTCTGGTATGACAAGCAGCACAACGGGAATGCATTTCGCAAGCTGGGACAGCGCAAGGACCCAACAATCGTCAGCACCTGCCCATTTACCAAATGCACCAGATACCACAGGCAGCAGGACAGGTAACACTTCACAAACACACTGAGCACCAAAGATGAAAGAATAAACGCAACAAACAGGCACTAAGATCCGAAGATTGACTACATATGCCCGAGAAGGGACTGCAGTCATTAAATATGTTAGTACCAATTGGCAGTACAGTATTAAGAAAAAGAATGCCAGACAGTGGACAGATTTGCTGAAGGAACAATAATCCTGTGCACAGTATTCTACCAAGCGATGTATATCATGCCTGAACTTAACAAAGCCTACAAGTGTCACCTTTGCACATGAACTCTATAAAAATACAAGATATGCAGTACGACATGTGAAATAACCTCAGAGGTCACCACAAGCTAACTTTGCAGAAAGAAATTTTATGAAATACAAATAAATTAACAAAAGCAAACACGTGGACAAAAGCTACACAAGCTTACCAATAGAGAAAATGGCCTCCGGGCGTAAAAAACACAGTGTACACACAAGCAGGAAATGTGATAAGTGGAAACGGAATTGGTAAGCGACTACAGCCAAACCATCAATTATGTAGACGTCCTGGTCACATCCCTTAAACATCTTGTCAACAAGACTGCAGCTCACCTAAGCTTGTCTGTGCAAGTCCTCGCTTAGAACGGAAATGCTTCCGTTGCAGCTGCACGCTCCATATAAACTGTTTATCCTGCCGCACAAACTGTTTACAAGGAGCAGGCAGCAGGCAACGGATGTGCTCTTAGACAGACCGTCAAGTGATCCGCCACTAACTACTTTATACAATCGCATATACCAGTGGAACGCAACAGCAACACCGGATGCGCACTATGTTAACAGTAGCCCAGTAGTAAACGAGTACGGAGGCACTGCATAAAGAGTGGCTGAGCCTGTTATGTCTGGAGCAGCTTGCAATATATCGTGTCAGATCATGTGGGCTCTAAAAGCCAAGCCATTCATTTCTGTTAATGCCAATTTAAGCCATCAAGAGCCCAAGGTGCTTAAGAACCTCAAACAAATAAAAAAAGAAGGTGCCACAGTATTTTATGTCAACTCTATTGCATAATTCATGCATTTTCCTTCTTGCAAGACATTACCAAACTTGTAGTGCAAAATAAAGAGAGGAAAGAAAAACAGACACAGGAGAAGACAAACATTAACTTTCAGTAGATATTTATTATAGAACACATTCTATTACCATCAACGGCTATTTTATGTCCACTGCAGGACCTCTCGCAGTGATCTTTCTTTGTGTCAGCTGACTATCCTATGCCTGGAAATTTCATCACAACCCCTAATTCTCCGCTGTCCTCGACTGCAATTCCCTTCCCTTGGCACCAATTCCGCAGCTCTAAAGACGAACGGTTATCTATTCTATGCATTACATGGCCTGCACAGCTCAATTTTTTCCTCACGACCTTAATAGAATAGTGGCTGCCACCACCATTTGCTCTCTAGTCCACAGCACGATCGTCTAGTCTTAACATTGCAATGCCATAACTATCAGATACAATATCATTTTTGTGCACTTTTGACATGTTTGTCACCTTCTGTTCGTTTTGTCTGTTGTGTTTCTTTTTGATACTGCATCAATGAATGAGCAGAACGTACAGTGCACTCAACTGTTAAAGGGAATACCCGGCCGGTGTAAAGCCAACAAACCTGAAACACATCTAGAGAGAAAAGAAAAACTGCTGACAGTATGCATATAAACAAGGGACTGATATCTTTGGATTAATGTATAGTGTGCATGACATCGTGCTATAATTCAACCATAATTGGTGGCCAAATACTATATGAGTGCACCCTTAAATGGTGGACTCAGTTTGAAGTTACATTTTCTGCATCTGTATTTTTTGTCGGGTGCTGAAATTTCATTAGTATAATGGAATACCAACCAGCTCCAAATTGCACTTTGCTGAGCTTGCAAGGGAATTTTAACTTAGTAATGTTTTCAAACTGGTTTCAGAAAGGGCTTGTCCTGGTTTATGCTCACACAGTCCACAAACAAAATAACATGCGCACCTGCTGCCTGAGAAAGATGTACAGGTAGCAGGAGCTCATTCAGTTCCACCTACTTTGCAGCAGTCGTATGATACTGCCACAGCGACAGTTTTTTTTTAATAGTACGTGGACATACAAGCACAGCACAGTGACAACAGACAACCATGCCAACTCTGTGACAGGCACCACACACACACATGTACACACACATATAGAAAGTATACAAGGACGTCAAGACGAACGTCGCACACCATGCCAGCCTTTTTTGTTTCTTCAAAAGGCCTTCAGACAGTGGAGCTTGAAACACAAGACAGCAAGCTGCAAGTATGTATACCCACCGCCAGACAGTCCTCGTGTTCGCAAGGCGACAAAGAGAAAAACAGCGACAATAAAAGCCTCCAAAACGGAAGCAACGCACAAAGCCAAGGCAGCTGCAAAAAACGCGGAGGCGCTGCAACGGCAGTACGAGAGCGAAACATCTTGCTCTAGTTCACCCGTTCAGCCTTCTCTGTCTATTTTACAGCGAAGCTGTACCGGGGAGTTCTACAACGGTTTTCGCGCACCACCATGGTTGCTACTGAGGAGGGCACAGATATGTTTGTACAGGGCAGAGCCGACACTGTAGAGCCGGCGGAGTGCGCAGAAACATGCGTAGGATATATCAGAGGGTACAGCATTACTACATACTCAATTTCATGCTTGGCAGGCAACGCCACACAAGCAGTTCGGTTATAGCAGTCTTACTCGGCACATTTTGCAGTGAAGCTGCGTTTGACTGCAACACTTTCTACTGAATAAATTTTTGTATATTACAACTGCAAAGTGTCCCTATCAGGTTACTCAAATCACGCATCACTTGTCCCCATTTGTTCAAATTTGGGTACCGTGTTTGGGTCACGAGCGCCGCAAACGGTCTGTTGTGGCAGCTGGTCGCAGAAACGTGTCGCACTCTGCTTGTTCGGTGTTGAATAGGTTCAGATCTACCACGCCTCCTTCCTCGTAATAAATTCCATGTCATATTTTGCAACGTGAGATATGAGAATACTACATCGAATTACATGACGCACTTCTTGTTTTGTTGTGAATGCGAATTGTGAAAGAAGTCTGTTCAGCCTTCGTAGAACCGCATTAAACATAGTAGAAGGTCGAATATAGCTTATAATAGCATGGTACAACAAAGAATTTGCATTGGATATAGTGAAGCATTTATGCAATCTTGGATAGATTACAGGTGGTGGTAAACAAGACCCCTAGGACTTTAGAAGACTGTGAGAACTCCCTCATACAGCTTTGCTGCATTTATGTGCGAGTTACTCAATTTGGCACATACACGGCAATGTGTTTCTTTTTTCTTTGCATTTCCCAGCACTATACAATTTCTACAGAGCACCTATGACAATGGGTAGCTCCTCTACCAAACTCACGGGCAATAAGCCAAACATTTACTGTGCTACCTTCACATCCTTCTTTTGAACAGGGTCTCGAGGCAACACTTCTGCCACGTGACGGCGATTTCTAGCATTTAAATAGGGAATGTGGAGAAGACAATGCATTAAAGAGAATGGCCAGGAAAAACTCTAAAAAGAGCCAATTTAATCTTAAGCTAGCAAAGTGATGTTTGCAACTAGCAGTTCACCTCTTGCTTAGTCACTGAAAATTGCCACCAGTCAACTCTTTGTGCAAGTCAATTCACTGCTTCAGTGAATTCATGGCTTCAGGGAATTCTGCAGAATACCAATAAGCTGAATGAGAAAGTCACACGCTTCCACGGAGGGTCTAACACTTTCCAATCGCAGTCATGGTGAACGTGACCAACAATGTAATGGAATAATAAAAAGAAAAAGAATGCCATTCTGCTATTGCTAGACAGACTGGCAGCACCATGTTCTAAAGGGCACAAGCAGAAGACGTGTGTGCAAAAATACAAAATGCGCCATCAACCGCGCAACTTACCATGTTGAACACTGGTGGTTGATAGTTCTGCGGAAGAGACGAGCAAGAGAGACGTGGTTAGCAAGGAAAGAGGAGAGGATTACAACAGGGGCGTTTTGGGCTGAGGGCATGCCATGTCAAGAAAGGTTAGATTCCCCAAACAGCACACCGATGCACATAAGCGCCAAAACCGAAGAAAGTGACTCTTCCAATGCAATGCACGAGCTTCCTTTCTCTATAACAATGAGCACAGGCAACTGTCTTTACATACGCAGACAATAACAAGAACAGCGTGCATAGATGCACTGCGTTCAACTTTCAAGCAAACGCCACTGCTACGGTTTTCTAGTCATACCGAGATTTAGTCCGAAACCTTGCCTCTCAATGAACCACAGCAACATGCGGCGGCCAATTGATTGTAGATGAAGGATTATGGATCTATTACAAATAGCAACAGTTTCATCAGTTTCATTTGATGCTCCCTAGACGCTCGAAGCAACAAGCTGCGATTCTGTGGCTTCTGTTGTGCTATCCTTGACTTTACCATTCAACAACTCTGTCAAGTTTAAACACTGTCAATAGATTAAAGAAGTATGTAAGCACAACACGGATGAAACTCTACTGCAGCTGCTGCATGTCTGCAGTTGCCACTTTCGTCAAGAAAACAAGTGCCACGCCTACATGGAACAAGAACCAACGTGGAAGTTGAGCATCATCGTTAACAAGCGCTTGCATGGTACATTCAAAGTGCAGTCAGTCTATTTTCCCTAGCACTTCATTTACTTCTTGTAGAGCATTATCATTAACAAGTGCTTGCTTGGCACATTCAAAGTCCAGCCAGTGTGCTTTTACTAACGCTTCATTTACTTCTTGCAGAATAGCTGTGCGCATTTTCAATTTGTCAGAGTACCTTTGAATACGATGAGCAGTTACAAAGGAATATGTAATCCAGTAATGAATTGTCCCAAGACTAGTCTCGCCTGGTGTTATGAGTTGCTTCTCTTACGAGTTGTGTGCTGCTACCTCGGCCATAGCTGTGAAATTTAAGTTACTCGGCTCTCAGCAACGGAGACATTGATAAGGTTTCCAGCAGGCAAGACATACGATGCCACAGTCTTACACAGACACCGAGTCATGCTGAAACAACCCAGAAAATTCCAGACGGGTACCAGTGCAATCAAGTTTGCCATCGTGGGTGACATGCATATGGAAACTACCTGTGACACACACATACAGGGCCATTGCATTATTTGGGGAAAACCCTCACTCTTACTGCCATTTCCTTCAATATTGGATACACAGATGAAAAATTTTACTGCTTAATATATACATGTGTTCATTTTTTCACACATCATGTAGCTTTGTTGCTTTCTTTTCTTTCTCATAGCCATGAATGTTATGACTCCTGAATTTCAGAGATGCTGTATCTCTTGTGACTGACACCACTGTTAACTATGGGGGTCTATTGCATATAAAAAATATCTTAAAATTAATCATTTTTTAAGTGTGAGAGAGAAATATTGCTTCCAAAAGTTTGCTGCAATGCACATTCAGTCAAACTTGGCCTAAAGCTTTCATTTTTGCATAACTGCATGTTCAAAAAATTGCCGTTTGTTCTAGCATACCAACTATTTTTCACACTGTTTTCAGTTTTGCCAGCCAAGTGCCCTCCAAACTACAAATGTGAAATAATTTTCAATGCCACAAGAACCCCGCAATTTAAAAGAAACGTAGGTGCCTACTTAAATTTAGCCCACCAAAACACGCAATAACCAGAGTAGTCTCACCAGCACATTCAAAAATCAAGAAAAAAGAAAAAGCCCCAAAAGCAGGTTTCCCCACTGGGCACAGTGGTTTCGTAAGAATAGGTGTGTGCAAGATACCCCCTGCATCTTGTCTAAATAAATGAGGAGACAAGAAAAAGCTTTGTGCACTCTGAGAATGACATAAATTTTGGATTGAGCAACACTACGCACTTACGTACTAAACATACACATACCATTAACTCAAGGAATGAACCATGAGCAAATGTGGTTCCATTGGAGTAGGGTCAGTCTTTTTTTTATTGCTTTTTTTATTGTCAAACAAAAATGGCAGTAGGCACCAGTGATTCCCAATGCATAATTGTTCACATATAAGCTGCAAATAATCAGTATGAGGTTACTGTTATTTGCACTTGTTGCAGTGACTTTTCTACTTTCTCCAGTGTAAGCATTAAGAGTGGAAGTATTGCACCAGTTAGCTTATATGTAGAGGTTGTTCTTGAACATCTTAGTTGCGAGTTCAATGGCTGTGGTCTCTTCTATGTCTCACGTGCAGGCGTCTAAAAGTACGCTAAAGGACAGAAATTCAGTTTAGACTGATAAATAATTCTCCATAACTATTTTAATTAATCTTGTGGTAAGAGCTTAGTTACTACAAGAAACTATAAAGGCCCAGCTTGCAGTTACTTTTGTTTATTTTGCACAGAAACCACAGCGCCGGCATCTCTGCGCAACGTCAGGGATTTCAAAGTATTTTCTCGTACTTCAGCCGTTGTAGCACAGTAAAAGTTATCATAACCTGATAAGTTTAGTCTTTGGCTGTCTTAGACTACAATGTAGTCCATCTTTACTGATTAAAAAATAAGATCAACTAGTGCTGAGCCGATGCCGTCAAAACTCATGACCTCATGACGAGCTGATGCAGGAACTTTAAGGTGTCACCACCCACATTTAGTTTAACTTTTTTTTTTTTGGCTTATCAAGCATCCTTTCGTGGCAAGTGTAGTTTTTTGGTATTGCAGTAGCTTAATGCACCGATGCAGCTCAAATTCATTTTATTTTTAGCGTCCCTTTAATGCTGCTTCTCATTTTTCCCTAAATGACATAATGCCACTGGAATAACTTGCTCATTTTTCCACGCCTTTTAATAGCAAACGCATCGCTCAGTGCCTCCTCTATGTACTCTGCAGACAAGGTTTTATTTTTTGTGTGTGTGCAAAAAGGAAAGAAAGAAAGACAAGTTCATTCAATGAGTGTTGCCGCTGTGGGGGAAATGCCACACAATGCTGGAGTGGCAGTTATCAGCCACTTGAGACAGATCACTCAAACGACAGTGGAGGTTGGCTCCAGTTTTATGACAGGTATGCTAAGTTCCTCGTTCTGAGTGTTGAGAGGCTATTGCACGTCTTGGTGGCAAGACAAATGACTTCCTCGCAAGAAACTTGTACACAGCTCCGGGCTTTGGCTCGTGGCCTGCCATCAAGCAAACTTTTAGAACAAAGTGAGCCGACAATTGGTGCTCCCGTACCCTGGTTCCTACATCAGCCTACAAAAGTTTGAAGCGGGTGCTTGGGCTTTTAAGTTGTAGGAAGCAAAAACAGGTTGGAAGGTGACTTAAATTAGCCAATCAGTGATGAGCTCTCAGCTCAGAGCAAGCAGCAGATTCCCATTTCCTCTTAATAATCAACACAACCAACTTAAGAGAGAATCAGTAATGCAAAAGTGACAAATTTCTGTTGCACAAGTTGGTCGTATGTATGTAATGTCAATGCTGGTAAAAGCAAGTTGAGCATAAACTCTACTAATGCTTTTGCTTCTCTATCGTATATTTTTTGCATAACTTCATCTCGATGACGCCTCTTGAGCCAAATTCTGAATTAAAGAATTTGCTGCCCAAACAATGGCATGTGCTACAAGTTTGTTCACTCATGTTCCGGGTGAGCTCAATGTAAGATCACATTATCGTGCGACAGAACGTTAAGATTACCATCTCAAGCAAACCAATGTTTTCTCCAACCATGATGCATAATGTAGGATGGACTGAATTGCAATAATTTCATGAGAGGGTTGAATAATTAATGATTTGTTGTACACTGAAGGGTTTGAGACCTCGCACCATGTTTTAATGGGTCTGAAGCCATTGCAACAGGAAATGCTCACATCCTCTTACAAATAAAGCTGGGCGACTGTAGTGCACCAGCATTGTTATGATCGGTCTGCTCTAACTTTTGAATACAATTCCTCCAGTGTCGGCCTTCTTTATTTCATATCAAATGCAAGAATGAAGATCACTGTGTCCTGCATAATGCCATCGCATATTAAGAAATGACGGGGGAGGGGGGAACGTCTCTGCTCCAAGGCACCGATTGACTTGACGTTTTTCATTTCTTTTTTCAAACCTAGAGTACCGGCGTGAACAGGAACCCGT
Organism: Dermacentor albipictus; assembly: GCF_038994185.2. NCBI lineage: Eukaryota > Metazoa > Arthropoda > Arachnida > Ixodida > Ixodidae > Dermacentor > Dermacentor albipictus. The sequence goes on from NC_091828.1 coordinate 115,138,552, forward strand.
GAAGAGGGCAGACATGCTACCCAAGCCAAGAACCGCAGGGAAAGGGAACTGGTGACGTTTCGCAACAACTCCGGGATGCACTACGCCATGCACCAGGCACCACCACAGTCGTGCACCGCAGCACACCATTCACCACGCACAACCACACCACCAGCCGCCACCAGCCGAGTCACGAGACTTACGTGAGGCACGGTGCCGGACTCCTTGAGAGCGTGTGAACACACATGGTCAACACTGTAGTCGAGGCACTCGCAACGTTACGATCTTGCGTACAAGTAAGACAAACACCCGGTACTACTTTTCACCAGCATTTGTAGCATGGAAGCACATTTAGACAGTATTGATACCTACCCAATCTGCTCGGCAGAAAAAGAGGAACCATGTATTTTGTACGACGCGAGACCTAAACTTAACACAGCAAACAATGTTTCCCAGTTGATAGTACACAGGGATTTCTATGCATTTCCTGAATTTTCTTTTTTATGGCATCTAGTAAGAACTATTACAGCACTAAGGATGAACAGAGCGAAAGCGGGGCATTTCAAATGCAGAACGAGTGAACAGCAGCTATTGCAAAATTGACAGTTTGAATTGGCTATATGACTAGTAAACCTCCATAGACGACAGTATCCGAGATAGTGACATCTTAACATTGTTATTCGGCTAGGTCTCACATGTCTCACGTTACAGTACATGTTGACTAGGCACCAGCCTGCGAATACCTGTCACATGTGCCCAATTACAAATTTTATGCTTTCTTGGGGGACAAATAGACAAGAGATAAAAAAAAAAAAGAAGAGCTGACAACTCATTCTCAGTCAAATTATTCAAAGGAGTACAGGAAACTGACAATATTGCCAGTAGAAGTTAGTCACAGGTACTCGCACAGTGCCTGTTGAAGACTGACACAAACTCCGTGCAATTAAGGTGTCGCACTTGGTGCCACACCCTTCCTTCAAGACAGTAATTTGTAGTAGTAGCCTTTACAAATTTTCAGCCAGACATCCAGAAAAAGTATAGGAAGGGCTTTCAAAAACATCTCTCCAACACTAGAGCCTTTTAGTACCAACAGAGTTGCATAACTGCCTCACCGAGTGGATGGCGGATGACGTCGATGACCGCGGCTTGGAAGACGCAACGTATGCCAGGTACTGGATGACTTTCTTCGTGTTCTCAGTCTTGCCAGCGCCGGACTCGCCCCTGAAGACAGAACAAGCACAGCTCAGCTCCAGTACTACTGAGCGCTATTATTACATCACAAATGTGTGCCGTCTGCTGTGATGGCAAAGCGAAAAAAGGCGCCTTTTTCTCTAGTTCAAATGGTCGCGGTAGATGGTGCCACTGCTGTATCAAGTATTCATGGTGGTGTTTTGCACCATGAATCACCTTTAAGAGGTCCTTCCCCCCGTCCCCCACTACACATTGCAGCTTCGCACAACAGGTGGGGTGTCTTGTAGACGCTGGCTACCCAAACAACTTGCTTACTGTGGAGGCTGAAAAGTTGCTAAAGGTCGTCAAATGAGGGGACAAGCCTGAAAAGTGTGGTATCTCTGTAAAGAGCCGGGTAGTCATTCTACCCTACGTACACAACATTTCATGCAGGCTAAAGAATACTGGTCAGAGCGCCATTGTGAATGTTTCAAATGTTCCCACACCTCTAGTCTTTTGCTTAACAGCTTGCTTTACAATTTTGCAAGGTTCACTTAATTTCCTCAGCAACTTATAAAAAAATTTTAGAAACTGTTTTGCTGTCAATGATGAGTAAGTTTTACACTTTCCATGTATGACAAGAGTGGAGCCTTAAACATACATGACCTTTTACAAGAGGTCATCACAAGCTCACAAACAAGCCTCAAGTTATGTGAAAAAGAGAAAAAAAAAAGATGTGCACACACACCATAGGTCGGCATAATAATTAGAACTCCCTCAGACTAGCTCACAAAATTAATTTTTTGCTTAAGTCTTACTCAGACTAAGACTCACTAAAATTATATCAAGCTGTACTCACTCAGATTCAGACTCACTGAAATTCTACTAAGCTGGGCTTACTCAGACCCATGGGTCACTGTGATTTGACTCATGAGTAAGTTTGCCGACTTATGACACACACCCACATGCACACACACACACATGCACACACACACACCCACAACCACAACACACATGCACCCAAATGCACATATGTGCAACACATGCACACATGCGCAATACACATGTACCCACACACAACACACATGCGTGCACACATACACCTAATGCACATGACTGCACCTGCACGCACGTGCACCCACAAGACATGCACCTACACATACATATGCACATGCACACACAAACGCACACACACACACAGCAATGTTAAGAAAAATGCATTCAGACTCACGTGCATAGGATGGACTGGTCCTCTCGATCTGCACAGAAAGAAATGTACATTGCAATTATCATAGCGCTTTGGTGACACATCACAACGCATTTCCAATTGGGACCACAACAATTAAATCATCTTCCGTATTTTTTATAATCTATGCAGAGAAAACATACAATGAAATCCAAGGGCTTTTTCAAGAAGGAAAAATTGATTTTCTCAAGCAGTTCACTTGCAAGAAGGCTTAATGACATCCCTAAATGAAGCACCATTGTACCGAACATCACATTTCTTACAACAGCAGCATACACATGCAAATTACTAGTTGGTAACTTATGGAAGAGAGACAGCACAAACAGAGGACATACCCTAAGGATGCAGGAAACAGTGGTAACTACTGCAAGATAGCACTGTGACCAGTGCCCCGTCTATGTGATTTCTTCGCCATGATCCCTCATATTCTTCATATATTAGAGCTAATTAATACCCTATTCATTGGGGACTGTTCCTTTCGGGACCATTGTCCTGCTTTGGAAACGAAGCACAAAAGCTTGCATAGTGAACACCCTTGCAGATAAGATTGAATGAACCATGGCAATTCACTGATCTTAATCAGAAGTTCTTTTGGCCAATGCAGTGGTTCACTGCACGTGGCATTCTGCAGCCGAGGGCATGGCCGCCGCTATCCACGATAGCTGCATTCCAATGAAGGCACAATGCAAAAATGCGTGCATATCAAGCTTTGGGTACAAGTTAACAATAAGTAAGTGGTCGAAAGAAATTCCCCCCCAGCCCCTCCACTGCGATGTACACAACAGCGCTTATGCTCTTTGGATTATTGAACCCCCTACATTAGAAGTTCTGCTTAGAAGAAAGCCACTGCAGCTGCTGCACCTTACTCATATGTGTTGCTTGAGAAAGTTACGGGTCTTAAACACGGTCTACCTCCTGCTCTTCACAAAAATGAATCGTTTAGTGCTGAGAAGAATAATGCATAATACACGTGTGGTGAACGATTGTTAATGTAGTTTGCAGCCATAATGCCAACATTCTATTCATGTGGTGTCATGAATAATGTATCTAAATGGTTCTGAGGTTTATGAGCTAAACTAAAATGAAATTGTAGGGTTTTACGTCGAAAACCACAATCTCATCGTGATGCAAGCCACAGTGGGATTGCAGCTGCAGCTGCACTCTTTAACATGCACTTAAATATAAGTATGCGGGTGTTTTTGCATTTCAACCCCATCGAAATGCAGCTGCCATTACCAGGATTGAAAGCACGATCTCGAGATCGGCAGCGCAATGCCATTTGTCACTGGGCTACCGATAGGAAAAACCACTTTTACGTAGCATGTATTGAGCAACAGAAAGCTGTATCGAGAATTTTCCATGTTGCCCTACTATTTTTTCACTGCCACTTTGCATCAAATTATAATATTTGAAAAGTTGATTAATTAATAAAGACTAATTATGTAGATAGGCGAAATGCAAAAAGAAATCTGAGTATCTCCATGTGATACCAAACAACAATACCTTGGTTCTGTCCAGCTTCATGGCATTTACATATTTTTGATGTTTGGCTAAAGTTACGTAGGACACCCAGTATAGATAAGTTGCTGAGTAGACACTGTCCAAATCTTACAGTGTCACGGGGAACTAGTGTGGAAACATCAAGCCTACCTTTCATTTTTTGCATCTTTCTTTTATAGCCTACCCAGACTCCACTCACGGTAGGGCTGGAACTTCGGGCTCTCAAAAGTGACAGTTTACAAATCCAGGTTAATATCTCTATTTTATTATCATCATCATAAGCAGCAGCAGCAGTAGCCTATTTTATATTCACTGGAGGACTAAGGACTTGCAGTGATCTCCATTTACCCCATCCTACACTCTAAAAAAATGTATTCCCTTTAGGGTGTACCTTGTCCCCAAACAATAATTGCCATCTGTCTAGCTTGCATTTCATTTCCAGAAAAAAACTGCTCGCCAATTTACTGTCATAAATGCCGTGCTATGCTGATAACTCGCATACCGTTTATGACCTAAAAGTATCAGGCACACTGCGTTAAAGAAAACAAAGGCACACAAGACAGCTGACAATTACTGTTCGGGAATGAGATAAGCCCTGAAGGGTGCAGACTTTTCTTAGAGTGTGTGCCTGCAAACTTCCTAACATCTTCCCATCCTCTGCCACCCTCAACTAAATGTGCCTTACCCATTGGTGCCCACTCTAGTAACCCACTAGTTTACCTGCTCTAAACATTACACAAAGTGGCAAGACCCATTCAGTCGTCTTTAACTTGACTCGAATATCCAAAACACCTGTTCATTCTCTAATCGACACCACCCTCTTCCAGTCTCTTCATGTTACACCCACGATTCTTCATTTCGTTTGTTGCACAGCCTTTTCAGTGCCACTCTAACATTTTGCACACAAACGCAAAAGCGAACGAGAGCCAGAAGGACATTGTAATGCTGTTTTACAGTTCGCTGCAGCAGTGCACACGCAAAGGGACGCTGAAGCAAGAGGAACAGCGGCGAGGACAATGAACGCTTGACACACAATGCACGGGTTACCCCGATGGTACGCATTCCACAAGTCACCGAAGCGTGCAGCAAGCACGTCCCGTTGACGTGACTGCTCAACCAAAACGGCAAATCGCCCAAATGAGTGCACAAAGCTAGCACGGGCACAAATGATGTGCAGTAGAGAATTGCGAACACGCCTTACAAAAAACATGACGAGGTGGATGCGCATCACAGCCAAAGCCTTCTCTCAATGAAACAGGCAATGGTCTTAGGCACTGGACTTATGCTACAAATTACATGCTGCAGCGTGTGTGTGAAACCGTCTATAACTGCGATGTGGCTACAATAAGTCGCAATTCCACTGGTCGGGATTTGGTCATTTGCTTAGAGCAGAACGCCATACGAATACAGTAAGTAGGCAATGGCCTCTTTGGGTACGTGTACATGAAAGACGCCAAAACATAAATCTGAAGGAAAGATGCTCCTGCCTCTCAAGACATTTTATTGCTAAGGACAGTCCACGTAGGAACCATATCAGATTTTAGGAGGTGTAATTCAATAACTATGATTATAGTCTGCCGACTATTTCTAAATCACACACTGGAAGTTTGCAGAAAAATGAAGAAAAAAAGGGGGGGGGGAGACGGGATTATACTTATGTCATCGTTAAAAAGTCAGCATGACAGTATGACAGTGGCTAAGACATATACCGTGCATGACAACTAAAGCCAAACGCATTTAAAGGTGCGAGAAATAAAGAACTTTCAAGAGGTGTGCTGAATGAAGTCTACTGCAAAAACCTCTACAAAAGCAGGTTGTCTGCAAGATACTTATAAGGTACAATGACATGCCTGCCAACCTCTTGATGTTAACTTTTGTGAAAATCATGAAGTGTGTGTGTGCGTGTGTGTGTCCGTCCTGATCACACACTGTGGGATATATAGGGTATAATTTTTAAGTTTCCTGGAATTTTTAAAAATTGCCTGTCACGGACAAGGTAGTTGTAGTCCTTAAGCTGGATTATTCAGATTGGCAGACATCACATTAACGAAAAAAATCTAAACATATTCAATTGATTAAAAATTCACTGATTAACTTTGTAATTAATTTCTTTACAGCACATAATGCAATTTAGGAATTGTAGCCGGCGAGTCTGCAAGGCTTATCTATTTGGAATATATTTTCATAATGACACGCCATTTTGGAGATACGCGCCATTAAACTCACCATAAATATATTGTTGTCCCAATTTTTAACAAAGCCATCTTTTATGCACTGAAGCCCAAAAGTAATTTGTATGACCATGTATTTCATCCCACACAATGAGAAATTATATGTCGAAACTGACGTGTTCCTGGGAATTCATTTCACGTGTACACGTCTTGAAAACTCACTGGCTACAATTTGTAAATTGCAATATGTGCCATAAAGTCATTAATCAGGAAATTAGTGATTCTGTGTTAATTGGATGAATATGTTCTTTGATTTTGTGTGCTAGTAACGTTTTCTTCTTCAAGCAATCCAGCTCAAGGACAGGAATTATGCTACCTGCCAGAGGCAGTTTTAAGACATTCTTGAAAACTTAATTATCAGCCATAACATATAATATATGCGCATAATATATGTGCTTTATTAACGATTGTTCACCTCTAGATGCAGCCCACAAGCAGTAGCCAACTAGGAACAGCTGACACTCACAAGTAACACCATGTTTTCAGATCACAGCAACTCTTTCAAGGACTGCACTGTAGTCAATTTACCGGTTTCAGGAACTTGCAACAATAAACCTGACCGAAGTCAAGTACCCCCTCAGTATCTCATGCTGCCACAAGAGGGTAACACAAGGTACCATCCCCATTTCTTTCTTGCATGCATTTTTTTTTCCATCTCGTACCACCTCATCTGTCAACTGCCTTAAAATTTTTTTGTAAATGGCATTCCGTTTATATGAAACTTCACTCAACATTCATTAAAATCATAGAACAAGGTGAAGTCTGGAAACTTTACTAAACATTCGGGAGAGTTGGCAGACATGCAATGACCAACACCCGGCTTTTCACATGTACTTCGCACGCACTGCACGTGCACTCAATGGCTGCACTTTTTTTCTTTTTCGTATTTAATGTACTTGCAGGAAAATGTATCTGCTTCGCACACACTGAGCGCAACGAGTCCACCCCACTCGCTCCCTGCCTCACTACGCGATCATTGTCACATCCTTCTGCAGTGAGCGACACGAGGACTGCGCCCTTTCCAACTTCCTTCCACCGCTGCTCGCACCTCAACGCAAGCCCAGTTTCCAGATTACATGCGGGCTGCGACAGAAAGTTTATCAAAATGCCTGCACAGCAGGAACAACAAAAAGAGACAAAAGCCCATCCGGGAAGTCAACTTCCTTCCTGTACTTCACGCAGACCTCCTGAACGGAAGGCTGTGTAAGGAAGGCTTTCCTGCAGGCCTCCTGCTGCAGGCACAAAAACGTCTTATATGCCTGCTGACGGAGGTTGGTCGTGACACTGCTCGTATTACCAGTGTTAATTAGCCCTGCAAGTGAATATGCTTGGTGCTCACTAGACTAGTAAGAATGCTACAAGGAAAACCATGGTTTGTTTTTGCAGGCTTCCATGGATACATAAAATGTATCCTAGTCAGACGAATACTCGAATTGTGTACAGCTTAGGAATTCTAGGTCATGCTGCACCGTGATGCAACTCTCGTCGAAAAGTCACCAGGTCCAAGTTATAGGACTTACTTGTACAGGTTGCTAAATTTGGGCTCTATTAAGAGCCATAAAATTTTCCCAAAGTGCTTCTATTTTTTCTTTTCTTTTAATGGCAGCAGTTTTAATAAAGCGCATAAAGATTAAATTGCATAGGCTGCAATTCCTCGCAGATGTGTATGCCACCCAAAACGCAGGATGTTACTTCAATGCAATCGCAACTTGCCACAACTTAACCAGTGATGTGCTTTGGAGAAGGCTCAAGAGGGATCATAATTCCACAGCACTTCATGCTCAATTATTAGAGAAAAATCTGGCACCAGTATTTATGTCCATTGTCTGCACAGCACATTACACTGCATGGGAGTGACAAGTAACCGTATGGATTTGTCTGAACTTCATCCCTTTCGGCTTCAAACAATGTTATGGTTACTTCTTTTAAACACTGTCATCTCAAATAGGTGATGTCTAAAACGTGGTGGCTATGACGCGTCTCTGGCTCTAACTTCTGGCACGTACAGTCCTCCAAAGCACAGCCTTAGAGATCTGCATCTGTTACTGCTAGAAAACGGTCATTATTTTCTGTGTCGCAGTGATTGGCCTCATTTACACTCCAAGTACTATCACTGCATTGTTTCGTATTGTTTTTTTGAACATTAGAAATTAGGACAATGCTTTAACGCATTTGAAGTAACTCATCCATGGCTTAATCATATAAGAAGCCAACAAACAAAGACACCAAGGTCAACACAGGGGAAATTACTTGTGCTTACTAATTGAAGTAAAGAAATTATAAATTAGTGGGATTGCAAGTGGATGAAGAAACAACTTGCTGCAGGTGGGGAATGATCCCACGTCTTTGCAATACGCGTGCGATGCTCTGCCAATTGAGCTACGATGGCACCATTTTTCTATCCAGTTTCTGAGGCATTTATGTGTTACTACTAGAACTAACCCTGGGAGTGTTAGCAAGCACCACCACTCGCAAACCTTGGCAGCGGATGTGGAATATCCTTTCTGCCGCAGGCGTCACGAGTACATGATCTTTTTGGGTGAAGGCAACTGGTCAATAAACCCACATTTGCTACCTGAAGGCACCAGTGTTTCTGGATTCGAGACTCTCATTATGTAATGAACAAGAAAAATGGTAAACCCCCTTTCTTCTCGTTCATCCAATTGGCTTGTGTCACTGCCCAAAACGCATCGATAACTTGTGACACGCATACTGAGAAAAGTCTAAACTTATTAATGCAATAAACATGTAACACTCCACTAATTCCGAAAAAAATATATATATTGTCCTACTACAGTGAACAACACAGCGAAACTGCAAAGCACAACAAAAGAATGTGTAATTAATTGAGCAAACAAAGCCATGCCCCATCGTAGTTAAATACATGTACAGTCAAACCTCATTATGCCCAAGTCTCATGCAACACAAAAATACCTTCATTACATCTGGTATCCGTTACAAGAATATATTCACTGCATGATGCTATCGGCAATAAGCATTTTGTACTGGCTTCGTTTTACCCGATAATTCATTATATCCCTGACTGTTTCATCAACACCCAACTGTACTATCTATGAGGCTGCCAGCACCAGATGCCGCCTGCAGTAATCGTAACACGACAATGTACGAACGGCAAAATACCACCCAACGCAAGACGTTCTAAGGAGAGAAGTCACACTCACCTTGCAACATGCTACGGTAGGAACCATCAGTGACGGCAAAAATGTGGGGAGGCACTTCATGGCGTTTCTTGCCCTTAAATAACTCTATTACTTTCTCGGTGTAAATAGGCAGCTTCTTGTATGGGTTGACGACTACGCAGAACAGGCCGGAGTAGGTCTGAAATAAAAAAATGAGGTAATTAAGTTTTTTTTAGATAATCAGCCAACTTAAGACAATAAAAATTTTAAAGACGGCGCGTATGATACTTGCAGGACCAGGCATCCCCAGCAAATGCAACTCACTTTGTTGAATGATTAAAAGAGTAATAAATAGCTGGTATTCTTTAAAAATAAACTATTCATTGCATGAGCTGAAACACGATTACCACTGGAAAAAAATAAAACCTTTTCATTTTTTGTTTTCACACCAAAACGTAAGAAGTAGTACATCAGCGCGACGTTGCAAGTTTCAATGTATCTGAATATTTTCAGATCATTTTGGTGCACGGAAGTTTATTGAAACTTGCTTGTCTGAGTCTGGTCTTTTATAGTGCAATGTAGTCCCTACTTCTTCACAGATCATAAAAATTTCACTAGACACAAGCAGGGGTCGTCAATATGCCCGTAATGGTGAGCTCGTGTGAGAAATTGTGGCATCGCCACCTGTTTCCTCTCCTGGTAAAAGCGGCTGTTTTGAGAGAGCAGGGGCAGGATCGGAGACTGTACTTCAAAACGCGCGTTCAGTTTGCATTCAGTTTAGCCTCACGCAATTGGCCTAGACCGCGCCAACGTCATCAGCTGCACCCGTCAGCGTGGTCTAGGCCAATCGCACGAGGAAAAACTGAACTTCCATTTAGAACAATAAGATTGCATCCCAGAAGCATAATTTACTGATACAGTTAAAGTTCCTTGTTAGTGCTCTTTTGACTGATTTGATATGCCAAAGGATGCCTTATGAAATATTTTACTCGTCAGCTAAGAACGCTCTAGTAGTGCATCAAAGGTCGTTAAAGGAGAGTCGTGCAAAGCAGAAATGTGTATAGGGCAAAGTTCAGTCAACCAGAGCCACAGAAATTTTCACCGCCAACACTCTTGGATAAATTTCCCAATATTGACGTACACCCGTGAGCAAAAGTATACGGACCAGGGATCGAGCGATGTAACGGATTTTCTCCTTTGTCTGTGAATGTCACTTGAAAGTAAAGATTGCAGTCGAAACTTGGCATTACCAATATTCTAGTGCAATCGTCAGTTTTCGTTTATGCGCGTTAATTACGAAGAAATGCTGTTTTTTTGGCGACCCTGTGGCCAAAATCGCACCATTAATGTGCCCCACAGGCCTTTGAGCAGCGAGAAATACTTTGTCCACATGTTAGTGTGGGGCACGATCCCTCCGAGGATGCGCTTGTCCACGTGATATCTAGTGTTGCACGTGGTGGCCTACTACGCGCACCGGCGGGCACTGCCGAGACAACGTAAGGGCCATTTCAGCTTCCCGCAAGACCTTCTGACGCTGGCCACTTGGGGCTACGACTGAAACGAGGCACTAATCTCAACAGCAAAAGACATACATCTGTTCCACGGCTCTCTAAGTAGCCGAGAGGCAAAGCACTGCCTAATCCATGGCAGCATTCGAACGCATATGGACGCACACGACATGCAGAGTTCAACCAGAATTCTTTTCACATTTTGGTTGCGCTGTTATATATGTATGCAAAACGTGGAAGCGCTTGCCTAGAGATGAACCCTGGCTACAGGGCATTCTATGGGGGAACGGGCAACACTGCCCAGGAGACATTCCTCCACTCACTAGGCTATGTGATGCCGCGTGGAAAGCTTGAACCCGGTCGGTGGGCAGGAACCGCCAGAGGCATGTACTGGGGTCGATTTATGCACAACAAACAACACCTCGTTGGCAGGTCGCCCTTCATTCTTCACCTCCCCGTGGCAATAAAGACAGCCGAGGAGTCGTCGGCAAAGAAGAACGGGTCCCGCGACGCGAGCCTCCCCCCAGCGCGCGCGGCCCAAGCCAGCGAAAACAACAAAGGGGGTCTCTCACACGGGAGGCAATAAAAACAGGCCACAAAGACGGGGAGGGGGGGGGTCCGCGACGATGCCCCCCCCCCAACCCCTTCAGTCAGTCAAAGGCATCGGCAGGTTAGCGCGCGCGTGCCGCGAACCGTTTTTCTTCCTCCTCGACGCACGTGACCACCCCCCTCTTTCCTCGACACCCCCTTCTCCCCCCCCCCGCGTTAATGTACGCTACCAATGACGTCACAGTGCCGAGTGTTATTCTCTCCGAGCGAAGACGTGCAAATGCACGACGGCGACGCAATGTGCGAACAGGCGAAGAAGAGGGCGAGAAAGGAAGAGATGGATAGAGAGAAAGAGAAAGCAAAACGCATATCTCGGAACCCCCAACCTTACGGGAGCGCTTTTCTCTTTCTTTCCTCTCTTCTTTTTTTCATTTTTCGTTGGGGTTGGTGGGGGAGCCCTTTCTACCTTGCAGTCACGTCAACACACCGACGGCCTCGCCTGCATTCTCTCGCCTCCAACCTGGTCCTCCTCCCCCTCTCTCTCCCTCCTTCCCCCTCTCTCCTCCGGGGCGCCGCTTCTCGGCCCTCTCCTCGCTGTTTCTGGTGCTCTTTCTCTCCCCCTACTTTCATTCCCCACCCCCTGTGCAGCGCGGTCGAGGTGTCCTCTGCTGAGAGACAGTTACTGCGCTGCACTTTACCCCAACCTTTCCTTCCCATCATCAAGAATCTCCTTCTCTCTCTCTCTCTCTCTCTCCTCCGCGGCCGTCAAGCGACGCGGGTGGCGAAGGTCCAGGCAGCGGTGAACGCCCACGAGAAGACGCACGTGGAAGTCCGACGGTCAAAGACGCAGCAGAAACGGGCAGCACCGGGCGGGAAAGCAGTCGCGAGAATTACCGCTGGCTGCGCATTGCCGAAGGCCGTGCATTAAATACGGCTGCCACTGGAAGGTTGGGGCGAGGGTGTGGAGAGAGGGTACTGCACTTGGCGGCGGTGCTTACAAAACCTGTCCGGAAAAGTTCCTACATTCGCTATTCCGCTTAAAGATGGGAGCAGTGTACTTTCGCGGCATGATGCTGACTGGCCGATCCAAAAATGAAGGTCAATTATATATAAATTTCGCGCCACAACACCAGCGGTGGTACGTTGGCGTGACGTCACTGAACACCAAGTAACTTTTCGCATTTGGGCCGTTGTGGCTCGCAAGAAGTTCAGTCTGCGGCTCCTTTAGAATAATATATGTAGTACATCATTACGGATAATTAATAAAGGGAAAATCAGACATGCACCAGTTCGTAGCAATTGCTACAAAGGAAACCCATACAGAACGGATAAGTGGAACCAGATCCTAGCAGGCAGCGTTCAAGCCCGTGACTTCCCGGCGGGCTGGTTACGGGAACTTCCAAGGCGTCGTCGCCAACCGTCTCGTTCCTTCAGTCTTTTCTGGCCCATTCACACCTGCTCTAGTAATTTACCAACACGGCTCGATTTCTTTCTCTCTATAGTAAGGGACGCCAAAGAGAAAAAATTTTTCAGCTCTACAGGTCACTCATTAATTCGACCTCGGTTAATTCGAGTTTTCGCTTAATTCCAACCCACTGTTCCCGGCAAAAAACAGGAACACGTATTGCTACGAAAGACAAAATCGTTTAGTTCGAACGCGAAAGCACGCTGCTTCGGTCGATTCGACCCCCGCGGGCATCCCCTCATGAACGCAGCGGTTACTAAGACTGGAATGGAAAAATCCAGAAGTACGGCTCTACTGTTTCCGTGTGGGCTTCAGGCTGTTTCTTTAGTTTACTTTTCGGAACATTGCTTTTCCTTTCAGTCCAACTGAGGCAGCGTTCAAACATGTCGGTGTTCGTCGCCGCATGCAAGTTGAGTAGCACTTCAAGAGCAAGAAGCACTAAGACATTGTGAATGACTTCGAGCAATAAAAAAAAAGAACACGAATCGATTCATTTCGCTTCCGTTTATTAAGTCGACCGTTCGGGTAAATCGACCAAATCGTGCGGTTCTCCAAGGGTCGAGGTAACGGGAGTCGATTAAATTAGTGAATTATGTCCCTAGCACAATGCCAGAAAAATGTCATTCTTACCGTGAAAAGAGGCTTATTCCGGAAAAAGAAAATGTTTCTTTCGTGGCCCGTGCTAGGAACTACGTCTATAGCATCCCCTTTATTTTGCCAAACAATATGGAGGTCACACAGGACGCTGCATAAATGACGTATTAAGAGAGAACAATAACAAATTCAAGAAAGATGCGCGCTATGGTTGTCTTGCTCTCCGCCGCAATTCGTATGACTACGAACCGCTTTCTACTCGGCATAGCTCTCTCTCTCTCTGTGTGTGTGTGTGTGTGCGCGTGTCATAGAGATACATTAGATTAGATAGATAAATTGGATAGATAAATTGAATAAATTAATAAGATAGATAAATTGAATAGATAAATTAATAAGATAGATAGATAGACAGACAGATGACGGGGCTTGGTTACGAGAGAAGGAAACCCCCGTGCGTGCTCCCCCCCTCCCCTTTTAACCTTCCTAAGAAAATGAGTTGCGCATGTGCGATGGTGACGAGTTTTCAGTGTACACCCGGATGGTTCAAAATGATCATTTTACTGGCAGTTAGCGCTCCGTCTGTAGTCTTCTTTCTTCTCTCTATCCTTCCGGGTTGGTTTTTTTTTTTTATGCGAAGCATATTACGAGAGCTCAACCCAGCTCCTCAGGCGCGGCGGTGTCGCCTTGAATACCACGTGACACCGTGACGTCACGACAGAGGAGAAGTGGCTTTGGCTCAACTCTTGCAAGATGGGCTGGGTGGGAATCGAACCAGGGTCTCCGGAGTGTGAGACGGAGACGCTACCACTGAGCCACGAGTACGATGCTTCAAAGCGGTACAAAAGCGCCTCTAGTGAATGCGGTGTTGCCTTAGAAACGAGCTGTTTCTAACGCTCAGGCGCACATTTCGTTGCCGCGCCGAACGCTGCGTTGCTCGACGCTCACCGCGTCCAATGCGGGGCGCGTTGTCGCTGCGCCGTAGCCCACTGTCTTACACCCCTTGGCGAGTAGACGGGAACGCTGTCGCGTTCCACTCTTGAAGGCGAAGCAGAGTAACGCATGAGTTGTTTCTTCGTCTAGCCGAACCAAATATAGCCGAGCAACAGCAGTTCACCAGGCTAAACAGTGGTTCAACAACTAAAATAAAGGCTAGTATGCTTCGCATCCTGGGCTTAACCTTACCTAAGCCACAGCCATTTTTTTTCCTGAGCTTCGATTTGTCGCGATGTCGAACCAACAAGCCCCAAATAGCCACAATTTCTGCAGACTGCAGCCTAACACACTACGTGTCGCTCGCGTCTCCGGACACCGACTGCGCATGCGCAGTCGATTCCGTGACAGCACGACAACAGCGGCGGCCGTTTATTTTTAAAAGTGCTCGAACTGTACACGCAGACACTTTCCGGAACCAAACAAAGATAAATGGTCGCCTCGAATGCCCATGTAATTTGCTATGGCAATAAAACGCAGGCTCAGAAGAAAAAAAAAGGGTGGGGGGAGTTGCCGACTGTATGCGTACCATTTCGAAATAATTTTGCCCTAAATTGGATGCAAACCAAATACCGTAAAACTACTGTTGTCGTTATAAGATCCAAAAAAAAAATCGGGCATTTTTACGATAAAAATCGTGAAAGTTGACAGTTGTGTAATCGGAACGACCGCGTTTTTCTCCAGAACAACAACACTATATGGCGCAATGCACGAAAGTGCGTAAAGATAGCTCTGTAGTTAGCGGAAAGAGGTATACAGTACATCTTCCCGCTGACCATGGTTAAGTTATAGGTGCGTTATGTTAGGTTAGGTTAAGCGCTTCGCGTTGCATTCGAGTCATAAACCCCGACCACCTCGACCAAATAACCATCGTAAATAGGGTGTCCCAGCTAACGTTAGCCAAGCTGTTAAACGATATATATATATATATATATATATATATATATATATATATATATATATATATATATATATATATATTTACGTGAAGCTGAAGCCGAATACTGTTTACAATTTATTTACAGGTAAACTCACGGAGGCCAAAATGGCGACGCTATATCAAACCGGCACACACGTCGTCTTCGTCCTCCTCAGTGCAGCCACACTGTGGCGGCTGTTCCGTAGCATTATATATATATATATATATATATATATATATATATATATATATATATATATATATATATATATATATATATATATATATATATAAACATGCTGCGAGATACGATTTTAAGACCTACCGTGTCAGGTCGTCAGAATTATGACGACCGGATGCCGCAGGTCTTAAGATCTCGCACCATCTCTTCTCATTTTTTTTTTCTCCGCTTAACAGCTCGGCAAACGTTGGCTGGGACACGCGAATAACAACGTACTACATAGCGCGGCGGTCTTGGGAGAAAGCAGACGACATAGCGTCACCGCTACTTCCGGAACCAGGGCGGAAGTCGGCGTCAACAGACGCTCTCAGCCAAGGCCCGCTCCTCTTCCTCTTGGAAGCGTAACCACAATAAACCGCGCCGCCAGAGAGGCCGGCCCGTGCTGACGGCATGCCGAGGCCGGTCACTCCGAGAGTGAGGCACGCACGGCCGAAGAGGGGGATGACGAAAAAACAAAGAGAAAGAAAGAATCGTCGAAGTGGGTCAAGACGCAGCGGCGCTGCAGGCGAGGCCGAAACGGACTCGAAAGGGACCCCCCCCCCCTCCACCCGCCGCGCGCATATGATGATGACCACCACGGGTGCGAGCATTAGCAGCGGGAGAAAGCGGCCGCCCTGCCGGCCTCCGCATATTTGCCGCCGTTGAAGAAAGACAGCGCGGAATCGAGAAAGACTGAGACAGAAACAAAACGAAACCGAAAACTGGGGGAAGCAGAGGCAAAAAACGAAAGATTAGCGTCGACGCTAAAGAAGACAAGGCCGACGTGCAACGACGGTTGAAATGATTCGACGACTGAATGTCGATTATATTTATCTATTCTGCCTCTCTTTCGCGACCAGGTGGGGGCTTGGGCGAGTTGGCGATTCAATATCGACACGTTTACACAACGCAAAAGACGAGGACTGAAGGAAGAACACGACACAGGCGCTACGTTGCTTTGTTCTTCCTTCAGTCCTCGTCTTTCGCGCTGTGCAAACATGTCGCTCTTTTTTTTCATGTTCGTCATTTATTGTTTCGTATCTTATTTCAATCGAATTTCGCGCGCAATTGCGTGAACCTTGTCTTCTTTAGCGTCGGCACTTGGTCGACCCACTCTCCTTTTTTTTTTCGTGAGGCGGTTACAAGATACCCCCAAATCCCAGATACGCCAAACCCGTGTCAAGTCAGCAAAGGCGGCCTTGTATTCTAAAGAGAACAAAACAAAATTTTCGCACATGCACGCCAATCCGAGCAGCTCGTACATCAAAGACGTCGAACCTGTATAAGTGAGTTCTCGCACACTTCGTAAGTGCTAGAGGTCTCGGCAAACGGTCCGCTATTTTTCCGGCGTCAATTCCTTCGCCATATCCGAGCTTTGCGCGATACATACAAAATGTTTGCCGACCTGGGCCCCTCGTATCTGCACCTCCAACGTGGAGCCGGGGAAACACGATGTGCGAAACAAGAAACAAGGATTACCGGCTAAGATAAACCGCGCTGTGAAGTTGTCCGATTAATTTCTATAGCAAACGTCATTTACAGCGCGTACATAGACAGGGACGAAAGGAACGACGAAGGCAAGCGCTGTCTTCGTCGTTCCTTTGCATGGTCCCTGTCTATGAACGCGCTGTGTGTGATGTTTGCAATGGTATACCAACTAGCCCGTACCCAAACCCTGCTTCAGTAAGTTCTATAACTCATAGGGGGGGGGGGGGAGGGGTCGAATATTCCAAACTTGTGAATAACGAAGCGAATAGTGTCCGATTCGATTCGGTCTTCGAATCGTAGGCAGACTAATCGTAAGTGCGAATATTTTTTGAATACTTCTCGGATACTTCGAAACGTCAACTGCATCCAATTAAGCATCAAAGTGGAGCAAAATTATGGTATTCACCCAGGCGGGCATAGATAGCACAGACATAAAACACGAAAACTTGCGTAGTGGAGCAGCCTACGTCGCTTAGGTAGCCACAATTTGCAGGCTATACAGCGATCATTCGCATTCTGAAGAGCCCTGTGTATGTGAAGAAAACCTAGTTGTTTTGCTTTTAATGCTACATTTGTGCTTTTGATGAGCAACACTTCATAATGTACCTATAATGACAGGAACTGGTTAACTTTAGGAATACCAGGGTGTGAAAATCGTTTTATGTTAATTGTGATAACGGCTGTTCACTATTCGAAAACTACTCGATTCGATTCGCTTTTGGCACTATTCGACGCGTATTCGATTCAGTCTCAAAAATCGCTATTCGCACACCCCCGATAACTCAATAATTGTTTGAAAGCAAATTTGGGACTCCGACGCAACCCTGTGTTGCAGGCTGCTCATTCGATACAAACAACGCCGCTGCCACGAGTAAAATCCCATTAACAGCTTCACAGTAAAAATTGAATGCCGTTGGTCATCCCGATAACGCGTAACGAGCAAGTCAACAGCTTGAAGACAAAGGGATATTAAAGAGCAACACCAAGCTTAAAGTATCGTAAAAGCTATACAAGACCCGGTTTGCATTTACTTGGCGAAGAAAGGTTAATGAACAAAGAAAAGCTAAGAGTACAAAGTTTTCCCCACCCCCTCCCCCGCTCCCCACCATCTCCTAGTTTTTTTCTCCTTAGTTTCGTGCCCTAATCGCGGCGGGTACGTTTTACTATCACGTCAGGAATTTCAAAGATTTCTTGGAATGGTTTCAGACCCCCCTTCCACCTCCCGGTACTTTTTTTTTTCCAGATAAGTTTTTCAATACTCGCCAGCTTTATACCCCGGTTACACGGGGCACTTTCAATCGCTATCAAAAAAATGCCCCGCCGTAGTGCAACTGGGCTACTAGGCCGATCATGATGATGATCATTAATTAATGAACGGTCGGCAAGTGGGAACGAAGAAAGCACGTCCCCCTAGCTACGCCCGGGGGGTGCAAACGCTCATGCCCAACAGCCTCCTCCCCCGCCACACTCCTTTTCCCCGCTCCGGACCGCATCCACCACTACCGTGCATCGAGGGAGGGAGGGAGGGGGAGCGCACAGCTACAGCCTTGATCTCAAACGCTCGTCGGTCGCGCTTCCATCCCGCCTCAATGCCGGCTCCTCGACACGCCGCATACACCACAGTGTCGCCGCCGAGAGGAAAGGGGGGGTGAGGAGAAGGGGAGGGGCGGGCTACGCGGGCCATGCAATGCGCGTGACTGCATGCAGTGTGAGTGTGCGCGCGAAGTATATGAAATCGCGTGTCGAAACGGCTGCTGGCGCGCCCCCCGCAAGGCGTCTCTCGGGGGTGGGGGGGGGGGGGGGGGCTCCTTTTTATTCTCGGTATGTTTTTTTTTGTTTATTATTGTTAGTATTCACTTCTGGGCGCTCGTGCCAGCTCTCGCACTTCGTCGTCGCATATCGTCACTTCACGCCTGTGCCGGCGGCATAACGGCACTCCTCTCTCTCTCTCTCTCTCTCTCTCTCTCTCTCTTGCGAAACGTCTTTTTCGCACACAGCCCCTCCTCGTCCCGCGTCACCCTTCTTACGTCGCGCACCGCACACTGAAAAGGAAGAGAGAGAGAGAGATGGACGTGTTAAACAAAAGGAAAGAGAGAGAACACAGAAATCAAAGGAAGCAGAGAACAATGCACACGTCGTCGTCGTCGCCGCTGTTCGGCAGCACCGGAGAATAAACACCAGGGCGGGGCCCCGCTGTGCCTATACGCTTATACGAGCCAATAAACCGCGCGTCTTTGAGGTCGACGGGACAGTTCTGCACGTGCTCGGGTGACGACGCGGGCCGCCATTCAAATCAATCGCAACGTGCGGCGCACGCCTCTTACGTTGCACACGTGTGTGTCACGTAACACAGCTTCGCCTCGTTTTTGCGATTTCTCGTTGTTACGAACTGCTCGAATGTGGAGACGCGTACCACGTATTATGCATTGTCATCTCGTACAGAAGAACATGCATAGTATACCGATATGCTCGCGTTGAAATGGAAGGAGCCGTATCGATGTTGATATAGGGCACCTGTCCGTTCCCTTTCTGCACATGTAATTAAGCACAGAAGAACGCACGGACGAAAGAACAAAGAGAGGCCCGCGCAATCAATACTCGCGTGGCAGACAGGCGGAGACCGCGATAAGTGCAATCGCAGGTGCCGCACGGCGAAGCGAGCGTACAGGCTCCCCCCCCCCCAGGTTGACCCCGTGACATTTACGCCGGCCGATATACGTATGCCAACGAAAGGATTACGCGAGCGCGTGCTCAGCTCCGATAAGGGGTCGCGCGGGCCCTTTGATCCGCGAGTTCTCCCCCACTCGGATTCGCGCAGTATTATTAAAGGCCCCGACCTCGAGGAAGAAGTGTTGAGAAGGATTTACGGCGTCGGCCGGCTTTCGTGCCTCGATAAGCCGCCTCAAGAGGGGTCAGTGCGGCGTTGTGCTCCGATGTTGTCGGGTTGACCAGGCAGCGTAGCAATAGGTGGCCGAAGAGCAGTCAGCGCTGTGATCTGACATGAGGGCAGACTCGGGCCGAAACCGAGCGAGGTGTCGCCCGCAACCCCACGGAGAGCGGCATCGATTGTTCTCGACGACGATGGAAATCTGTCGGAAACTTGTTCCTCGTGGTTCGGGCTTCGTGTATACATATAGCCAGGTGGTTGTTGCTTTATCGCGCAACCCCGACGTATACGACGTATCGCGGCGAAACCAAGTAACGCTTTCACCGAACTGATTCCTGAGGACTGTGTCACCTACCCGTACGGAAACCTAAAGCATAATCGCCGTTTAGTTTACTTTTGTGCTATAGGGCCGCGAATTTTTTTTATTTTTTTTTTTACCTTTGGTTTGAGAAACAACTTAATCCTCTACGCAAGCTATAGCTACCGAAGAGCAGGGAAAGCGGAATGAAAATTCTAAGATCCTTCGCCGGGCCCATCGTGACGGAAAAGGCTGGCTGGCTGGCTGGCTGGCTGGCTATCTATCTATCTATCTATCTATCTATCTATCTATCTATCTATCTATCTATCTATCTATCTATCTATCTATCTATCTATCTATCTATCTATCTATCTATCTATCTATCTATCTATCTATCTATCTATCTATCTATCTATCTATCTATCTATCTATCTATCTATCTATCTATCTATCTATCTATCTATCTATCTATCTATCTATCTATCTATCTATCTATCTATCTATCTATCTATCTATCTATCTATCTATCTATCTATCTATCTATCTATCTATCTATCTATCTATCTATCTATCTATCTATCTATCTATCTATCTATCTATCTATCTATCTATCTATCTATCTATCTATCTATCTATCTATCTATCTATCTATCTATCTATCTATCTATCTATCTATCTATCTATCTATCTATCTATCTATCTATCTATCTATCTATCTATCTATCTATCTATCTATCTATCTATCTATCTATCTATCTATCTATCTATCTATCTATCTATCTATCTATCTATCTATCTATCTATCTATCTATCTATCTATCTATCTATCTATCTATCTATCTATCTATCTATCTATCTATCTATCTATCTATCTATCTATCTATCTATCTATCTATCTATCTATCTATCTATCTATCTATCTATCTATCTATCTATCTATCTATCTATCTATCTATCTATCTATCTATCTATCTATCTGTTTACCTGCCTGTCTGTTTATCTGTCTGTCGACACACCTGACAGCCAAACACAGCCACAGAAGACGGGTTTCGTGTCACCAGACCGGGGATCGGTAACACTCAAGTGTCGCGCGCAAAGGAACACGAGAGCAGCTTCCGCGCTGTTACGACTTTGCACCGGTGCCGCCACTGTTACGGACTTTGTGGTCCCGTAGCGCTCGTCACCCGTTTCGTGACAGAGCGTTGGTAGCGAAGACTCCGAGCCTGGCGTCGATGAGAATAACAAAAGGGACTTTATACATTATATACAGGTTATCATACAGGACATGAACGGGGTCGGCACTGGGGCCGAGTGCTCACAACAAACGCGACTGTTCTCGCACGACGACGTCCGGCGAAAACGCGTGACACATCTCACCCCAGTCGGGAGCGACACTCTCTCCCGGTGGGTCGGCGGATCCTGTTTTTCAGGCAGCGCGTTGCTGCTTTTATAATCCCCGAGGAACCATTGTCACTCAAACGGCCCAATACAAAGTCAGCGCACGACGGTCGTCCGAGGGGTCCAACCAGCGACCGCGCTGGCCACCCGGTTCAAAGTTCGCGCGCGCGGAGACCTCCATGCAAAAGGAGGTGCGGCGCCGGGCTGTCTGGCACACGCCGACACGTCCGAACACGCTGCTCGCCGAGGCTTCTCCCGCAGGACACCGCTGCCTGACGGCTCAGCATCTTGCCTTGTGAAGGGAGAATTAGGGCGCTCGCAGGATAGATTCTGCATCTTGCAGATTCGGAATCCGGGCTTGTGGTAATGGCACAACAGCGCACGCGATCCGCTGGCTCCCCAATTTCATTTCAAAGTCCACGCGTACGGCAGGCAGCGTTGCATATACGCGCGCGTATGCGCTGCGCGAGACATCCACTTCGCCATTGTTCGGCGGACGGCCAAGTTGCATGTGTACGGTCGCGGCGACATCCGGGTACGCGCAGGAACGATGCGGAATCACTGCACATCGTCGTTGTATTGCCCTGACTAGAGAGCTTAGATTTATTTATCTTTATTTCTTTATTCATATTGCCCACAGCGCCTAAATGTCATTACAGTAGGGGCGGGGGAGGGGGGGGGGATGTACATGCATATATTCGTATTATAACGAACATGGAAGCAGGACAAGAAATGTTTGAGCATGGCATATAGGTAAAAGAGGGCAGTATTAGTCTTCAATGCAAAACAAGCGGGCGTGCAAATTCAAAGCGCCGCAGCGAAGCTGGCTTTCTTGAATGTGATTCTTTTCCTTCTGAAGGACACAAGCGCATACAGAACGCATGCGTGAAAACCATCGAACCAATCGTACGACTATCACACCTGCAAATACCTGCGAATTTGAAATTCGTAACGATATTCACGCGCACCCAAGAAGAAGAAAATGGGGAAAAGGGGGGGTGCACTTTTTTCGTTTGTAGTTTGCCCTGAGCCGATGCACACATCTTGTGGGATATATGCGCACTTTATTAACGACGATTTCCTTTAAACGCGGCATTACGAGCAGAAGCATACTTGGAATAGCACGAACTGTAAAAAAAAAAAGGAATCGCATTTCTTCACTTTCGGCAGTACCACCACCCGCCACCCAACAGACTTGCCAACATATTCCTTTTTTTTTTTTGACACACGAGCTGCAACACGGGCATAGAGCCGTCAATTCTTTCAATAATAAAAATGACAAGTGCCATCTTTCTTTTAAACAGTGTGGTACTCATAATCGGAACGGTCTTCAAGATTTTTTTCATATCGTAGGCGCTGTCATGATGTCATTCACACACACACAAACACACACACACACCGTATTCTCGTGTTGCAACTCATATTGAGCGCGATGGTTATGCAGAAAGCCTGCGACTCATCGTATACGTACCAGCCACGTATCCGACAAACTTTTTCAACAGGTTCAAGAAGGTTGACAACTAGCCGGAATACGTTGGAAACCCGTTTGGTGGCCCGTATAACGTACGTCTACACTCGTATAAAAACATTTTTGTTTTCCCTAGACAAAACAGTTCCCAAGAAAGATTATAGCAGAAGTACGTACGCTGCAGATGGAATTCCGTAAAATAACGCGAATTCCTCGTGTCAAGGCTGCCTATATCAAGGGCGCTGCAGATAGCAGAGTGCCAATTCCGAAAGCCGTCGATTGACTACACGGCTGCGAATTTCACAAGAATGACGCTATTTCTTCTTTTTTTTGGCTTTCTATTCTTTTACCGCTAGAAAACCAACGTATACGAGGTCACCCGACGCCGTTACTCAAGGCCGTACAGCTGCCTCTGCGCGCCGCGGTCTCTGACACACACAGCGCGCCTACACAAAATTATCGTACGTATTATTGGGGGGGGGAGGGGGGCACGTCAGAACAGGAAAGTAGACGTAGTTCCAAGCTGCGAGCGCATCTCTCTCTCTCACGCACACACACACACACACACACACACACACACACACACACACACACACACACAGCAAAAACGATCTCGTAAGGCCGAGCAAAAGAGAAACAGCGGCCGCAGTTCATTACCTACATTGCGGAGAGCGTAGCGAGTTCCCCACCTGTGAAGTACACGCAAATACATATACGTGTATACTATATCCGGCCTATAGCAAACAACAAAAAAAAGGAAAAGAAAAAATCCAACCGAAAGAACAGACGCCGTTTCTAAATGGAGAAAGCAGAGGGCTTCTCTCGCCGACTTCCGGCATGCTGACACGCACGCCGCACATTTGCATGTGACGCGCCAAGTGCACGTGCGAACACCATAGGTGTTCATTACTTGACACACACACACACGCGCGCACGCAGACAAGGCAAGGCGCACGCGCTCTCCAAATCCACAGGACCCGAAAGTATGTTGTTGGACAGCGTGCCCGAGCTTCCATTTGCGGCAGGGCGGGTGCCACGCAAGTTCCGAGAGATGATGATGATGATGAAAAAACTTTATCCCTTTTTAAAGGGAAGGGGGCAATGGAATAGAGGGTGGGGGGAGGAACTACGAGAAGTAGGCCTCCTGTATCCTCTCAGCCCACTCCAGGATGGCCTCCTGAAGATCGGGCCTGGAGCTGCGCAAGGCAGCCTCCCACAGCTCCTCACTAGATATTAATTGCTTGAGGAAAGGGGGGAAGGGGGTGCTTAGGGCACCCCCACATGCTGTGGTTTAAGTCTGCTTTGGGAGAGACACAGAATTTACAAGAGGGAGAAAGGTAAATGGCGGGATGAATGCGGTGGAGGAGGTAAGGAGACGGAAAGGTGCGAGTCTGCAGCTGTCGCCACAGAACTTCACACCTACGCGGGGATTTGCCCATGAGTGGCGAATGGATCGAGAATTTAGGCAAGTAACAGCCATACAGTTTATACAAAGGACGGGTGTACAAAAAAGCACACGCGGTATGTATAGGGAAAGACGGGAAAGCGTTTGTCGGATTACATGCCGTGTACGAGTCGCTCCAAACTGACGTACCCGAGACGCGGTGGAGAGTTTTAGAGTCTGACATGCGCACGCCCGACCGTTACCGCGCGAATCACACAGCGTGACAAAATGTCCATGCCATCGTGTAACCCGTACACACACACACACACACCTATACATGCAACCGCCTCCCACGAGTTTCCATCAAGCTTAGAACTAGGACAGACGCGCTCTCGAAGCAGCTGCACATTTATGACAGCGTCATACCGCGGATATCGCACGGTTTTGGCGCACGCGCGTTTACCACTTTAATAATAACAATGATAAAAAGAAAGTGGCACACATACGTGCGTCGTAGTCGGCCAGTCCTTCAGCTAGACGACGCGTCAGGGTAAGCGGATGCTTCGAAGCAGGATGTTAGAAGTTGAAACATGAAGAGAATCTAAAGTTTGGAACGATTCTTTTTTTTTTTTACTTCACGTGGGGTTTGGGCGTATCTGGGATCTGGCTATCTTGTAACCACTACCAGAAAAAAAATAAAAAGAAAAGGGCAACCAAGTATCGACGCTAAAGAAGACGAGGTCGACGTACAATAGCGCGTGAAATGCGACACGAATAAGGTACGAAATGAGTGGATAATGAACAGGAATAACTGAGAATACAGATATAATGAACATTTAATCACCGGATCGCTTGAACCAGTTTGTAAGTCGACCTCGTCTTTGACGCCGACACTTAAATGACCCTCTCCTTTTTTCTTTATTGCGATGACGACTTGTACGCGGTGATGTGTCTGGCGCCTTACCGTCGTACCCAGAGACGGTGTACGAGCACTTCCTGTAGCAGCGTGTGACGTCGTAGGTTGCAGACTCGAACAAGTAGAACTCGCTTCAGCGACTGTCGGCGTTCTGTATATCTAGTAACTTAAACATGTAGTCTTCGATAACGATGTACATGAATGCAACCTTTGGGTTTATTCGTCGAAAAAGCCACGATATATACAAGAACGCTTTTAACGTGTTATATCGGTGGACACAGTGTCGCGCGTCGTGAGGAAACTTATAGCGACTACAGGCCAGTTTCCGAAAGAATTGAATTTATTCGTGATTCAGACGCACAAACGGAAATTGACGAGTGCATTGAAAAGTTCGCAATGGCGAGTTTGGACTGAATACCTATTTCAAGCCAGATTCGGAGCAGAAAGAAAAAGTCGGCTTTATCGATCCCGGTGTCTGCTCCGTATACTTTTGCTCAGGTGAGTATGTACGTGCACGCATACACATATACATACATACCACGTATCCCAGGGAACTCGTCCCATAAAAATTTAGATTAGCAAGTACCACGTAGCTGGAAAGAACCAACGTAATGTTTACCGCGTCGCTCGGAGCAATTGAGTCAATACTGTTTTTGTTTAGCCTAACTAGGTACATTATTCGCGATCAATTAATGAACTTCTCAGATGTTATCTTCAGAGCAAAAGTGTAAATGACAAGATGTAAACCCATCCTGACAAAAAAAAATGCGATTCAGCTTTCTGTTCCGCAGTACGCGCTACATAACAGTTCTTTCCAAGTTGAATCGGGAATTTCATTTTCAGGATGGTCTGCAATTTTCTCAGTGGTGCACACACGCACGCACACCACGTAATGGTAAGGCGGCAACCTCAAACGAACAGCGCCGAGCGCGGCGTTGCCCCGCCCCTCCCCCCCCCCCCCCACCACCATCCTCGTCAAACGCTCTCCTCACTAGGGCAAGCTCGTCTGCGCTATTACTACACACGCCGATCGCTCATTCGAGATGAAGTGCGTACGCAGCGGAGCCGTACATACCAGCAGGTGCGACACAACCGCAGTGATATTATAACTACGCGCATTCCAGTTCACGCGTCGTCCGGCATTCCGCGGTTCTCCCTTTCCCTTTTTGTCCCCACGCGTCCTCACTCGATCCAGATCGTTCGGCGAAGCTTGGAACTCCCCTTGGGGGTTTGCGAAACGCTAAATACGCAGAGGTGAAACCCCTAACCAAAAGCGTTTCTACAAAATCCCGTCTCTTTTTGTGCGTGTGAGTGAATGAGTGAGTGGCTGAGTGACTGAGCGAGTTACTGACTGTCTGGCTGAGTGACTGACTGGCTGTGGCTGACTGACTGAGTGGGTGACTGACTGACTGACTGAATGGGTGACTGACTGACTGCTTGAGTGATTGACCGAGTGACTGGGTGGCTGAGTGACTGACTAAGCGAGTTACTGACTGATTAGCCGAGTGGCTGACTGGCTGTGGCTGACTGGCTGAGTGGCTGACTGAGTGGCTGTGGCTGACTGACTGCCTGAGTGAGCGAGTGACTAGGTGACTGATTGACTGACTGCCTGAGTGATTGACCGAGTGACTGGGTGGCTGAGTGACTGACTGAGCGAGTTACTGACTGATTGGCCGAGTGGCTGACTGGCTGTGGCTTACTGAGTGGCTGACTGCCTGAGTGAGTGACTGCCTGAGTGAGTGACTGCCTGAGTGAGTGACTGACTGAGTGAGCGAGTGACTAGGTGGCTGAGTGACTGGGTGGCTGAGTGACTGAGCGAGTGCTACTGATTGGCCGAGTGGCTGACTGAGTGGCTGTGGCTGACTGACTGACTGACTGACTGACTGCCTGAGTGAGTGATTGACTGAGCGAGTGACTAGGTGGCTGAGTGACTGGGTGGCTGAGTGACTGAGCGAGTGCTACTGATTGGCCGAGTGACTGACTGGCTGTGGCTGACTGGCTGAGTGAGTGGCTGTGGCTGACTGACTGACTACCTGAGTGAGTGACTGACTGAGTGAGCGAGTGACTAGGTGGCTGAGTGACTGAGCGAGTGCGTGACTAAGCGAGTGAGTGACTTAGTGGCTGAGTGGGTGACAGAGTGAGTGAGTGACTGACCGACTGAGAGAGCGAGTGAGCAACCGAGCGAGCGAGCGTGTCTAGTTCGCGACAGTGTACTATATACGTGACGTTTCCCCATCGCTCGCAGCGCGCGTTGTTACACGCGAGAGGACAGGACGGTCGCACATGCGCACAAAAAGCGCTCGTCACATCGTTGGCCCGCGCGGCGTCCTGCATGCCTGTCAACTCACGCGCGAAGTGCGTTCTCCGCTCGCCGAACGCGAACACGCCACATATGATGCGTAGCTCACTAAAGACCAACCATGTCGCTAAAAATAAAAGAAAGCAACTCCGACATCAAACAATCCCATATGAACATATGGGTACACCATATAACAACTGGTATGTTCTCATATATAATATGTAGCTTGCCAAGCCTTGTATCCAATTATCTCGCATGAACCACGTGGGCGTCCGTATTTCGTGTCTCCCACGTAACTTGTTCAAAAAAAAAATTAAGAAATATGCGAGTGCCACGTGGCTGGACAGATCAGAGGTAATGTTTGCCGTCGCTCGGAGCAGGTCACGCTATTTCTTGTATTTAGCCGAGTTACACTAGTTAAGTAATGAACTCCATTACATATTATATTCCGAGCGAAAAAGTGTCAATGGAAAAATCGTAGACATGCTGAAATATTTTCGATCCAGCTTTCTGTTGAACAATATGCGCTTTACATTAAAAACTTCGAAGCCTGAAAATACAGCCCGCGAGAGGTTGCGTATATAGCTGTTTTTTTTTTTGAGCAGGCAAAATTTATGACGTCAGGGCTAGCCGCTTCGGCTACCCGACGTTGACGTCACCACGCATCAGTCCTATCCGCGCTTTTTTTTTTTTCGGCTCCTTTGTCCTCCCGGTAAGTGCGGTGGTATTGCTGAAGGCGTAATTTACTAATTACAGCTCAGATTTTTTCTTTCTTAGCGTAACTTTAAAGAGACAGCGGTCTTTCTGGCGTGCATACGTTTATGGTGCAACGTCCGACCCGGCCATTCATCACCCACCACGTACAGCAAAGTCTACGCCCGCCTGATTCACGAACACATTGCTACTGACGCGCAGGTTTTTCCCTTACTTAGAAATCATCCTTCTCTCCCCACCAGTCGTCCCGGAGAGCGAGTGTAGCTCCACGTTTGCGCTCTTTCTCTCTCCAATTCCCTTCCCACCGCAGAGTAGCCGGTCAGTGATGTCTATACGCCGGCTAAAATCTCTTCCTTTCATTGAAGTTAGTTAATCCTAGTTTAATGGCGCAAAAGCGACTGAGGCCGAGCTGCGCCAGTAACAGGACAGTACAAGGTCCAATCAATGTTAAGGCAGCAATAGCTGCGTTACCTTAAAGTCGATGTAAATACGCAATATCTTTGTTTCTATCCTTATCTTCTGTAACCCCCCCCCCTTATGTAATACCCCGACAGGGGTCCTTAAGGAAAAATACGTGATGATGATGATGATGAATTTCATCTAAAAAAAAACCTGGACACGTTACTGAACGGCACTAGCGGCTCGTCGCCCAATATTGAGGCAGGGTGTAAAGGTATGCATACGCGAGTGATACAAATTGTCGAAATGTTTCCGCTTCTGCGTGTCTCAGTATGTGGACACGACGTAACGACGTGGTTTATAGTGCAAGCGATTCATTGCCTTTCTCGCTCGCAGGTTGGTGGGGGTTTTCTTTTCGAAATAGAAAATTTCTTTCATTAAGGGTCTATCTATCTATCTATCTATCTATCTATCTATCTATCTATCTATCTATCTATCTATCTATCTATCTATCTATCTATATATCTATCTATCTCTCTATCTATCTCTCTATCTATCTCTCTATCTATCTATCTATCTATCTATCTATCTCTCTATCCATCTATCCATCTATCTCTCTATCCATCTATCTATCCATCCATCTATCCATCTATCTATCCATCTATCTATCCATCTATCTCTATCTCTCTCTATCTATATCTCTCTATCTCTCTATCTATCTATCTATCTATCTATCTATCTATCTATCTATCTATCTATCTATCTATCGTGCCAATTGCAGAGCGCATGCGCGCGCACACATACACATCCTGGCGACGGCGACCGACGCCACGGTCTGGCGCCAGCCAGCGCTGCAGCGAGGCACCACGGAGACCGACCGACCGACTGACTCACCCGCTTGCGAGCCTCGAGCGAGTCCGACCCCAACGGCGCGGCGCCGGAGCGTCGGCTACGGCGGCAGCGCACGTGCATGCATGCATGCATACACGCATACACGCGGGAGGTGGGTTCCGTGCGCAGAGAACGCTCCCCCGCTGCGGAGAGGGACGAGTTCCGCGTGTGTGTGTGTGTCTATATGCATATATGTATGTATATAGACGCATAAACCCGTAGACTCGACTCGCGCACCACGTGACCACGTGAGCGTACGCCGATGGAGACCGGCGCTGGCGGCATGGGTAGCAGAGCTTGCTTTATATTTTTTTAATGCTTCAGGGTTAATAAGAGTGCCAAAGTGAAAAAAAAAAGTGAGGAGGCGATCACGGGGTAGAGGTACGGAGGAGATCAGAGAGCTTATAATAGCGTGTATGTATGTATGTATGTATGTATGTATGTATGTATGTATGTATGTATGTATGTATGTATGTATGTATGTATGTATGTATGTATGTATGTATGTATGTATGTATGTATGTATGTATGTATGAATGAATTTACGTGCCAAAACCACGTTCTGATTATGAGGTACGCCGTAGCGGAGGGACTCCGGCAATTCCGACCGCCTGGGGTTCTCTAACGTGCACCTAAATCTACGTATGTATGTATGTATGTATGTATGTATGTATGTATGTATGTATGTATGTATGTATGTATGTATGTATGTATGTATGTATGTATGTATGTATGTATGTATGTATGTATGTATGTATGCGTGCATGTGTGCATGTATCTTTCGACTGACGGTAGCCCACTCCGGACAACCGTCAGTTGCACGCTTCTGTTCCTCGAAGAGGCAGGACGTGCATGTCGAGTGCGCTCCCGAACGACACCTCGCAATGCTGTGAACGCGGTTTCAATCGTGGATCCGGTACCTCAAATGTACTTAAAGAAGGGAATTGCGCTAAAAAAGACACGGACGAGTAAGGACATGGACGGGCGCCCGTCCATGTCCTTACTCGTCCGTGTCTTTTTTAGCGCAATTCCCTTCTTTAAGTATGTACGACCGACTCGCCCAACAACGTGCTCTCCTACCTCAAATGTAGGTGCGACGTAATGCTAACGCATTTCTTTTTCTCACGTTTACCGCTAAATCGCCATTGATACGTTTTTTTTTTAATGTACCGTTTTCGCCAAAAGTATATAGGGGCTACGTCGCTCGCAATCGCCACACTATTAGGCTCTTAAAGGGACTTCATTTGGTACGTCGTAAGTTCCCAACGCCACCGGGAACGCAAAGAACTGTCGTCAGCGCCATCCAAGGAGCGTCTAGGGAACCGCACCCCCCGCAACCAAACAGCATACATACATAATAAAGGCGCGGAGCAGCTCACATATTTTTGCGAAAGATTGTATACCTTTCTTTTCCGTGGCCCTTTAGAGGGACACTCAAGCAAAGAATATCTTATTTTGTTTTAGCGCAAGCTGAACAAGTACAACAGAAAGGCACATGTGACACACACGCAGATGTGCCTTTCTCATGTCCTTGTTCAGCTAGCGCTACAACGAAATAAGATATGCCGTACCAACAAGCCCCTATAGCTATCCTATAAGGGAAGAATAACACGAATTGTGTTAGTAAACTACACTTCTACAATGTGAAAAAGAAGGAAATGCCGCTCTTAATACTGTGAGAGGGAGGGGTCCGCTAAGCCCGCAAAGGCGCTAAAAACGAAATACGGTTGGCGATGCGTCGCCTTCGAAGTTATCGCTCCCCTCTCACCGTGACGTCACTCACTGCGGCGTCTGGTCGGACATATACGTTAATCGTTCATCGCCAAATGTGGACCACATTGTATATTCTAGAGGAATCGAAGGGAGCTAAATAAGCGAGTTTCGAAAATTATACACTGTAAACGAAAATAAACCCAGCTGGGAGTTCTTAAGAGGTAATGTGCCCTAAAACCTCCCCTCGTCAAATATTTACTCCGATGTATGGGAGCAAAACAGCGCCATTCCCTCGTTTCACTCCGCTGGCTAGCTGCGGGAGTATTAAGGCGACATGACGCGATTTTACTCCGCTTAAAAATCTTGTTCTCCCGTGAAACTCCGACAGGGAGTTTTAAAAAACTCCCCTCCGCCGAAAAAGTTGGTCACGTGGCGCTTCCCATGAGGCTGTGCGCCTCGCCAGCGACCGGGCGCGTTCGGCGGAGCCGGCAGTGCTCATGGCTGACGGTTTGTTTACGTCTGTGAAGTGTCGTTCCGTGACAGCGTTTCGTCAATTTGTTTCCCGTATTTCCTTCCAGAAAGTGTTACGGCATGCCTGAAGCTCACTGTATCTCAGCTTCAAGTACATTAGCTGTGATCACTTTGCTGACAACGTTGATTGCAAGAGCAACGTTTTTCAGTGCGAAAAAAGGCTTAGGTATACCTCGAAGCTGCTCACTGGCTCGTGATGTTGGTTCAGGTTCTGACTGTGTTTTCGTGCTGCGCGACCCTGGCGTGTGTTCTACAGTGCGTGAAATGCGACTTCTATGTCCTTTTGGGTACATGCTGGCAACGTCCAGTGTAGTGTTTGAAAGGACCGCGTAGCAATGGCAACAGCAGCCACTGTTCGAGCGACGACATCCGTTCTAGTCGCGTATGAATGGCGTACCCCAAGTTCGTTGCGGTGCTGTGTTGCCAGTGAGAAAGACCGGAGTGCAAGCAACTGTTTTTATGTATCTGTGAACGGATATCCTCGCCCGAAGAAAAAACGGTAGGACATAAGTATGCGTACTGAAAATAAAGCTTCTTATTGAGCAATGTGAATCGAATTGTTATCGCGCATATAGGTTTTGGTCACGTCGTTGTTTCCGATATTGCATTAACATTACGCTCTATCCGAGACACTGATTTAGACATGCCTGCTGGCTCCGAGTTTAAGGATTCGCTCGACAGATCAGCGACGTAGCTCCTTTTCACAACCGAGAGAGATTGTTTGGACGCGGAGCAAGTAGTGCGGTGTATAAAGTGTATGACTGTGCATTTTTCGGTGTTGCGTCGGCTGCTGCGGGTCATGCTCACGCGTAATAATTTTTTGCTACGCTACCACTATATCGCAAAAATTTAATTTTGCTATGTAGCACACTCATTTACATTTTTCTTGCTTTCTGTAACTAACGCACTACTTTTTGGCCGCGAACGCCGGCAGTGTGCGAAGTCGCTTCAGCACTCACAGAATGACATGATTTTGAAAAATTACGTCATTAACTTTTTTTCTCTCACTATTCTGAATTAACAGTTTTGTGTTGATTAAGGTATTCGGTTAATTTGAGAGAGGCAGATCTCGTATGAACGAGCATGTGAGTCGTAATTCTGAAAACAGCACAGCTGCTCCCTAGGCGGTTTCGAGGCACACAATATCGTGGCTATATATACTGACACCGTTGCTTCTAGAGTATCGCGTGTACGTGGTATGTCTTCCAAATTTCTGCATTGGGCGTTTCTGGAATGTTTATGTATGTCATGATATATGTGCTTTCATTGACTTGTTTCGTCGAATTTGACGCGGTCTCCTGTGCATATTTCGAAATTTGACCAGCAGCCTCTGCATGTAAACATGTTCGCGCAAACTCACGCGATGGCTCTTTTTATACTCCCGTTGCACCTCGAAAAAACTCCGCCAATAGCAAAGCAAAAAATAAAGAAAAGACAGAAACTCCCATAATTCCACGCAAAAATTCCGCTCGTACGGAGTAAAAATTCTACTCCGATCATACGGAGCAAAAAAAACTCCGAACCGGGGGGTCGCTAGAGGACAAGCAGTATAGTCCCACCTCGGAGTTATTTCCGTTTACAGTGTATTTACTCCCTCGCCCGGCGCAGCTCAAATACGGGTGGCGAAGTGCTTCGACATCAGTTACGTCACGCTGACGTTGCCGGCGCAGCAGTTTTGGCGCGAAATTCAAGCGGCGGAACCTTTTTTCTGTCGTTTTTTTTTCTTTGACTAGAAATATTTTCTCCCTTTGCGGTATAGGCGGAAATTCGTTATGCGAGACGGCGGGGGCTCGCAACCGAACGCGGCCACTTCAATGGGAATCAGTTGCACGAGTGTACGGCGGTCATGGTGACGTAGGAGGACGAAATGGAAAAGTAATTGCAGGTGGCACCCGCGCAGGCATCGTGCGTTCAATCACGAAACATGAATCTAATCAGGCCTTTGCGGGGGCCTGAAAAAAAAATAGACAAAAAAGAGACAGAGATACAAGGCGGTTTGTAATTACACACCGCATAGTAAGGCGGTAGCAAAGCGTGCGACGCGAAATGAGACGAGCGGAGCCGACAACGCAGCGGAACCTCGGTATAGCGAAGACATTCGTTATAGCGAATCGCGGCGCAGTTCGGCTCCGGAAACTGCGTACACCGAGCGGTGAACTCAACGTGGGTGCCGGCGAAACAATTGGCCCTTGCTGAATGGGAAAAGCATCGCACTTCTACACTTTTATCTCGAACGCTATTCCACGTTACCACTTAAGTACTGTTAGACGATAGCTGAACGACGACTTGTGCGAGACAAAAAAACAATAAAAACCACTCTTCAATCAAACGTCACTGCCAAAAAGAAATAGACACGCGGATAGAGACACCGCCGATCCTGCAGCCGTTCCATCAAACCAGCTTCGACACACCAATGCCACGGAAGAACACGAAGGCAATAAAAAAGAAACGCAAGGCGATTCGAACCGTCGTCTGCCGTAGCCGGACGTCTCAATCACACCTCCCGGAAGACAGCTCATAAGTTACCAAAAAGATGATGCAGTTCGACAAGCATTTGCGGCCCACACACACACACACTCAGTGGTATTCGCGATAGCTGGGAAAGGCCGTAGACCTGCAGTGGACATAAATTCGGATGCTGGCATTCACAGACAGAGACAGGACAGGCAGAGATAGACGGACAGATGCAGAACAAACAGAGACAGACAAAAACACAGAGGCAACGCCGCAGGGAAGAGCTCGCGACAACAGCATGTACAGCCCCACAGGCAGATTCGAACGCGCCAGCGCGATATGCAAGTAGTACAGGCACATAGAATAAGAACGGCATCGGTGAGGAGGAGAGAGAGATGTCCGAGGAGGAGGGCACGAGCGAGGAGACAAGACAAGGAACGAGCGAAAGTCCTTCCAGCTGGCGCAATCCGTCATCCGCCCACATTTTTTACACGCGCAGCTCTTTCTCTCCACTCCTTCTCGGGGAGCTCCGAAAACAACAACCACGCAAGCAAGGCCCACGACTGAGGAAGGCGAAGCGAGAAAGAAAGCAATAAAATATCAGCAACAATCAATAATGAGGAAAAAAGAATAAAACGAAGGTGAAAACAAAACGCAGGAGTGCCGCTTCCGGGAATAGCTCTCTCTCTCATGCCACCCTCACCCAGTGTGCGTGTGAGGACACGCGCGTGCGTGGTTATGTACCCCCTTCGAAGACTGGGGGGGATCCAGATGTGGTCCTGTCGACGCTCTCGGCCTCCCCCTCTCCTTTCCCTAAGCTGTTTAAAAACGAGGCTCCCGTCATCGCCGCCTTGAAAGAGAGCCGTCCAAAAAGGCGAGAGAGAAGGACTGCCGTAAACAATGAGAACGGCCGACTGAACGCGCGAATCACGAACCGTGGCGCGCTGCGTCGGATTATCGGCTGAGGAGAAAGTATAAGTTGAATAGTAGGAGACTACGAAGTAGTAGTAGTAGTAGTAGTAGTAGTAGTAGTAGTAGTAGTAGTAGGAATTGCTGCAGTACCCCGGTAGAAGAGTTGGCAGTGCTTGTGAAGAGAAATGGGATACGAAAGGTGGGGAGGTGAACCGGTACGTAAACATCCAGGTTATCTCTTCCCCTGCACTGAGGAATAGATAAAAATGGACGACAAGGTAGTAGCAGCAGTATAGTAATAGTAGTAGTACAAGGAAGAAGAGACTGTGTAGTATGACAGTAGCAGTATTAGTAGCAGCAGCAGTAGTACAAGGAGGAAGAAACAATGTAGTGTATCAGTAGTTGTAGTAGCAGTCGGAGGACAGGGAGTCGTAGTAGTGGACGGGGGAGGAGAAGTAGTAGCAGTAGCGGCGGCCGTAGCAGTAGTTTTCAGACCCAAGAATACACTCCACGCAAAGTTTGCCGTTGAGACGCTTATATTGTTCATGTTCGCGACTAGAGCATAGACATTACACGCGATTCGTAACCCACCTCACTGGATACACAGTTGTATGCTAACGAACGTCATGAATGATACCTTAATTTATACTTCGAACGAAGGAAAGGGGACCGAAGGTGAAAAGCGACAGCGTTGTAGCTTGAGTGTGCCTGTGACCAAGTACATGAACTTGCAATCAAACACGAGGTTTCACAGATTCAATAAAAAAAAAAGAGGGGGGGGGGGGGGGGGCGAACACGCTTACAATAAAACAAAGCGACAAGGTTCAACAATCTGCACACTAACGCTTACAAAGTGCTTCTTGAACTAGGCAAGTATTAATGCTAGCAGACTGCCTTTAATTGAGCAGTATTCATTACAGCAGGCATAAGAAACTGTAAAGTATGCTCGCCATAATTGGCACGGTTACGAGGAACTGCCCATTCTTGAACAGTCCTTGTTAAAACAGGTTTTTCTTTGTGCTCAAGTCTATAGCAACAGGTTTGAGGTAACTGGACACTTCAGTTGGTGAAAGCCTAACGTGATATAGCAATCGGTATTCAAGCACGTTAAAAGCAGATAATCTGAATGCCTTTGAATTCATACTCGCATTTGTGCCAACGGTTCCTGCTGCTCAGCTGCCCTAATCTTTTTGTAAATCTTAGTCTTCATTGCTAATTCCCATCAAAGTGGCTTAAATTCGCTTTAATTGCACTTTCAGCGTTCATCTGCGATTAGACAGCGCTAAATCATTTATTCAACCGGTCAGTCGATCAATCAATCAGCCGACCGGACAACCAAACAGTCAGTCAGTCAGAAGTCGAGCAGCCAACCACTGAACCAGTCAGCCAATCGATCAGTCAGCCAACCAGTCGGTCAATGAACTAGTCAGCTAACCAGTCAGCTAACCAGTTCGATCAACCACCAGTCAGTCAATCGCCTAGTCTTTCTGCAATCTCAGTACGCCGGTCGATCAAAGGAAACACCAAACAAGTCGAACATGTGCGTCAAGTATGCCAATGCGGTCCAAGTCCACACACGCGCGCGCACGCATACGCACATCACAATTCGAGGAAAGCGGCAACAAACATGGCGTGTGGACGGCAATACACACGCCCAACAGATCGAGTCAACCGAGGACTCTCCTTCGAGGCAAGACAGAACGAAACGGGGGCGTCGAATCGGGAGGGGGGCGGGGGGTTGGGGGGGAGTTTTGCGAGGGAGAAAAACCACGACGAGACGGACTTAAAAAAACGCGTCGTCCCAGCAGCTCCAGCAGCTGGGAGCGCCGCTTTGACAGCAGCTGCTCGCCGTGTTCTGTCAAACAAGTCGCTCGCGGCGACCCACATTAGGGCCGGGGCGCTCGAAGCTACAGAGACAAGACAGTCGCTTCGCGCAGGTACACACTGGCTGCCACGGTGTGTGTTTTACGGAGGGAGGGTGTATACAGGGGGTGGGGGGGGGAGGAAACCCAACAAAAGAAAAGAAAGAAAACTGCCGCGTGAAACGCGCTGACGGCATCTGCGGTGAGTCACCCGAAACGACAACGACGACGACCATGCAAGGCGCGCCGTCGTGCATATCCACGCACAATGAATCCGTGACCGCGTCCACTGCTCATTCATCGACCCGGCGGTCACTTCGAGGCCTAAGTGGGACAAGCAAGTTTCACCGGCGTGGCCACATCGAATAGGGGACAACAGGTGACGTCGGTTACGCCGAGTTACCACTATACCAAGGAAAGCTCGGCGCCGTATGGAGTTTCTGACAAGAAGCTTGCCAGACGTTTCTGAAGTAGCGATCGTTCAGCTATCGTAGGAATTATCGATGCCTAAGCGGATTTGTCTAATCTTAGTGCTTGCTGCTCCCCCCCCCCCAAAAAAAAAGAATGTGCTTGTAAAGCTACAGCCGGGTGAGTTGAAATTGATGCATTCTAGCATGCATCGATGTATGGCACAGCCGCTCGATCGTCCTGTGTCCCCGAATTATTTGTTGCGTCGCCGTCGCTTTCCAAGCCGATTCGAAAAACTGCGAAGTTACTTCGACTCGTCCTTCGAGATCGCTGAGCACTGGTCCACCTTTATATATAAGCACAGCAGGGAAATCCATGACGCCATATCGCGCTGAAACTGACCAAGTTGTAAAGTCGCAAAGCCTTTTTTTGAGAAGCCTGAAGAACGAAGTTTAGGCAAATATTTGAACGTCGCCGTAAGGCTTCATTCTAGCCACCATCCCTGCACTCGGTGGAGCGGGTTAAGCCAGCGCGCGGCGACCGATCTCGGAGCCCATGCTCCGAAGAAAGCCACAAGTGTTCAACAGGAAAACTTATCAAGCTATCATACCCATGTTCAAACCCATGCGCCTCAAGAGTTATCGTCGTTTTAAATAAAAATACATGTATTCGCTGTTCCCTTTCACACTGATTACGACTAAACATGGTATTGAGAACGGAAACAGCGCTTTCTTCTTCCTAACGTGACTGTTTGGGCGTGTCGGTAAGACATGACTAAAAACTTTTAAGCGCACAACCAGACGCTGACGATTGCTTCTCCCGTCTTTCACCGTCCTCGTCCGCTTGTGGGCTTAAAAAAAAAGTTTCTTGCCATTTCCTTTCCCGTTGCTTGCGCGTGTTTCCGCGTCGCAAACTCTACACTCGGCGCGGTAGGACGCATAGCCTCCGAGATCGGGATCTCTGAGGCCACGTCGGACGTGTCACGGGGGAAGGGAAAAACCCGCTTGGCCAGAGTGCCCAGTCCTGTGCTGCGCGTAAGCGTTGAATGACACAGGAACCACGACAGGAAAGACCTACGGCGAGTGACTGGCCCTCTCCGATGACGGGGAAACATTATCGAACGAATGAGGCAATGACTAAACCCATCGCGGCGGCGTCCCAGTTTCGGTGACCCGCGACGCTTGCGAAGAGTCCGTCCGTCCCGTGCGCGGTCGAAACCGGTAACTACGCGAAACCAAGGTTGCTTAATAGCGGTTTTTCTTTTTAATAGTTAACGACCACCTCTATGACCTCACGCGCGATTAGCGGCCAAACCTGGGTGAGTCGTTGCCGTTTACTGTATACCGGAGAGCTCGACAGGAAAAGCGAACGGAACGACTGTTTAACCCTAATGGCGAACTTCTCATATCCCGGGCGTTTTAGCGCACACTCAAAATTTTTTATAAAAGTTACCTGCGGAAGATTGCACAATCCTAGTCCATGCGACTCTTTAATACTGTAATGGCGAGCTTATCATATTCCGGGCGTTTTAGCGCACACTCAAAATTTTTTATAACGGTTACCTGCCGAAGATGGCACAATTCTAGTTCATGAGCTGGTCTACTCGAAAGGACGGACACTGCTTGCACAAAAAATTGAAATGCATAACCGACTAATTAACAAAGAGTCACCAATTAAGTTTCTAACTAATTGCTTTTGGACCTTATTGCAATTTTCAAATGCTAACCGTGGAGTTCACAAGGCGGATCCACATGGAAATAATTCTCAGCATGACACCAGTTTCGAGATATCAATTCCCGAACTTTGCGGAGAAATGCAGTGGCGTTCGAGTTACTTAACAAAAAACGTCGTCTGACACCCAGAAGCACAAAAATGTAACTGGAACGCCAAAGCGTTTCTCAGCATTCGCGTTCTCCGCAATTTCTCCGCAGTTCGCGAAGAAAGAAAACCGTCCGAAGCCAGACGGTCGAAGATTAGGCAAATCAATGTACCGTGTCCAACAACAACGGCCATCTGGCAACGCTGACCGGTACGCGGTGTGTACCGATCATCTCCGGGCAGGCTAAACCACCCCATGCGCAGCTCCCGCGTACGCCGTAGTGCCAGAGGTCCCTCTACAGTAATTTCCTCGCCTCTTAAGCCGCGCCATGCATCGCGTAGAAAGAGAAGGGGGGGGGCCCACAAACGGACCCGACGGCGTTCAAAATCAGAAGGCCACACAGCTATAAAGAGGGGAGCCCCGTTATTTTGTCGGTGAAGGTCTCGTCGCGCAACCACTGCACAGCCGGGCCACGAAAGAGCAGCAGCAGCAGCAGCAGCAGCAGCAGCAGCAGCAGCTCGGCCGTCCGAACCGGCAGCCTTGACCCATCAGACGGACCGCGCGCATATAATACGCTACGGCTATACAGAGCGCGTGCGTTCACGCGAGCCTATTTGCTTGCTCGCTTATACGCGTGCACGCTCGCGAATTGGTAGC
This sequence comes from Dermacentor albipictus, assembly GCF_038994185.2. NCBI lineage: Eukaryota > Metazoa > Arthropoda > Arachnida > Ixodida > Ixodidae > Dermacentor > Dermacentor albipictus. Next base: position 115,178,561 of record NC_091828.1, read on the forward strand.
AGCGTATCGCCGACGCTTCTCGATGCGAGGGGAAGGGGGGCACGGCGTCGTCTGCTTCGCGTCAAAAAAAGTGAGAGAAGACCGCGTCGCGTCTCGATCAAGCCGGAAACGAGGCGGCACGAGCAGCAAGCACGCCAGACGCTGCGACGGCGGCAGTGACGGGTGCGACATACCGCACGCGTACGTGTGTACACAAAACGCGGGCGTGCAAGCACGGACACAAAAGAAGGTTGCGGCGAGACCGCAGTACCCGTTTTGTAACGAGCAGACGTCAGTTTGCGTGCGTGCTCGCCAATACAAAGTGGCTAACAGACGATGCGCATCGCTGTGCACAGTTGCGCGCTCGCGCGCAAGTACACAGAGGCGTGGCCTCCGAGATCCGAGGACACGCGCGCGGCGACAACCCGCGCGCACCGCCCGATCTCGGAGGTAATATGAACGAGCCATAGAGTTTCCCCTACAAGAGTTCCCTTCTAGAAGACTTCCTGCAAGAGTTCGCTTTTCGGGCAGGGTCCGCGTGGGTGCTGGACAGCGCCATTCGTCCTTCCGGCTTCAAATAGGGATTTGTGACACGAGTCGCAAAATTGATCAGTTTCGACGAAACGTTGCGTCATAAATGCGACAATTCGCAACGCCTTATGCGTGTGCGCAGAGACTAAATGACCTCGTGGGTTCAGAGACCATAAGATTTCTCGGAAATTTAGGCCAACAAAGGTCGCATATTAAGCCTAACAAAGCCACAAAAAGACAAACGCACCGCCACTCATTCCCGTATAGTAGCTGGACGATCGCAGCTCCAGAGTTTCCTCTAGCGAGGTTAAGTAATAAACTCAAATGTTTAATCCGACATAGCCCCTCATACATTACTGTATTATATATAGCTACTATATAGCCTACGACTTCGACAGCGCAACATAACCCAAAGAGTTCCTGCTAGGGCGACACCTGTCGTCTGTTCGCTACTATATGAGCGAGCAGACGATCACCTGTGTCCGGGTCTCGCGTTATATCGTCACAGCACGAGAATCGTAGCCACCCACCTAGCCCACGGCAGCCAGTTTGCTGCGCAAGCACACATATCTTTAGATCTTACTCCGCGAACGGCCACCGGGCAGGTGCAGTTAAGGCAAGACGAATGACCGCGGGCGCCTTGAGGCGGTGCTTATTTTAGCGTATGTATACCGCGTCTTCTGCAATGCCACTCGGTCATCAAAAATTCCCCCGAGCGTAGGCGTCGCGCGCGGAAGGGACGGGACAGTGACACATTGCCCTTCCCCCCGCCCTCCCTCCCTCTCTCCCTTCCCACGAGTTGCGCATGTTCCAGAATTTTTGCGGCCCGCACCACGAATGCATGCGGCGCGATGCATTATGTAGTAGTTGCGTGCACTCCGGCGGCATGCAACTAGCGAATATCTAGATACACGCGTTCGTTTGTGTCAAGAGAATCCGCGGACTTGCACAGCCTGTCCGGAGATACGCTTTCGGAGGACATTTTAATGCGTCAGCATTAGAAGTGTCAAAGTGGAAAAGAAATGGATGTATGTGACGTTTGCGAAGCCGGTCACGTGGTAGAGGTGTCTGTCTGTATGTATGCATGTATGTATGTATGTATGTATGTATGTATGTATGTATGTATGTATGTATGCATGCATGCCTGTCTCTGTCTGTATGTCTGTCTCTGTATATCTGTCTGTCTCTGTATATCTGTCTGTCTCTGTATATCTGTCTGTCTCTGTATATCTGTCTGTCTCTGTATATCTGTCTGTCTCTGTATATCTGTCTGTCTCTGTATATCTGTCTGTCTGTCTGCCTCTGTATGTCTGTCTGTTTGTATGCCTGTCTGTGTGTGTGTGCGTGCGTGTGTGAGAACACATAAAACAGCGTTTTCGTCAAAAAAGTAACTGGAACGCCCATGCATTTCGTCGAACACTTTGAACACGAATATCTCGAAACTGGCGCAGTCCTGAGAACTCGCTGCAACTGGATGTGCCTCGCGAACTCCCGGGCTATAATTCACATAGTTAAATATGTGCCGTAAAGTAATTAATTTGAAAGTAATTTAGCGCAATTTTACGAATGTTTCAATTAAGCATCTTGATTTATCCTAGTAACAATGGCCGCCTCATCGAGTAACGTCGATCATTCCTTTCTTTTTCTTTCTTTACGGCGAAGGTGGTAAATGGGAATTCCACAACCGTTCTTGCGCGGCGGCGTTGAGTTCCTCTATCAAATATCAAACGACAGCAACGCAACTTGTATCGGAGTCCCGTTTTTCTCATTTTTTCCCCTTAGTTTTGAAACGTAATCAGATCAGTGATTATATAATTAATGTTGCCTCCCATATACCTCCGTCGAATATGCAAGAACTTCTTCGCGCGGTTTAATCCGTAAAACGCAATCGCAAATCTATAAACCGTAAGCCAGTAATCCTTCTTTTTTTTTGTTTTCCCTCAGGTATGGCAATTGCTCCGGAGACCCTGTCGTCGAGGTGGGCCGCCGCTCTGCGCAGCTCAGACCTCGGAATCCAGACGTGGGCAGTCCATCAAGCCCGTGAGGCGGCGTTGAGGCAGGGCCCTGACGTTCCCCCGTGGGAGACCTGAGCCCGGGTCGCGTTAAACCTTGCCGGATGTACAGTAAAGTTTTTATCCATATCCATCCATCCATATCCATCCATCCATGTCGCGTTTCAGCGGCTCAACGTTGGAGGGTCACCAGGCGTTCAAACGGGCTGCTATACATCGGTTTCTCAGATCGGCAGACATAAGCGAAAGCGTTTCTTCCTTTTTTTTTTTTTCCAGGGTTGTCACGCGGCATAATGTGGAGATTGGAATTGCGTGTGATCGTGCAGACCCGTTTCAATGCAGACGTTGCGGAGGGCAACGACACCACATCAAATATTGTTGCGCAAGAGCCACCGCGGTTCGTGCAGACGACTTCAGGTTGGACCGCTTCTCGTTTTCGCGCCCATTTAAAAAAATAAAAATAAAAAATAAAAAGCACACTTTCGCGAACTGTCTTTGACCCAGGGGACGTCCTCGTCGTCGAAAGCAGACGGCAAGCACGGCCGCTGCATGACGCAGGAGCAGAGCACTTCGAATACGGGACATGTTGTCTTCGTACAATAATTACACCGAAGGCGCGAAATAAAACAACGGACGAAGGAAGACGACACGGGACCACCACGTAGGCGCCCACCAGAACGTGCTCAGTTCGTACCATAGCAACCCGGTGGGTACAAGTGAAGCACATAAGGGTAACGGCGCAAACAGACGACCACAGGAAGCGAGACACGTACACACAAGTGTGTATGTCTGTTTGCGTGCACGTCTTGTGGTCGTCTGTTTGCGCCGTCACCCACATGTTTCAAGATGAACCAACTCGCCCAAAAAGAAGTATTGCTGAGGTATACAAGTGACGGCTGGTGTAAGCGCCGCCAATCGTTTGTGGATTTATCCACAATCTTAATAGTGTCTTGTATATAACAGTAGTGTATAATGTAGTAATTAATGAAGGGAAAATTACTTCTCTCCACGTTGCGGGTTTCCGCAGACATATTACGTCGGAGCCTTAGTAAGCGAGAAATTGAGGTAAATTCAGGACACGATTAGAGACTCCCTCCCCCCCGGACATTCAAGTACTTAGCCGATGACGAAAGCACTCATTTAAATTCAGCCACTAGTACTGAACCACTTCTTTACAGAAACATCATTGTATTGCATTATAACCGGAAAGAAAATGCTATTTGTCCAGTTCTATTTCAGCTTCAGAAAGAGAACTTCATTGACATTATTACCCTTGACAACGATGCCAACGGTCGAAAGGTTGCCTTTGCGCTCGACTCTGCGCCGCCCGCGCTTTCGTGTTTCAGTATAGTTTCGCTATCGCGTAGTGCTGCGCTGGTTTTGCTGGCTCGCGAAACTCCCACAAAGTGCAAGTAGCAGATATTTCCACGCACATGTGAAGTCTAGGGATGCCCGAACGGTCCACGCCACTTGAACAAACGCAGTTGCAGCGGCGAATTTTTTTCTGGTTTTCTGGGCTACCCCAGTGTAGAGTCTGGTTAACATCTGGTTAACATTGTCTGGTTAACATCCCTGCCTTCCTGTATGCTCTCTCTCTCGCAGCGGCGAATCCACCGCTCTGCCCTGTCTCGGTAGAAAGAAAGAAAGAAAGAACGAACGAGGAGAAAAAAGAAAGAAAGAGAGAGAAAGAAAGAAAGAAAGAAAGAAAGAAAGAAAGAAAGAAAGAAAGAAAGAAAGAAAGAAAGAAAGAAAGAAAGAAAGAAAGAAAGAAAGAAAGAAAGAAAGGGAAGAAAGAAAGGAGAGAAAGAAAGGAAAGAAAGAAAGGAAGAAAATGTACTGTCGTCTGTGGGGCGCCGTCTTACTAACCGACGGCAGCAAATGGCGGCGATGGCGTGTGCAACGTCACCACTCCCCGGTTGCGTAGCGGGAGATTTGAATTGCAATGAAGGCATTCGGAACACCTCGGGTGAAATTTTCTCGTGAACTAAGCAAGCGCTGCGAAGTTTCTGGAATGCTATTCAAACGCTTCATTTCGACTTCGTATTTGCCTTTAGTGTCACTTTGACAGTCAGTCGGTTTCGTGGCTACAGACTAATGCGAGATGACGCAGACGTACAGAATCACTCTCGCACAACCTGAACGCGAATCGGTTGCACTCTCTTCCCGTATAAGGCTCGGCGCGGTGCACATCCTATACATCCTGCATTACGGATATACTACAACATCCCGCACCGTTATGTATTTCTATAACGCCAATTCCCGACCGATGACGTTCTGTTTCCTCCTCTCGACGCAGACGACCGACAGACGGCACGCTGTTTACGAAACGCCGCGGCGACGGCTCGATCAGCTCGCGTATATAGATATATAATAGTAACAGACGGATATACGTTCGCGACCGCTTCCTCTGACTATAGATCGATCCGTCACGGTGCCCGCAACTCTCAAAAGCAGAGATGGAATCCGCGGTGACGTCACGTCCGGCGTTCTCTTTTAAAACCCGACTGGGTTGCACACGCACGCATACCAGCCACACGAGTCACGCGTGTGGTATACACCCGAGCACTCGAGAAGAGGACGTCGTGTCTGGAGCGCGTAATCTTGAGTGTGGACGGAGTGACCGATTGCCGGCGCGTTGCAAGCGATTCTGGCCGGCCTTTGTGGAAGGCGGTCTACGTACTTCAACTGCCAAGACGTACTTCGAGCCCAAGTCGACGGAACGCATTCGGAAGACGTCTCGGCGACCTGACGCCAACCTGGCGTCGACAAGAAAGCCAGGAAGCACACACATCGTCGCTGTAATGCGAGCACGCTGCGCGAGCGAGCCTACGAACACACACACACACACACACACACACACACACACACACACACACACACACACACACACACACACACACACACACAACGTAGCTTACATTAGGCGCATAAGCGTGAATACGTTTTCTCGTGCACAGGCGACCTTTCAGTCGTGTTTTCGAGCATTCTATGTATTAAGCCGCCACCTTGTTTGGACAGCAAAGTAACGTCCATCTTTCCCTCTCTTTTTTTTTTCGTTTACTTCGATGTCTTCGCGAAGCTTTTTTTTTAGCGGCTTTGTCAGAACTGGGACGAGACTTAAGATGACCGCTGTCGGCTTAAGCTGTCTGTATGAAACTGCAGTATGCGACGAGTATTATAGAACACAGCCTGAAAAGGCTCGTAGACGGCTGATTCCCAAGACAAATACTGGTCTTCTTTGGCAGTATCCCTTAAGAGGGAGAGAGAGAGGGGGGGGAAGGGGGAGGTCAAGGAGTGTCGGAACGGGGATGCAATCGAGTATACGGGTCGATGAACAAACACCTCGCCTTCCTCGTACAAGGATATCCCTTAACCAATTGACCGGGGGCGACCCCTCCCCCTTCCCGCATTTAACGACCGCGAGGAGATAACTGGGCGCGCCGCCTTATCACTGACAGTTCCAGCAGAGACACTTATGCGGCGATCTTGGCTATGAGCCGAGAGTCGTACAGGTTGAAGAAGTGATCGCCTGATCCCTTTTGCCTCGCTGAAAGACGCCGACGGCTTCAAAAACGAATCAGCGCGTTCTGACGCATCGGCTGAGAGAGAGAGAGAGAGAATGTTTCAGACTGCGCACACGTAGTCACTGGACGCGCCCACTGCAATGCAGTGAAGCGTTCTTCGCAGTGTGCCGAATTAGTCACACGGAGACCCAGATCGCGAGACGGAAATTTCAGGAACAACAACAACAAAAAAAAATAGATTGGAGCGGATGTACGACAGATCGACACACTCGAGTCACGATCGCGAGCTATACACAGCGTTCTGCTTATATATATATATATATATATATATATATATATATATATATATATATATATATATATATATATATATATATATATATATATATATAAAGGTCAGTAATAATTGCGTTCTAACGGTGTCAACCTACAAGGGAAAGAAACTTGGAGGTTAACGAGGAAGTTCGAGAAGAAGATATACGTATAAGGACCGCGCAAAGAGCGACGGTGTAAAGTGGAGGGCGAGCGGAGGTATACAGCCGACGCTCTGGTTGGTGTAAGGGTGTGCAGTAACAGACAGATTTACAACTTATTTCACATTTAAGGGTGAAAATTATTTCACTGTGTAGCCGGCGCTCTCGTTGAGATTAGCAAGAGAAATGGGGTTGGGCAGGTCACGTATTGCTTCGGGGACGAATCCTGCGGTCTATTTAGGAGTTACGGATTGGTTGCCGAAGGGCAGGGAAGCCAGGTCGGGGAATTTAAGAGTTACGGATTGGTTGCCCAAGGGCAGGGAAGCCAAGTCGGGGAATTTAAGAGTTACGGATTGGTTGCCGAAGGGCAGGGAAGCCAGGTCGGGGAATTTAAGAGTTACGGATTGGTTGCCCAAGGGCAGGGAAGCCAAGTCGGGGAATTTAAGAGTTACGGATTGGTTGCCGAAGGGCAGGGAAGCCAGGTCGGGGAATTTAAGAGTTACGGATTGGTTGCCCAAGGGCAGGGAAGCCAAGTCGGGGAATTTAAGAGTTACGGATTGGTTGCCGAAGGGCAGGGAAGCCAGGTCGGGGAATTTAAGAGTTACGGATTGGTTGCCCAAGGGCAGGGAAGCCAGGTCGGGGAATTTAAGAGTTACGGATTGGTTGCCCAAGGGCAGGGAAGCCAAGTCGGGGAATTTAAGAGTTACGGATTGGTTGCCCAGGGGCAGGGAAGCCAGGTCGGGGACGGCAAGCGGGGTGATCAAATTGCGAAATCTGCAGCCGCACGGTGGGGTCAGCTGGTTTAACACCAAGGCGGGAGGGGGGGTGAGGGGGATCGGAGATTGCCGCAGAATTGTGGCTGTTTGGGCTTGTCGGTTTCAACGAATTGTAGCGCAGAAAAAAAAGACGAGAAACGAGACGACTGCAGTTGGTTGGTATAGTTGGCGCTCGCCTGTCATCTCATTTTTGTTGTTGTTGTTGTTTCATCTTTCTGCGCGACAATGTGTCGTTATGGAGATCACAAACAGAGGCTTTCCTGCTGCGCCCGTGAACATGAAATTAGGCTGGACGTGTTCATTCCCAAGGAAGAGCCAATATCGCGTCGCCGCAGAAGCGTAATGCATGGGTCGTCTCACCGGGAGTCGCGTATATCGTGCGCTCTGTCACAACGAGTACGCGAGTACTCTAATTACAGCGCACATATCTTCGCATCGCGCCTCGATTATATGTCCTTCACACGCTGCCCTATCTGCTGGGCAGTTTCTTTGGTTTTTTTTTTTCTTTTTTTTTCGTGCGACATCCTCTTCGTGAGTGTAAGCCACGATGCGGCCAGCAGAATTTTTTCTTTACCGCTATAGCAGACCAGCTCTGGGCCGTCCGGCAAGCCGAAGATGCCGCCCGAGTCCAAGGACTTCGAGCCGCCACCTGAGGCTACCAGAACAAAAAACTGCCGGACCATTCATTAATAAGGTTTCTTCTTCTTCTGCTACCGCTATAGCGACAAAATTACAATGGACGCGCCAATGTAACCCTTCACTGCACGTAACACCCTAACGACCCCACTGCACAAAATATTTCGTGATTGATTGATTGATTGATTGATTGATTGATTGATTGATTGATTGATTGATTGATTGATTGATTGATTGATTGATGTCTCAAAGATGAGACGTCGTAGTTAACGCGTGACCACCCACCCACCGCATCGAAATTCAGCCGGCGGGGTCGGAACTCGAACGCTCGACCTCGTGCACCGCAACAGAACGCCTTGGTTTGACCGCGCCGATCGAGTTGGCTTTGACGCCCTCAAAAACATCGCAGTAGCCGCGCGAGACGCCCGCAAGAACGCCTCTGCGGGCAAGTGGGCGTGTCTAGAGCCCAGTTGTGACCACCAATGACCTCCGAGATCCGCGCCTCCGATCTCGGAGGCCACGCACCTTCACACTTGAGCTTCCTTACGACATGCCCTTAAAAGCACTGAGCACGAGCATTCTTCTTTTTCCTTTCTCTCCCTTAGAAGGGTGTCTAATAAGTTTTAAGCGCGAGCAAAGACCAGGACGAGAAGAAACACAGTCGCCTCCCATTCTGCGCCCGCCATCGATATATATATATATATATATATATATATATATATATATATATATATATATATATATATATATATATATATATATATATATATATATATATATATACACACGGCAACCGCCCTCGATCGGTAGTCGAACCAGCGACCGCGCGCTCAGTAGCAGCAGAACGTTACGGCCCAGCGATCCACTGGCCGCAGTTTCACCGCCATAACCGAGTTGCCACTCCACCAAGCAAGACAGAGGGAGAGAGAGAGAGAGAGAGAGAGAGAGAGAGAGAAAACGCATATTATACATCTCCGACGTCAAAAATCGCAATGCATGTGGATTTCTTTCCTTCCAACCTCAGCCCCACAGCAGCCAAAGCGTTTCCCGCGATACGTCCCGGTTACGTAGTATTCATTGTCCGTGCGCCGTCACACACCCGCACATAAAAAAAAGGAAGGAAAAAAAAGAAAAGAAAAGAAAAGAAAAGGTGCAAGGCCATGGTCGGGATAAGATATAGGCGGCCTTAAACGCGGATGCCCGCTTTCTATTCCTTCGCGCGTGCTTTACATTGTCTCCTTCCAGCCAGCACGTACGCTAAAACGGGGGCAGTCGGGCGTCATTGCACGCGGAGAGATACGACGGCCACGTCGGTCGGCATAGAAGGAAGGCACATTTTATCGGCGAAACACGCGCTCACGTCACTGCACGACGCGGCCGCAGGAGAACAATGGAACGAAAGCGTCGCCTTCCGAGTATATTTCCCCCCCCTTTTCTCTACCCCCCCCCCCCCAATTATGAGCTTTATCGTTTGCTAAAGTGCACAGAGTGGAGAACAGCAATTTACAATAGGCAGCGAGGCACTGGAAGTAGTAAGGGAATACACCTACTTAGGGCAGGTAGTGACGGCAGATCCGGATCATGAGACAGAAATAATCAGAAGAATAAGAATGGGCTGGGGTGCGTTTGGCAGGCATTCTCAGATCATGAACAGCAGGTTGCCATTATCCCTCAAGAGGAAAGTGTATAATAGCTGCGTCTTACCAGTACTCACCTACGGGGCACAAACCTGGAAGCTTACGAAAAGGGTTCTACTCAAACTGAGGACGACGCAACGAGCTATGGAAAGAAGAATGATGGGTGTAACGTTAATGGATAAGAAAAGAGCAGATTGGGTGAGGGAACAAACGCGAGTTAATGACATCTTAGTTGAAATCAAGAAAAAGAAATGGGGGCATGGGAAGGACATGTAATGAGGAGGGAAGATAACCGATGGTCATTAAGGGTTACGGACTGGATTCCAAGGGAAGGGAAGCGCAGCAGGGGGCGGCAGAAAGTTAGGTGGGCGGATGAGATTAAGAAGTTTGCAGGGACAACATGGCCACAATTAGCACATGACAGGGGTAGTTGGAGAAGTATGGGAGAGGCCTTTGCCCTGCAGTGGGCGTAGACAGGCTGATGATGATGAAAATAAAGATGGGGTGGGGGGGTGGCACTCCGGATTAATTGCGCTACCATCTGAAAGGAAAGAAATACATAATCTGAAGCTTTCACGCGCCAATCCTATGGGATTTGATTATGAGGCACGCCGTACGTGGGGCACACTTAGGTGTGAAAGGTGGGGGATCTTTAAAGGGACACTAAAGCGAAACAATAAATCAGCTTAGACTAACGAAGCATTGATTGAGAACCCTGCAGACAGTCATTTCGAAAAAAAAATGTAGTTTGGTTATTAGATGAGAATATGAAGGTCCAAGTATCGGTACTTGAATTTCGCGCCGAAACCCCAGCGCCGGTACGTCAGCGTGACGTCAGGGATGCCAAAGTATGTTTTCGCATTTGGGCCGCGTTGGCTGAATAAGGGTTCCCGAAACTTGCCATGTTTAATATTTGGTTCCTTTAGAACACAATGTAGTCAATCTGTACCGGTATACATAATTAGTAGGCCCTAGAAGATGCCATCAAAATCCAAGACGCCACAGCCACCAGGTGCGGGAACTTAAGGAGGCGTCGCCACCCGTATTTCGTTCTTGCGCTTTTTCTGGCTTACCAAACGTCTTATCGATGTAGGAGTGGTGTTTTTGGTGTTGTAGAACGGTAATTTACTGATGCTGAAGAAATCATATTTCCCTTTAGTGTCCCTTTAACGTGCACTTGAATCTAAGTACACGAGAAGTACACGACGAAAGCGCTGGTCAGCGGCAAAACCGAAAATGTCTGTTGCCAGCTGAACAGGAGACAACAACAAAAAAAGGAAAGACGTAGCGCGATCTGGACACCTGACAAAGACGCAATTACAACGCGGACGCGGTAGCCGAATGCCAAACGCTGCAGTTCATCGTGGAAGAAACGAAAAAAGAGGGGGGGGGGGATGACAAGTCGTTAGGAGTGCCGCGATAACGGAACAGCAATAACCAGCAGTAACTAACGCCGTACACCCACGGATTGCTAGCAGACGACACCAGGGGGAATCCACGCTACAATTAAGTGCGGTAACGACGGTGACTCATCTCAATTTCGAGGGGAATATTCTACCGGAACATTCCATACATCATCACCATCATCGTCCTATCTTTATGTCCATCGCCCAGGATGAAGGCCTCTTCCTGAAATCACACCTGTCCTCCGCCAACCGATTCCAACTGACGCCTGCGAGTTTCCCAAATTCATCGCTCCACCTAGTTTTCTCCCGTCCTCGATTGCGCTTCCCTTCTCTTGGCACCCGTTCTGTAACCCTAATGGTCCACCGGTTATCTGCCCTACGCATTACGTGACCTGCCCAGCTTCATTTCTTTCTCTTAATGTCAATTAGAATATCGGCTATCCCCGTTTGCGCTCTTATCCACACTGCTTTCTTCCTGCCTCCTAGCGTTACGCCTAGCATTTTTCGTTCTATCGCTTTTTGTACGCGGACCTTCACTTGTTTTCGAGCTTCTTTGTCAGTCTCCAAGTCTCTGCCCCATATATGTCAGCACCGGTAGAATGCACTGATCGTACATCTTGATTTTACTTATAATGTTAAGCTCTCAGGATCTGGCAATGCCTGCCGTACGCACTCCAAACCATTTTTTTATTCTTCCGTAAATTTGCTTCTCGTGATCAGGGTCCCCTGTGAGTAATTGACCTAGGTAAAGGTATACTGCTTCACAGACTCCAGAGGCTGACTGGAGACCTTGAACTCTTTTTTCCCTTGCCAGACTATACTGCAAAATAATTTACACCCTAAAAAGTGAAAAAGGGTGTAAACGTGTCTATAACTCACACCGTTAGGGTGTTATCTATATAACGGACACCCCAAGAGCGTGAGTTATAGACACATTTACACCCTTTTTCACTTTTTAGGGTGTAAATTAATTTACAGAATTCTAAGATAATGTTCAGTATACTGAACATTATCTTAGTATTCTGCATATTAATCTTCCGTACATACTGTTCTACGAACTTGCAAAGTCGCGTTTAAAAATATATCGAGCAGCAGGGGCAGCCCGGCCGACACGCGCCAAGTTGCCTCCACGCCGCGAGCGACCACGCATGCGCGGTCGTGGCAGCGCATTAAACAATCAGGCGCTGCCTGCTGCGCCGGAAATCACTAACCAACCAACCAACTTTTCTTTTACCTTGCCTTTTCTCGCGCACGCGCAGTGGTGTATGTCGGGTGTGTATTTATATGTGTACCTCGTGGAATAAACTTTAGTTGCAAGTCTGCGCCCGTCCTTGTCCCTCGTTGTCTTTGTGGTTCGTTTGCTCGCGCAGTTAAACAATGTTCGCTAATATCTACCAACTCGCCCAACAACAAGTTCTACTGAACAACCAACCAACCGGCAATTCCGTATCGCAGAGTATGCGTCTGCGACAAAGGATATCGCCAAGTGAGGCGAGCAAATCAAAACGAGTTTGTGTAACCCCCTGCGTCATCTGAAAAAAAAAAAGAAAAGAAAAGACAGAGTCGGCTACCTGTGTAGCCCGCCCACAAGGAAGTCTCCCGTGCCAACCCCGCTCGGAGAGCGGTCGCGTCGTTTAATATCTTTATGTCATTCTTTTTTTTTTTTAACGGCGCCTTTCGATCTCATAACGCCCGTCGCAGACTACAAACGGCGCGTGGGTGGAGGAGTCTCTCGAACGGAAGGGGGAAAAAAAAAGAAACTTTCGAAATGGAGAAGTGGGGCGGGGGCGCATACAAGGCGTGCTATAGGCTATATACCGACGTGTAACTCAGCATCGCAATGAACAGTGCCACCTCGCGTGGGTTTTTTTTCGTCGGACCGTAGGCACGGACGCCTAATGATGACGCAACAAAACTCCCCCTGGCCAAGATGTCAAAGAACAAAAGAAGAAAAATTGACAGTCGCTTAAGTATCCTCACGTGATTTGAATGCGAAATCATGGTTATAGGTCTGTGATACGCGACGTCGTCATACATTGTCACGTGTCCTTGACAACCCTACAGCTTCATCCACCTTGCTCTAACTTATACCAAGCTTAATCCACCTAAATCGAGTTTGCTCTAAAATGTGTGCCAACTTAAATCCACTTTAATTCACCTTCATTCACTTTACTCCACCTTAAGTCACCTCACTCTATCTAACCTTGTTCAAACTTTAATTCTGTTTTACTAATGCCGTCATACAAGACATTGATGACATCACTGATGCTGGTTTTTTTTTTTTTTTGCCACTCGCACTGCGGACAATTCCATCTTTAATGCCTGATGGGACATTTAATGCTTTCGCATTAAAAATAGGGCAGAAACCTATCTCGCAAATGACTGTAGACGTTCACAGCATTAGCACCGAGGCAACGTAGCCACACCCTATCGCCACGTTATCCACTTCTGTGCATAGCCGAATTCTTTAATTATTCTTACCGACATCTTTCTTTCACTTCTATATAGCTCAACCCTCTTCGCTCAATGTACGCTGAGCTCCGATACTGTTCGCTTTTTTCTCCACACTAGGCTGCTTTTGATGCCGACTTTCTCATTTCCCTGTAGCATGACATTTACCTGTCTATTCGGGCGCCTATATATATATATATATATATATACTCATTGGCACATACCCAATCTGGAGGATTATCCAAGAATGTTTCACGTATACGCCACGTACCCAACGACACAAGTTGCCTATCCGGACATGCCAAATGGCACATAACCAGTCACCCGAGTTATAAAAAAAAATTATGGGTTCTTACGTGCCAAAACCACTTTCTGATTATGAGGCACGCCGTAGTGGAGGACTCCGGAAATTTCGACCCCCTGGGGTTCTTTAACGTGTACCTAAAATCTAAGCACACGGGTGTTCTCGCATTTCGTCCCCATCGGAATGCCGCCGCCGTGGCCGGGATTCGATCCCGCGAACTCGTGCTCAGCACGCCAACACCATAGCCACTGAGCAGCCACGGCGGGTTCACCCGAGTTGTTGAAAAAGAGGTTAGAGATACCTACGGACACAGCGAATAGTATATGAAGTCAAAAAACACAGACATAATCGCATTTAAAGTAAAAGGAAGAAAAAAATTTGGCGGCGCATCAATCCTTCGGAGACGATGGGCGACGTTCAAGCGACTAGCATTCCATGTTGCGACGGGCGTGTAATCGGCGACCGATATATGTTTCGCGATTATCACGAAAAGAGCGACACGCGTGCCCAGTGACACGTACTGCCGTGGACCCAAGTTGGCGTCAAAGAGGTTTGCTGTAGGGCGCCAAATACCCTGTTGCCACATTACCCGGCGACTCAAGTTGGTGCGACGATTGGTTTTGAACCCAGTTCCCTTCGCACGGCTAGCCTATGCTCCGATCACATCAGACCACGGGCTACCCAGCTACATAAGCTGGCGTGAGAAAGGTCAGATGCACACACACACACACGTGGACACTATATATATACAAGAAAAAAATTATTACAGGTACTAATGTGCAATATTTTTAATAAGACTGAAAGTATAGTTAAATTTGTGAATTATAGTTGTCATGATGCACTACTTGTGACGCGTGTTACTGTGCAATAATAATACATTTACACAATATGTTGTTCATTATTATTCTCTTTGGCTCTGTATGTTTACTTTCATACTTCTTGCCTGTACCATCCTGTGCTCACACACACACACACACACACACACACACACACACACATACATACCGCAAACCTACGACATGGCTACCTCCGCGATCCGCTAACGAAATATGCGACAATATATCCTCGCGACTACCTCACACGGGCGATTTTAATTAAAGCCCGGCGCATATGCGCAAGCGCACTTTCGACGCGGCTTCTAATGCCCCCTGCACGACCGCAAATCACGGGTCGACCGGAACGCTCAATTGCCCCGCCCCCGTACGAAGGCCCCCACGACCCACACGAGGGCGTTAATTAGCGACACCACGCGGCCATGAGCGAAAGACCACCACACCGCATTTTGAGGACGGAGATCTGTCTCTCCATGAAATGTGTTCCGTTTATCTCCTCCTCGTCCTCCTGGGTGTCTTTTTTTTTTTTTTAATAAGCAACGACATCCATCCCATCTGAGCAACATGCACTGTAGCAGAACATGGAAGGACTCTGACTGTAGCCTGTACAAAAAAAAAAGTAAACAACAAAAGTTCTCGTTCCAGTGCCCCGCTGGGACAAAGTCGTTTCCTGCACGTAGGGTTCGTGTACCTACATGGAATCTAAAGCCTTTTTTTCTTTCCTTTCTTCTCATCCTTATCTAAAATTTAAAAAAAAACGTGCGAATCGTTTACCATGAAGCGTACGAAGGCATCTGGCGCACGTATGTCACCGCATTCCACAATTACAAACCGCAATTATTACCTCTCCGCCTGCCCGTCAAAGCAGACGACGGCACAGCCGTCGTCTGCTACCAACGTCGGTCGCCATTTCCTTTCGCACAGTGAGTTATCCCACTCAGGCGCATCAAGAGGACTAATAAAAAGAATACTTAAAATGCCTCACACACATGGCAAAACTTTAATTGCACTTGTGCAGTATAAGGTGCTTCAGCAAAACAAGTCGGAGGGTATACACGTCTGGGTTTTTGCGTTCGGATCAGTATGTCATGATGTAGCGGGTTCTTTTTCACAGAGTTTTACATGCAAGATATATTTCGAGTGGCTGGGTGGGTGCCTTCCAAATATGCTAGACATGAAAGAGTTGATGTTTTCATGTCCCGCGCAGAGTACACATTGCGTAATCTTCACAAAACACACCCATGAATCGAACGTGTTAAAATACGTTCCGCAGCAGTAGACTGTTGAATACTGAGACAACGCAACACACACAAAAAAAAATGTACTCAAACTAAATTTGCAACTGACAGAATTTGCCGGCGCCTGAAGTGGATACACCGTTGCCAGTCCCAGACCTTGACCAAACGTGCCGTCCATAACAAGCACTACGGGGAGAGAAGGTTATACAGGAAGAAATACTTGAGCGACGTCCAAGACACGCGAGGGAGAAATAGCGTTTAAGACATGGCAATGTATAATATATATATCGGCACGGCAAAACGAAATGAAGCGAGCTATACGGCAAGGAAAGAAAAAAGATAAAAATAAAGCGAAAACAAAATGTGCCCTCTAGGCAGCCTGGATGGAATTTGGCGAATGCCACGCTATCGCAATCCACTTCGCGCCGTGAGCAGAGGCGGGCCACCACAGCCTGTTGCTCCAATTTATTCAACGCTGACCCCCCCTCGAGGCAAGCTCCCCCCCACCCCCTCCCGATAACTCTCGTAATCCTTCGCGTCTCCTATCGTTCTTTCACGTCTGCTAATTTAGAGATCAAACTATATCACGTAAAACCACGACCCATACATCGACAGCGCCGAGAGAACCACGCCCACTGCTGCGACAAAAGAAAAACGGCCGCGCAGTTTCGTTTTTTTCGACAAACCAAGTGTTCGCAACACAACGCACCGAGTCTGAAAAGTTGATCGACTCAAACCGTTTCGCTTTTATGACGCTTTGTTTTGTTCTTTTTCTCTCTCTCGGGTCACAAAGCCAACAAACGCCGGGCGAAGCGGCTTGTAAACGCACATGTGGGAGACGTCAGACTATGGAGAGATCCGTTCCCTTTCCATGCCAGCAGAGAGTGAGTCATCGCCTCTATCCCGCTCTTTTCTTTTTTCTTCGAAACACAAGCCTCTTCAACGAACATCAGCGGCCGATGCAATAATAATAAAAAAAAAACACGAATCAATGCTCTATTCCGCCGTCGACTGAACACAATTAGCGAAATTAACCTCGAACAACATCTAGTAGTAATTTCTTTTCCTTGAGAGATGCCCGCTTCGTCTTGTCGCATCGAATGGAACGATAGTTATGCGGGTGTCACACGGCGCACTTCTGATCGCGACCGATCCAAATGGAAATTCTCGACTACGATTGACACTCTCGCCCATATTGTGCAAAGGAGCCAATCGCGACAGAGAAATTCGATCCGGATCGGGCTTGATCGCGATCAGAAGTACGCATTGTGACACCGGTATTAGATCTGACGTCACCAATAACGCTCCGAATTTGCTCCGCCAGTTGCCGAATCACAAACTTGGGGGGAAAACGGCGCAAAGGAGACAGCAAGATTGCAGGCGCACACTTTTTTAGCTGTTTCAAAGGCGATCCTTAAATATCTAGTCGAGACAGAACGCAGGTGCAGCAAAAATGATTGACAGGTGTCACACACAGGGTATGAAGCGAAACAAGCTCGACCGTTATTGGCAAAATAGCACGCGAACCTTACTACCTCCCACCCGCCGGAAGCAAAGAAAATGAAAGTGCGCTCTAGCGATATGAAGCGGTGGCGTGTATTTCGATAACAGTGGTTTTCAAACGCACCCGTTTGAAGCTCGGCTCACGAGAACGACTGGGAAAGATGTTTTTGGAACGAGTCGAGAAGTGGACGTGAGCGTAATATCGCGGCAGAAGTAAGAAAACCGCGACCACAATAAACGCTTTCGAAAGCAGCAGAAGGCAGAGGCTAAAAACGAATAGAAAGGCAGACCACACTACGTCTTTTTTTTTTTTTTCGAACGCGAATCACGGCGCGATGTCGACCGAGCATGAAAAAGCGGTTCGCCGCACCGAAGAATGCGCGCAAGGAACAGGCGAGGGAGGAGGCAGGAACGTAAAGTTAAAAAAAGAAAAGAAGGAAAATAGAGATTATCGCAATGCGGGCATATGCGGCTGGCGGCGGATGTCATGCAACTAGTGGCACCTCCGGTCCTGATCAGGAGAAAAAAAAAAAAACGAGACCGCTGCCGCCGACCCCGGCGTGCGCCAACTAGCAAAACGCCGGTACAACGAACGACACGCGCGACGAAGACGCTTTCATCGCGAAAAAAAACACAGCCGGCATCATCCTGTCACGCAGCTAGCGATGATCGGCGATCACACAAGTGCCCAAGCATCGCAACGCGCGGGCAAAACGTGGGCAAGGTGTCCTGCTAGGCAGCGTCAAAACTTTTCTTTTCCCAAACCTTTTAGCAGACGCCGTAGCCACCACGAACGACTAGGCCTAACAACGGCGGGAGCAGCTACGGTTGTGCAGCGGTGGTTGCGGGGAAGGGCTCGGCGGCGGATAGGTGTGGCGGTTCGCCCCCAACAAAAGGGGCGCTCGATTTTTGTTTTTGTTTTCTTTTTCTTTTACGCTTGATTTCGTTCTTTTCTTTTCGGTTTGGTTTGTTTCGCTCGTCGTAGTAGGCCCGCACCTCGCGGCTTTGCCGTGCGCGACAGGAGCTCGCGTGGACGAGGATTTTTTTAGGGTGACGGGAAGAGAGACTCACGTAAATGAGGCCCGAATAGTAGCGGTCCTTGATGTTGTGCAGGACGGACGCCTCGTTGAGGCAGGTGAGCTCGGCCATGTCCTCCACCTTGTTGAACTTCGGCGGGTTCATCTTTTGCACGTCGTCCTTGCTGACGAGAAAGCGCTTGCCCGTCTCGAGCACCTCGACTTCGAGCTCGTCGCCTCGCTCGCCCTTGACGCTCGCGGCGACGAATCCCTGCGACTCGTGCGGCACCCAGATCAGCTTCTTGGCCGTCCATTCCGCCTGCTTGGTGGGGTCGTACACGTCGCTCTTGTCGACGACCAGGTACTTCAACTCCGGACTGTTGAACGCATCCAGTTCGGCGGGGTCCGCCATGTTGGCTGCCGCTGGCAGGAGACCGGCTAAAAGAGCGGACGCTGCCTTCCCGCAAGGCGGTGTTTGTCGGGGGGGCGAGGTGTGCGTTTCACTCCCGGACCGGCGACATGTAAATCCAGCCGGGTGGGACGCGTCACCGGACCAAGCGCGCACACTTACTGATTTCTCGGTTGCGGGGGTTCAAAACCAACGTGACATGCCCGGCACCGCTAAAGTAGCACGGCTGTCACACGGGCGGCGCGCACACACACTCACTCACACACGCACAGCGAGTCAACCGCCGCCGCCGCTGCTCGCTGGCTGAGAGGAGTTCCTCGGCCAGCGCACAAACGCACGCACGCACGCCACAAGCAGACGAACAAACCACCTCTTAGAGTCACGTGGTGTGTCCCACGTGACGCCATCCACGTGCTGCGCTATCGGCCAATCGAGAGACGCCGCCGGCGCCGACAGCGCGCCGCGCGGTGTCGCCGGCCCGGGAAAAAACGCGGCTGCGAGACTGCGGTTGTGCGCTGACTCACTGGAAGGTATCCGAACCGAGACGCAACAGCGCGGTGCGCGCTAAGGGGAGAAGCATCAAATGCATCCAAGACTTTGAATATGTCAAGGAGAAGCTAACAAGCTTCATCTTTGTTCCACCTCGACCATCGACAAAGCGCGCAAAGAAGGCCCGCATGCCCCTCGGGGGCCAGACGGCGGACGTAGCGATGAAAGCGAGGAGTTTTCGCTTGTGTAATAACCCGTTCTTCGAGGGCGTGTACCTCTAACCGTTGTTTTCGTTTGACAGCAAGAGCCCATCTCTGCGCGACACCAGTGACAAATCACCGAAGGAAGCACCGACGGCTACCACTCAGGCGCTTCTCTTCGTCTGCCTCGAGGCGTTCGCGTCTTCTGCTGCTAAAGTGGCCGTTTTTTTCTCTTTGTCGTCTGCTCTTTAAACGGCTAGCAGACATTTCAGTGTGTCTACACGCGCATCATCGTAAACGCATGTCGCGCATAATTATACGCGTTTTCTTCGGCTTCTGCTTCCTCCCTTGCCCTACCTGGTCTTAATCGCACGATTATAAATCCTCCCCGTGAGTCGCCTCCCACCCCCTCCCAAATTCTTCGAAGGAGAACGGCGCGGTGTTTCAGGCGATAAAAAAACCGGAACGCGCGCGGCGGCTGGGCCGACACCACCGCGCAGCAGCGGTGACGTCAGGGGGGGCTGACGCGGGAGGTTTGCTACGTCGTGTGGCTCTTGCCTGTGCGTTCTTTCTCGCTTCTCCTTCTGCTGCTACTTCCTCTGTGCCTTCCTGTTTCGACAAATACAATAAAAGAGGAGAAAGAGATAGGGCTACAGGTGTCACGTGGCGCGTAGGAATGCTTCGACTGTCCCGGCGTCGACAGCCAGACCTCTCGGTTTCCGCTGTAACCGACCCGCGGTGTACAGGTCGCGGCGAAATCGCGCATTCCAGCTCGGCTTGTATATCCGCGACCGAGCGCGCGCCCGCAACATACGAGACTCGTTCGGCCTCCGCTGACCGCACCGGCTATGAAAAGTAACAGAAAAAGAAAGTGCACGAAAAGAAAAAGACGTAAGAACGCGTTCCTCTTTTACTATTCCGTCCGCGCGCTCATGCAAATGCCGAGAAAGCAAAAGACACACTCACCGATGACTTTCGCACGCGCGTTCTCAGATGCCAGAGGAATTCGTCTGCTACGCAGAAACGTTCTATACCGTCTGCAACTGTTGCAGACGGTGGTGACGACAACTCTGGTGAACAACCATGCAAGAAGGTGTGGTGTTGACCAAGTCACTCAGTTGACGAACAACGAACAAGAACGTTTCTGCCATTATTTATCAAACGCAGTACGGGTCACGGTGCGACAGCGTAGATTTATTTATTTATTTATTTATTTATTTATTTATTTATTTATTTATTTATTTATTTATTTATTTATTTATTTATTCTCTGCTCGGTATACTTGCTGCAACAATATCAAGCCTTGTTACCAAGGCTTCGTGCGGAAGAAATTTTTTCGGTTGTGCCAAGTGAAGTTCAATAGCAAGCGCCACTAATTCCTTCCCGTCAAATCAAGCCCACTACTGTCGCTCCTAATATATAGTTGCGGTTTTTTAAAATCACTACTGATACGTTCTTGAACTGGGGCCGACTGTTTGGTAAATGTACGGTCAGCGTGAAAAATTCACAGCCCGCAGGATTTGATATCAGGCTTACTATTTGCTCAGCCTGGACATTCGGATTTCCAAACCGTGCTATATGTGAACATCGTAGTGCTGAACATGTTTTCATTGGCCACAACCCCAAACTGCGAGGAAATTCAACGTTTTCTAAGATACCGTGATTGGCGAAACTTTCGGAGCCAATACCGCAAACTACTTCTTTTTTATATATCCTACATGACCTGATGGTAGACTTTCCTTTATAAAACCATTCGTAAGCTGATATGCTCGCTGACTCAAATTAAGCAGCGAGGAATTCCAATGATCAACAATTGCAGGTTTTAATTTTTATAACACTGCACTTGTTACGAACCGCACGAAGGACACAGACAATAAAGCCAGAGACAAAGCGTGGGGGAAATGAATTGTGACGTTTAATGGAAATGCGTACATCTACGAGAAATCAAAATGTTCAATTGAATAATTGACGTAAATACTCTAATTAACGTTTTTAAATCAATTACTTCACGCCACATATTTCAATGTGCGAATTTGCTCCAAGTGGATACGCCGTGCGAACTCACCTACTATAATCCGCAGCTTTAAATATGTGGCATAAGATAATTAATTGAACTGTTAATTAGAACAATCACGTTATTTATTCAATTGAACATTTTTATTTCTCGCAGAAGTAGACGGCCGCCTCATTGAGTAATTTAAATCAAGGGTTAGAATTGTGTTATCTGCCATAGACAATCTTTAAAATATTTGGTACAGATAAAAAAACACATACGAGTTTTTTTTTAAGAAAATACAGAATTTTTTTTAAAAATCGCCTGTGGCAGATAGCGTAATCGCAGACTTTGAGCTGGATTTATTTGAACGAGAAATTGAAATGCAAACTCAAACAATTACCAGAGGTTCACCAATTTTCTAGCCATTTACTTAACTTTACCGCATACATTGCAAGTTAGGAATGGTAGCCGCGTTGAGGTGCGAAAATTTGTGCGAAGTCGATACGTCTTGCGCAAACTCACCGGCTACAATTAGCAGATTGAAATGTGTGCCGTAAGGTAGTTAATTAAAATGTAGTGAATTAGTGAACGTTTGCTAATTACTCGATCATGCCATTCGATTTCTCGCCCAGCTAAATAATGTCCGCCTCTTTGAGTAATCCAGCCTAATGACTAGAGTTAGGCTGACACGGACGACATTTAAAAGATGCTGCATGGTCTGAAAAGAAAGGCGCGTACTCATACGTCATACACCCTTTTAACTCCGTTAGACGCGTAAAGAAGTGAATGCAGCAGCCGTCGATCGTTCCCAAGGCACGATCGATGGCTAAATACTGGATTGACCAGGCTTCGCTATATTTACGGTTTTAGAGGAGATGCTGGCGACTTATTCATAATAAAAAAATAATGCTTCAGTTGGTGGCCAAATGAAACGCGGTCGTGCAAAGTCGGTCCAAATTATCGCACGGCTCGTTGTAAGGGGGTCCGAAATTTCAGTATTCCTAATTTTGGACGTCTATATCGAGGCTATAGTGACGGTGCTGCGAAGCTGTCCAGGTCTGTAGGTTCCATGTGTTAAATATTCATGCAACTTTTCTTTTGCCTGCTTGAGCCTTTGACACAGCTTTTTAACGATGCCTTTTCCGGGTAGCTCAGAGCTGTAGAAAAAAACAAGAAAGAAAGAAAAACACATGTGTGAGAAATCTTGCCTCTTCTTTAGAACTTGGCTCTGAGAAAAAAAAAAGTTTAGAGCTTGTTATGTGAAGATTCGTTTACAAGGAGTTGCGAAAATTTTGGTTGCTATTAAGAGAGCTTCTTTTTTTTTACATTACACAAATACAAAAAAAACAAGTTAGAGGCTGTTGCTGTTGTTGCGTTTACGCGGCAGTTACGATTTAGCGAGTTCCGTTTGCTAAGGTTACGCTGCATTTGTGCATGCGTACGCATGTATTTGTGCAGCATGTTGTATTGGCCTCCTACATTTATACTCGATCGTGCGTACGCGTTCTTAATATCGTCCTAATTGAGAAGCGGACCCTCCTTATGGACCATGCGTCACTGTCAGAATCGCTCAACAATTCGCAACAATATTGTTCTGTGTCACACGGGCAGTTCGACCATGGGTTCTTTGAACCGGCAATTAATAATAATAATAATAATAATAATAATAATAATAATAATAATAATAATAATAATAATAATAATAATAATAATAATAATAATAATAACGACCTCACCACTAGCGCACTATCGCTTACATGGCAAGTGCAAACAACTTTGGCGGGATTAACAAAACTGCACGGTGATGCATACGCATCATCGTGGCCTTGAAGAAAAAAAAAAAACCAATTGTCGTAATAAGAGTCGACTTCAATGTACGCGTTTTGTTCGGAAACTCACAAGTAATGTATGTCGTAATTTCTGGACAATATTTTTGACCTCGAAATCATTTTTTCTTTTTTTTTTTCCATATAGTCCGCTTCCGGTGGTGGAGGTCTGTGACATAACAACATGCTGCGGGATGGAGCTCCGTGTACCGATTTGATGACCGACTCTGAAAAATAAAATAAAAAAAGTGTTATAGTTTCGCAACTTATAGGCGCCGCAAAGCTTAGTGGCCCTTGATTCAATCGTTGAGTCAGCGAATGGAAAAAAACTTGTCATCCACTGCTTGAATTACTACGCCCGTTTCAGCTACGATCCGCGATTATTCTTTAAAGAAAAAAGAAAACTAAATTCAGATGAAATTGGCTTCTTCTTTTGTTTGGACGGCCACATTTCATCGCAGAGGCGGACACCAGAACTAGCGTCCCAATCGCTAAAATGGCTGTATTTAACGATTATTGGCATCTAATTGATGTGCTATTTATTTATTCGGAAGGAGGGGGACATTCTCTAGTGTGTCCACTGCTCCTCCATCGCTTCTACGTAGCTCCCCCAACGCTACGTAGTCGCTCAATCCACGTCTGGTCCAATTTGTTTTCGTTCTTTTTTTCTTCCCTTTTTTTTCTCCACACTCGGCTGCTTTTGACGGCGCGAGTTCATCACCTCTTTCTTCTTGTGTTGTGCTTGTCTTATTCGTGCACTTACCCAGTGGCACACGTATGTCTATTCTGGAGCATTGGCCATTAAGAATGTTCACATACACTATATCCAGTGGCACGGGCCGATTACCACGTGTACTTGTACCAGTTGTACCAGCTGTACGTGGTACCAGTTGTCTGTTCGGGCACATACCCACTGACAGATGCCCGGTGACCCAAGCTGGCAGCGGGAGCTAGCAATCCGAAAAAAAAATAAAAAAGAAGAAGAAACGTTGCTGGGCCCATGGCCATAGAAAAAAAGCCCAGCGAAAAGCATTGAACGCACTTGAACATTTTTATGAAGACACAGGCATCCTCAACAAATATTAGGTATTGCACTGAATAATCACACGATGTCACTATAACGTTCTTCTATTATTTGTAATTATTAGTGCTTGTATATTACATGTTATGCATATTTTTCTGTGCGTTAATTATTTTAACATTGTGGTAATTCCTTATCTGTTTATACGCTCATCGAAGTCTACATCACGGCCGTTTGTGTGAGTTTATGACTTTGTTTACGAACTCACTGTGGTGCAACTTGCATTTGACTTTATGCTGTTATGTTCGTGGGCGTATATGACTGTGCTGTGGATTTCTGACCGTATGAAGTGGTTTCTTCTCATTTTCCTACATTTTTTTTATAGTGTTGTTTCCGCTATGAGAAAAGGTATGAGAAAAGGAGTAGCCGGCCCTCACCATTATAAGGTGACCACGTCTCTTTCTTTTATTTTCATTTCAACAAAAAAAAAGTTAGAGAAAAGAGTGGGAGTGGGTGGTGAGAAGGCAAAGAAGGGATGAGGAGGCAAAGAAAGCCCCGCTCTAAAAATCCCCATGGAAGGACGAGAACTCGTATCTCGTCCGAGGCACGCGACAGCTCCCAGTTGCCCGATCTGCGGCGAATCGCTTTGCCGGCCGGGGAGTATAGAATTAAAGAGTCGCATAGGGGGCACAAGCGGACACCCTTGATTGCAAAGATGCGCAAAAAGCGACACTCGATCGCCTAGAGGGGAGAGGGGGTGGCGAGATTTGCCTCGAAGATGCTGCCGTTCGTCTAGCTGCCAGGCATTTCTTTCTTTCTGTTTTTTTTTTTTGGTTCACGTAAGCCTATAGAGTAAGTCGTATACTAGCCTAGAACCCGCATAAATTATCCTGCTCTTTTCTTTGCTTTAGACGCATTTATTTATTTATTTATTTATTTATTTATTTATTTATTTATTTATTTCATTGTTGTGCATTTGAACTCCCTTGCAACGTACATAACGTATCTTTCAAAATTTCGGTATAGATGTTCGTACGTACCATCGTCGTGACACGAATGTTCGCTCTCCACGCCAGCTCTGAGCTTTTAGGTTTGTGCAAATAAAGGAACGATTTGTTATTATTATTACCATTTTTGTCGCTGTATAGTAGGCAATGCGAGCACTGCGAGAACAAACGCATACCACTTGGCTTCCAGCGGAACTGGCGTCATCTGTTGAAGCCCTTACCGATTATTATTATTATTAGCGATAAAAGCGTTAGCTAGGCCCAAGCAGACGGCCTCAAAATTCGTGACGTCACAGAAAGCTGTTGCGGGAACTTCACGGTGGCGTCGCCACTAGGGTTTCGTTCTTGCGACTTCATGACTTTATGAAGCCTCTCCGCACACGTGACAGTGTTTATTTTGTGTGTACGTGCGCGTGTGTGTATTCTAGTTAGAAGGATAATTTACTAGCACAGCTCAAAAATTCTTTTCCCTTCTCTTCGTGGCGTTCCTTTAAAAGCCTGCTACGAGAGACACACGGCGTTCCTGTTAACTTTTTCCTAAAAAAAGAAAGAACGAAAAAACGCACGTCAAAGTGTGTTGCTGGCTTATAGTTGGGTTATAGCGCAATAGTGTTCTGTGTGCGTTGTTTTGTTTCGTCTAAGGCGCACGCTTGTTACAAACACCATACGTTGTTCGCATATAGTAGAACGTACAGGCTGGAAATCCTGACACGGTTGCGCGTCGAGGCTGTGGAAGTACTCAGCTTTTTTTTACTTTTTCTTCTTCTTTTCGTTGTTGTTGTTAGATCATTAATTGGGTCTATAAACTTTTGACGCCAGCTGTATACAAGGCACATAGTTGCGCACATGCTCTTACATGGAATCGGCCACACACACACACACACACACACACACACACACACACACACACACACACACACACACACACACATATATATATATATATATATATATATATATATATATATATATATATATATATATATATATATATATATATATATATATATATATATATATATATATATATATATATATATAAGACGCCCGCATTGTGCCAAGAAAGAAAGCAGCATTATCCACTCGTAATATGAAACTAATTTTAACCTGACCTGGATGACCCGCTGACGCAAAAGTAGGGGTGTTTAGTTTCCGCATGCTAACAAGCATCGCTAGCAATTAATTAACGAGCGCGCGCGTTTTGCACGCTGTTTTTTACCGCTTCCGCTTGTCCGCGTCCACTTTCGAAAGGTCGACGCGGAGCGAAACTCGGCATCGCAAGCTTGTCATCGAGCGCAAATAATACGACCGATGCTCGAGTAACGCGTTCCTGCAAACTCGACAGCGCTCTGCTTTGAGCGCCAGCGGTTTCCGAGAGACGCTACACGGCTTGGGAGTGCGCCAAGGTTTCTTCGGTCAAGCTTGAGCTGCAGCTGCAGCACGTTATCGGTTTCCGAACGGCTTGCAAACAGAAAAGTGACCCCTGCGTTGAGATTAACCATATGATCAACTAGAAAACAGGAAGTCCTTTTTTGTTGTTGTTGTTGTTGATCACTGTCGCTTTTCCTTCTCATGTCTTTTTTTTTTTTTTTTGTAGGGGGCTGGAGGTGGGGTGTTTGGGGCTGCGTCACTCCCAAGATTCTTCAAAAACCAGAGTTCTCTATACAAGAGCATGTAAAGGTCTGCGCAGTTTGCACATGTAATAATGGTTGAACAGCGGCAGCGTGACAGCCATAATCGTTCACTAACTTAATCAGACCGTTTATAGTGTCCCTCTGTACAGTGTCCCTCCCACACGCACTCAGTTTTCCCTCTTTCCATTCCTCTTTCCCCCACCCCCAATGTAGGGTAGCAAACCGGGTGCTCTTCTGGTTGGCCTCTCTGCCTCTCCTGTCCTTGCTTTCTCTCTCTCTCTCTTAATCAGGCGAGTGAGTAAAAAAATATGCCACCCACCACGGTTGCTTATATAGTGGCTATGGTTTTGGGCTGCTAAGCACGAGGTCGAGGTATCGAATCCCGTCCACGGCGGCCGCATTTCGATGGAGTCGCGATGTGCGAAAACACTCGTGTACTTAGATTTAGGTGCACCTTAAAGAACCCCAGGTAGCCAAAATTATTTGGGAGTTCCCCACTAAGGCGTGCCTCATAATAAAATCGTGGTTTATAGGCACGTGAAACCCCACAATTCAATGTTTAATTAAAGAGAAAACGTGCGGTTGAACGTCCCGAAACTGCGAACGAAATTATACGAAAGGGGCCATAGTGGCTAGGGCTCTGGATTATTTACGACCACCTGGGATTCTTTGATGCCTGCACCTAAATGTAAGTACACGAACATTTCTTTCATTCCGCCTCCATGGGAATGCGGTCAGGAATCGAGCCCGTGACCTCGCGCTCAGGAATAGCATGCCAAAGCCACTGAACCACGTGACAGGCGAGACAAGCTCGAGCTTCGTCACCAGTAGCGTCAACGCTGACGATATGGCTGCCGATGTTTTCAGCACACTGACTACAACACCGTTTTGAGAACCAAGGTGACGGGTTTGTAATCGGGCTTGCCTAGTTTAATGAAACGACGCAGCAACTTACTATCATTCCTTAAAAGGAAGTGACCGATTGACAAAATAGCATCGCAGAGCCTTGCTTCAAAACAAACACTCAACAGAAACGGGATGGACAGTGCGTGGCGTTATTGTCCCTGTTTAATGTGTCACTATCGGTGTAATTCGCACCGAGTCTGCGTTGTCAGCACGGACCTGCAGCACCAACTCTGGGTCGTCCAGCGAGCCGAGGAAGCCGCCAAGGGTCAACAACCCTTGGGCGAAACCTAGGCGGGGTTCAGGCCCACCCCATCAAATCGCAGGGCACTCAATAAAGTTATTTGAATGAATGAATTCGGAAATCTTATCAACCGGGCAAATGTGCCGTCTGCTACCGGGAGAAGCAGACGACTCCTCCTACTGCTGAGTAAACAGGCCGCGCCACCCATCGAGAGAAGTGAAAACTATTGAGTAACAAGACCGGTATCCAATTTTTAATACGTAAGCCACACTACCACCATGAAGTTCAAGCGCCACGGCCAAATGGTATAGAAATATTATAAAGAACATTGAAATGGCGTGTTTAAGTTCTGTCCTGGCCTTCGAGAGCACATCTCCATACGACGTGGCGCCGGCAATCTCGGAGGCTACAACAAGCTTTTCTTTATTGCCGTAATGCGGCAGCACTACTTATTCAAAAATTGAATTCAAAACAAATCGACTTGGTGAGACAGGCAGCTGTTGTGAACTGTTCTTTTTTTTCTTATTTTTATTATGTATACTTTCCTCAAGAGTAAGTTTGACAACTGCCACTTACTTTCCAGTGGCGCTTAAGCAGACGACAAACGCTCTGAATGTACACTCGGAGCAAGAAAGTGCACGAAAAAGTGCGAGTCAGAGGGAACAAACGTTCTATATACATAAACTTTTCTATGTGCCATTGAGCTAGTATAACTAAAGCTATGGTAGTCGCGCTGCAGCCGGAGATCGTTAGAAGATTATGCAGTCTAGAATTGTTCGGTACCGAATGACGCGCTGGTTTTCACGCTCGCGTCTCAAAGTGAAACTGTAGCATGTGGGATCGACCCAACTGCTACATATCTTAAACAACGCTAGTCGTCTCATCTAAGCTTAGGTGGGACAGGTTACTTAATGCGGAGAAACTGCAAACGGATTATTAGTTGAGAAAGAAAGAAAAAAGTTGTCAGGGCGGCAACGGATTATTCCGAGTTAGTAAATGTGTGAGTGTGTGGGTTTGTGCGTG
Source organism: Dermacentor albipictus (assembly GCF_038994185.2). Classification (NCBI taxonomy): domain Eukaryota; kingdom Metazoa; phylum Arthropoda; class Arachnida; order Ixodida; family Ixodidae; genus Dermacentor; species Dermacentor albipictus. The sequence goes on from NC_091828.1 coordinate 115,207,632, forward strand.
CTCGTGCGAGCTAAAGTAGCAGAAAAGTGCGCCACCTTCCAAATACAATCACGAAAGCACTATTATGTATTTCCATCCACACAGCGTACATGCTTCTATCATTTTGCCTTATTCAGCTCATTTTAAAGAGTTTTTTTCAAAAGAAGTTTAGGATAAGATTCAGGATTTAGGAGAGAAGCGAGCAGACGACTAAACATAAAAATTGAAGTCAAAATGAAAAAAAGAGGAAAGAAAAGATACGATCGGGACCCGTTTTGCGACTGTCCTCAACTGAACCATACCCAGCTGGCTCGTCTACTCAAGTTCAAGTTCAAGTTTTATTCTTCTTCTAGTACAGACTAGAAACGCAGTGGCCTCATCGAGCTTTCCCACGAGGCTGCAACATCGCGTACAAGGGGAGCGTTTCGGATAGCAGGTGTAATAAGAGATCAATGCCAGAAATAGGTTCCGCCGACTAGTGCTAAAAAAAAAGAAAAAGAAACTTGCTGTACGCGCTCTCACGTGCTTGTTATACCTCAACGTACCGTTGTAGGAATACGGATGCAGGAGCCTTGAACGCTCGAGCTCAACTAATTTCATGGCTAAAAAGAGGCAGAAAAGGACATCACCCGAGTCATTCTTCTTTTAGTGCAAAAAAAAAAAAATAATGAGTTCGGAATTCAATGTAAGCGTGATTTTTATTTTATTATAAGAACGAGGCACGTACATCGCCGGGATGACCATCCATGGGTCTTAATATATAGGCTCAATTTTCTCACTTAAAATAATATAAACATGCTTTATATAAACATATAAACATATAAACATATAAACATGAACATGCCACATGCTTTTGCAGTACTGCGTTTGGCAGTCCTGGTAGGATATTCTGTAAAATTTTCACAAGTGGCCGTAGGGGGCGCTATATATATATATATATATATATATATATATATATATATATATATATATATATATAGTGTTGTCCAATAAAGGTGTGTGGGGGCATTCGTTCGGTCAACTCGGCTCCCGAAAGTCAGCTACGCTGCAATACAGCAATGTGTGAAGGGGTCACTGTCGTTGAACATAAAATGTGTTCCTTAATTACACGTGCGTGCACCTGCCATTTCCTATCACAGTACGAGCACCGAGATGCCTAATAATTATACTGGCCGGCATTTAAAGCTACCTTGGAGGTGGCTGTGGCAATCATGCATTCTTTCTTTTTTTTCTTTTTTTTCTTTCTTTTTTTTTGTGGACCGCCCGATTTTTCATGTTTTTGCGGTCCTTAAAAAGTGCAAAAAATCGGACGGTCCATAAAAACAAATGCATGCTTTTAACTGCCTTCAAGGGCTCAAATTGCCATAGTCACCTCAAGGTAGCTTTCGGTTTTTGCAGTCCGGTTTTCTCGGCGTGGGTTCACATCCCACTTCTGACACCATGTACGATGTAGGGTGCTAACAGACGCTTGTTTGTCGTTTGTTTGTTTCGGACAATCATGTACAGATATTCCGTGGACGCTGGCGAAAAGGCAAATAAATGCCTGACAAAGCGTCAGCTACCCATAAGCACAAACCCTCTGTGAGAATAAAAAAAAAAAAAAAAGAGAGAACAGTCAAAAAACGGCAACTCATAGTTTAAGAAAGTTAAGAAAGTAGTGGAAACCACATGCAACTGCAAGGATACAGAATATTGTCACGTGGTAGTGACGGTGAACAGAGAACACAGTAGCAGTACTGTGAAAGACAAAACTAGCTTTTATTGGGCGAACCTGTGCCCACAAAACAGGCTACACTTAAAGCACAACGATAGCGGCGAACACAGTCGGCGATCGTCGAAAATCTGATCAGCGGGTCAAGCGCGTCGGCATTTATACAGCAATCATCGAATGTTCCAGATTAAACGTTGGGACCCACATGCCTTCTAAAATGTTCTACACCATTCGTGTCAAGCGATGAAATCAGATAACACAACGTTCGGCGACAACAGACAGCGGGTAGAAGCATCGATAACTTTCCAGAAACATCGGATACATTCAGGCGCGTCCCTCGCTGTGCGATTACAGTTGTCAAGCGGCGAAACGTGGTCGCCCGATAAAGATAAGTACACGTGTCAATACCCCCCTCTTAAAAAGCATCGACCCGATGCTACATACAAGCGAAATAAAAACACCCGTAGCAAAGAAAACAACAACGAAAAATAAAGAATTTCGTCAGCGTCCGTAAAAGGGTTTAAGGCGCACCACGTGGACCACTTCAGATCGTGCGCGGCGCCGCTGTGAATGCGAAATGCCGTCTGGCACGACCTCATAGTCCAGAGCGCCAATACGTCGGATGACCTTGTAGGGTCCGAAATAGCGTCGGAGTAGTTTCTCACTGAGTCCTCGTCGGCGTATCGGTGTCCAAACCCAAACACGGTCGCCGGGCTGGTACTCAATAAAGCGTCGTCGGAGGTTGTAGTGTCGGCTGTCGGTCCTCTGTTGGTTCTTGATCCGTAGGCGGGCGAGCTGTCGGGCTTCTTCGGCGCGCTGGAGGTAGCTAGCGACGTCAACATTCTCTTCGTCAGCGACGTGGGGCAGCATGGCGTCGAGCGTCGTCGTCGGGTTCCTGCCGTAAACCAGCTTAAACGGCGTGATCTGTGTTGTTTCTTGCACCGCCGTGTTGTAAGCAAATGTCACGTACGGCAGGACGGCATCCCAGGTCTTGTGTTCGACGTCGACGTACATCGCTAGCATGTCGGCGAGGGTCTTATTCAGCCGCTCCGTAAGACCATTCGTCTGCGGGTGGTAGGCCGTGGTCCTCCTGTGCCTTGTCTGACTGTATTTCAGAATGGCTTGGGTGAGCTCCGCTGTAAAGGCCGTGCCTCTGTCGGTGATGAGGACTTCTGGGGCGCCATGTCGAAGCAGGATGTTTTCGACAAAAAATTTCGCCACTTCGGCTGCGCTACCTTTGGGCAGTGCTTTAGTTTCAGCGAAGCGGGTGAGGTAGTCTGTCGCCACGACGATCCACTTATTTCCGGTTGTTGACGTCGGAAAGGGTCCCAGCAAGTCCATCCCGATCTGCTGGAATGGTCGGCAAGGAGGCTCGATTGGCTGCAGTAATCCGGCTGGCCTTGTCGGCGGTGTCTTACGTCGCTGACAGTCTCGGCATGTTCTGACATAATGGGCGACGTCGGCGGTCAGGCGCGGCCAATAATACTTTTGTTGTATCCTCGAGAGTGTCCGGGAAAAACCGAGGTGTCCCGCGGTCGGATCGTCATGTAGGGCGTGCAATACTTCTGGACGAAGTCCTGACGGGACAACAAGAAGGTAGTTGGCGCGGACTGGTGAAAAGTTCTTCTTCACGAGGAGACTGTTTTGAAGCGTGAAGGAAGATAGTCCGCGCTTAAATGCCCTGGGGACAACGTCGGTGTGCCCTTCCAAATATTCCACCAGGCCTTTTAGCTCCGGGTCTGCCCGTTGCTGTTCAGCGAAGTCTTCCGCGCTTATCATGCCAAGGAAGGCATCGTCATCTTCGTCATCTTGCGGCGGCGGGTCAATGGGGGCGCGCGATAGGCAATCGGCATCGGAGTGTTTTCGTCCGGACTTGTAGGTTACAGTGATGTCGTATTCTTGTAGTCTGAGGCTCCACCGCGCCAGTCGTCCTGAAGGATCCTTTATATTCGCTAGCCAACACAAAGCGTGATGGTCACTGACGACTTTGAATGGCCTGCCATAAAGATAAGGGCGAAATTTAGCTGTAGCCCAAACGATGGCGAGGCATTCCTTTTCGGTCGTAGAATAGTTGCCTTCCGCTTTTGACAGCGACCGGCTAGCGTAAGATATCACCTGTTCGACTCCGTTTTTCCTCTGGACTAGAACGGCACCGAGGCCTAGGCTACTGGCGTCAGTATGGATTTCTGTATCGGCGTACTCGTCGAAGTGCGCAAGTACCGGCGGCGACTGCATGCGTCGTTTCAGTTCTTCAAATGCGTCGGCCTGCGGCGTTTCCCACTTGAACTCAACATCACATTTAGTTAGACGTGTCAACGGCTCGGCGATGCGTGAAAAGTCATTGACAAAGCGCCTGTAGTAGGCACACATGCCAAGGAATCTACGCACCGCCTTCTTGTCGGTGGGCTGCGGGAACTTTGCGATGGCAGCTGTTTTCTGCGGGTCGGGGCGTACTCCGGATTTACTGATGACGTGGCCTAGGAACAGAAGCTCGTCGTAAGCGAAGCGGCATTTTTCTGGCTTCAGAGTGAGCCCTGATGACTTGATGGCCTCTAGTACTGTGGCAAGCCGCCTAAGGTGATCGTCGAAATTTCCGGCGAAGACGACGACGTCATCCAAGTAAACGAGACAGGTCTGCCACTTCAGTCCTGCTAATATTGTGTCCATGACGCGCTGGAACGTTGCAGGCGCCGAACACAGTCCGAATGGCATAACCTTGAACTCGTAGAGGCCGTCTGGCGTGATGAAGGCGGTCTTTTCGCGATCCCTTTCGTCGACTTCTATTTGCCAGTAGCCAGACTTGAGGTCCATCGATGAGAAGTATTTAGCATTGCAGAGCCGATCCAATGCGTCGTCTATCCGTGGGAGGGGGTATACGTCTTTCTTCGTGATTTTGTTCAATCGACGATAATCGACGCAGAAACGTAGGGTTTCGTCCTTTTTCTTCACTAAAACAACTGGAGACGCCCACGGGCTTTTCGACGGCTGGATGATGTCGTCGCGAAGCATTTCGTCGACTTGGTGTCTTATAGCTTCGCGTTCTCTCGTCGAAACTCGGTAAGGGCTCTGGCGGAGTGGTCGAGCGCACTCTTCGGTTATTATGCGATGCTTTGCGACTGGGGTTTGTCGAATCCTCGATGACGTCGAAAAGCAGTCTTTGTATCGTCGAAGCAGACTTCTGAGCTGCTGTTGCTTAATCACTAGGAGACTTGGATTAATGTCGTAGTCTGGTTCGGGAACCATGGTCGTCGGGGTAGATGCAGCGGAATCCGAGAGGACAAACGCATTACCGGTTTCCAGAATTTCCTCGATGTACGCGATCGTCGTGCCCTTGTTGATGTGCTTGAACTCCGGGCTGAAGTTTGTCAGCAACACTTCAGTTTTCCCTCCATGCAGTCGAGCGATCCCTCTTGCGATGCAAATTTCACGGTCTAGCAGGAGACGTTGGTCGCCTTCGATGACACCTTCTACGTCAGCGGGTATTTCGGTGCCGACCGAAATAACAATGCTGGAGCGGGGCGGGATGCTCACTTGGTCTTCGAGCACACTCAAGGCGTGGTGACTACAAGGGCTCTCTGGCGGTATCGCTTTATCTTCCGACAGCGTTATTGACTTCGACTTCAGGTCGATGACTGCGCCGTGTTGGTTCAGGAAGTCCATACCGAGAATGACGTCTCGAGAACACTGTTGGAGGATAACGAAGGTGGCAGGGTAAGTCCGGTCATGAATGGTAATTCTTGCCGTGCAGACTCCAGACGGCGTGATGAGGTGTCCTCCAGCGGTTCGAATTTGAGGGCCTTCCCACGTAGCCTTAACTTTCTTCAACTGGGCGGCGATGTGTCCACTCATGACGGAGTAATCAGCCCCTGTGTCGACTAAGGCAGTGACTGCGTGGCCGTCGAGAAGCACGTCGAGGTCGGTGGTTCTTTGTCGGGCGTTGCAGTTAGGTCGTGGCGTCGGATCACGGCTGCGTCGTGTTGAACTGAAGTTGGAACGTCGCGTCGTTAAGTCGTCATTCGTCGGTGTAGTCTTGCCTTCCTGACTTCGTCGGGACGGCGGCGTGTCGTTGTTATGTCGTCGAGATCGTTTCGTCGTCGTCTTCGTCGGCGGCGGAGGATCTTCGTCAGTTCGACGAACAGCAACCGCACCTCCATCGGTTGCTGCTTTTAGTTTTCCGGATATGGGCTCGCTGACCGGCCCCGGGCTGGGCCAGTGTATGGTCGGCGCTGCGGCGACAGGTAGCGGCCTGGTGATGGCGAACGGGACGGCCGTCGAGGGCTCCACTGAGTAGCGGCGAGGTAATTGGCGATGTCACGTGGGCGCTCGCCAAGCTGTGGACGCGGCGCGTTGACGGCGAAACCTCGCAGTCCCATCTCCCGGTACGGACATCGTCGGTAGACGTGACCCGCTTCTCCGCAGTGGTAGCAGAGCGGGCGGTGGTCAGGAGCACGCCAGATGTCCGTCTTCCTCGCGTAGGTGCGCTGGGCGACGGGTGGTCGTGCTGGCGGCGGCGGCGGCGGACGACGAAACTGTGGCGTGACAGGGCCCTGGCGCGGTCGCGGAGGGGGTCCTTGACGGCGTGCGACGGCGGCGTAGGTCATCGCTTGCGGCTCACGCTGTGGCGATTCAGGGGCTACTCCAAGTTGTTGTTGGAGTTCCTCACGCACGGCATCGGCAATCGAAGCCACTTGAGGCTGTGATGATGGGAACAGCTTTTGTAGCTCCTCCCGCACGACAGCTCGGATAGTCTCGCGTGGGTCGTCGGCGGCCAGTGATTGAATTCCTCCGTAGTGGGTAGAGCTTGTACGGCGGTTGAATTGCCGGTTCCGCATTTCGAGTGTCTTCTCGATGCTGGCGGCCTCGCGAAGGAACTCTTCTACGGTCTTCGGTGGGCTTCGTATCATTGCGCCGAAAAGTTCTTCCTTCACACCACGCATGAGAAGGCGGACTTTCTTCTCCTCGGGCATATCCGGGTCGGCATGGCGGAACAGACGTTTCATTTCTTCCGTGAAGATGGCAACATTCTCGTTAGGTAGCTGCACTCGGGCGTCGAGCATGGCTTCGGCCCTTTCCTTGCGCACGACGCTCGTAAAGGTGCGCAGGAAGCCGGTACGGAAGAGGTCCCATGTCGTCAAGGTCGACTCCCGGTTCTCAAACCACGTTCTGGCGGCATCTTCCAAGGCAAAGTACACATGCCGCAGCTTGTCGTCGGTGTCCCAGTTGTTAAAAGTCGCGATTCGTTCGTAGGTCTCCAGCCAGGATTCTGGGTCTTCAGTCGCTGCTCCATGGAAGGTCGGTGGGTCCCGAGGTTGTTGTAGGATAACGGGGGACGCTGGGACAGCCATTGGAGTTGTTTTGACTACGATCTTCTTTGTCGACTCAGATAGAAGTCCGTGCTCTGGGGGCAGTCCTTGCAGTCTGCGGCTAGCACGCTGGTCTTCGGCGATGTTAGTTTGGTCCTCGGGCTTCGGGCTTGGATCGCGGCTTTGCGGGGGCGTTCGGTACATGAACGCACTAGCACCTCCACCAGATGTCACGTGGTAGTGACGGTGAACAGAGAACACAGTAGCACTACTGTGAAAGACAAAACTAGCTTTTATTGGGCGAACCTGTGCCCACAAAACATAATAATAATATAATATAATATTTGGGGTTTTACGTGCCAAAACCACTTTCTGATTATGAGGCACGCCGTAGTGGAGGACTCCGGAAATTTTGACCACCTGGGGTTCTTTAACGTGCACCTAAATCTAAGCACACGGGTGTTTTCGCATTTCGCCCCCATCGAAATGCGGCCGCCGTGGCCGGGATTCGATCCCGCGACCTCGTGCTCAGCAGCCCAACACCATAGCCACTGAGCAACCACGGCGGGTGCCCACAAAACAGGCTACACTTAAAGCACAACGATAGCGGCGAACACAGTCGGCGATCGTCGAAAATCTGATCAGCGGGTCAAGCGCGTCGGCATTTATACAGCAATCATCGAATGTTCCAGATTAAACGTTGGGACCCACATGCCTTCTAAAATGTTCTACACCATTCGTGTCAAGCGATGAAATCAGATAACACAACGTTCGGCGACAACAGACAGCGGGTAGAAGCATCGATAACTTTCCAGAAACATCGGATACATTCAGGCGCGTCCCTCGCTGTGCGATTACAGTTGTCAAGCGGCGAAACGTGGTCGCCCGATAAAGATAAGTACACGTGTCAATATATGTAAAATATGATGACTTCAAGAGTAACTACACAATCGCTAGACGATATAATGAACAACATTGAAAACATGACAATTCCCTACAACAAAGGTGATCATTTGCCTAGATAGTCCGTATATATATATATATATATATATATAACGCATGGCGCGTAGCATCCTCTACAGTGTCGATGATTATTTTGTTTAAACGTCTCTAACCTTTTCAAGTTTTCACAATTTTTGCGACCTCGGAATTTTGGGGGATTTTAAAACGAAATAAATACGTGGTGTAGTTGCATACTTTTTTTTTAGTTTGCGGGAAACCTTTTGAAGAATTGTCAGCCATATTTTTCAGCTTCATCGCCTTAGCTAGAATGGCCAGAAAAAAAAAGCGATTTCGGGGTCAGTCAGAGGCAGTTGCTTAAAAACCAAATTTTGGAAATTTTTTTAAGAAACATACTATGAGTGACATAAATTTAACTTCCCGTGTACCAAAGTGCTAGTGGTGTAAATTTACCGAAAAAAATTTTGACCGGGTACAATGTGTAAACTTTAGTGACAGGCCTTCGCATCTGTAAAATCTGCAAGTCGTTAAAACGTTTTCCACCTTTAGCGAAATAAGAATTTCTTTTTTCTTCAAGAAATTCGTGCTAAATTTACGAAGGTTGATTACGTTTTACGGAGTCATTTATACACCTCATATAAATATGTCGCTAAAAACTAAAGATAGTCGTACCCTCCCCCCCCTCCTCCTAGTCTGCCCTTATCTGAACACACTCTGATGTTACACAACAGTCTTTCCTGAAAAAAAAAGACGCATAAATCTTGCAGATTGCGTGAAACGTACTGCCAGGAGAACAAGACATACAGCTGAGCATCCATTGACACCAATTTTAGCAAGAACAAATATCTATAAGCACAGCTTCCCCAGGACAGTGAAAGAGGGAAACAAATTTCCATCCACAGCGTTTAAATCTAACAATTTTCTGGAAGAGCTACAATCTTCTTTATTTAACGGATTAAAAATATAATTTTTTTTTCTGTATTTTACAATATTATCGTATATTTGTGCATAGCTGCGGTTTATCTTGTCAGTACTTTAAGTATTCTGTTGTGTATCGTCCACATTTACGCTAATTTGTGTGACATATTTTATATTTGCATAAGTCAATGTACGCCACTCTTACTAGGGCCGAGGAATTGACCTAAAATAAGTATCACAAACAAACAAACAAAAAAAACGAACGAACGAAAAAAAAAAAGATATCGGAAGTCCCGCAGCAGACGAAAACCGCACCAGACGTCAATCACGCATGGTATAACAGTTCGTGTCTGCTTTCTCACAACCACCTGCAGGCGTAGCTCGTCGCGTGCGGTTTCCTGTAGGTGTCGCAAAAAAACGTTGGCGCCCGTCCAAACCATGCCGCGTACGAGCGCAAGGCACTTAACCTTGCTCTGACGTAGTACCACGTCATCGCGTACACGGCCGTTGTCCTTATAAGGATGCCGGCCGGAACGAGCTCTCTCTCTGCAAACAATCTTCGATGGGGAGCCGATGCGGCCATTGCAGACGACGAGTGTTTGCGGTCCGCGGGAGAGGATTGCGCTGTGTGTAGCTTGCGCCTGCAGGCTCTCTTCGCATCCGGGTATACAACCTCCGTAACAGGGAACTATTGCCTTTTTGCTTTGGAGTTTGTTTTTTAATTTTTTCTTGTGCTGCCGGGTGAGGAATGAAAAGCGGTGACAAAGTGTGTTGCTGTACACCGGTCACTGAATGCGACTGCGTCATTTCCTGCGGGTCCGCGGCGTTTCACGATTTAAAGCAATTCGAAACTGCGCATATATGGTTAATCGACTTGGTATGCACAGTCGTGTCAGCACCCCCCCCCCCCCCTTACTAACAGAAGAAGTACTGAATAGTACTGGATGTAAGGATGGTGCCATTTTCAGCATCTCCTCCGAGATTCGGAGATGATGTAGCTGAAACGTAACTGCCTTAATATTTGATAATATCGAGGTAGGCAACCGTGGAAATCGCTTTTCTGTTCTGTACTTCGGTACTAATTTTTTAACGAAGCTCGCAGCAAGTAGCTTAGGCCAAATGTATGATTGTTATAGGTTGCCTTTGTCTTTTCTGCGCGCCCACTAGAGAATGGTGCAGTGTTTGATAGGTGGGGTGGGTGCGCGGTGTGGAGGAGGAGGGGGGGAGGAGTAGGTCGATAAGCCCAAACCCCTCTCCGATAGCTGCGCTTCGACGTCTTTCACTTGTTAATGCCAGTTCCGCACTAACTAGCGACAAAGTAACCAAGCGTATCAAATGGAGTGTGTCATCCATAGTGCGAATGATGTCACCTTCCAGCTGCGGTATAGTAAGTAATATCTTATCATACCAGTATTCATGTACGGGGCAGAAACCAGGAGGCTTACGAAAAGGGTTCTACTGAAATTGAGGACGACGCAACGAGCTATAGAAAGAAGAATGATGGGTGTAACGTTAAGGGATAAGAGCAGATTGGGTGAGGGAACAAACGCGAGGTAATGACATCTTAGTTGAAATCAAGAAAAAGAAATTGGCATGGGCAGGTCATATAATGAGGAGGGAAGATAACCGATGGTTATTAAGGGTTGCGAACTGGATTACAAGGGAAGGGAAGCGTAGCAGGGGGCGGGGGAAAGTAAGGTGGGCGGATAGATTAAGAAGTTTGCAGGTACAACGTGGCCACAATTAGTACATGACCGGGGTAGTTGGAGAAGTATGGGAGAGGCCTTTGCCCTGCAGTGGGCGTAACCAGGCTGATGATGATGATCTTATCATAAATGAAGGCACAGGAAGCTCCTCTTACTCGTGCGCGCCCTTAACTTTAAGGCACGTCGCGCTGTTGCAAACTACCTTTTGTTTCATGGTTATCTACGGTTTCTACAGGAGAGCAGATGCTATGAGGAAAATCTGGAGCGTTGGGACGGACGCGGTTGGGAGAGTAGGATTACCCACCGTGCTTGCATAGTGAGGTCGCGGGATCAAATCCCGGCCACGGCGGCCAGATTTCGATGTTGGCGCAATGCAAAAACACCCATCTACCTAGAGAGAGAGGGAGAGCTTTATTTGCCACTGCAGGGTTGGCAGTTAGGGCAGGCAGGCCTAGTGGCCCTTGGCCCCATCCGGATCGTGGCCTCATAAGGCAGTATTAGCCCCGAGAACGAACACGAGCGGCGCTGCGAGCGCCGCTCGCGTGACGTCAGGGCACGGACTCGCGCCTGTCGTCTGCTACAGTTCGGGCGTTGTCCGGGCGCTTTCTGCGGTGTATTCGTTTGTTCGACGTCGTTCTCTCTGCTTGTATACTTATGGTGGTCGTCTCAAATATGTTTTTACGACGTCTTCCTTTGCGAACATTTATTCAAAGAGCTAATTTCTTAGACAACAATGCAGCTCTCGAAGGCAACGCTACAGTGCCAGCCGAAGCGACGCAGACCAGCTCATTGCGGGTTTTTCATGCGCGGATAGACAATCGCAAAAGCATAGCCTATAGGAATCCAGTTATGATACCATACCTGCCGCGGTGCAACATGTATGTCACAAAGCTGGCTATATATGACTTCTACAGCAGTTACGTTGATTTTATTCCGCTAAAACAGGTTTGCTCACGACGAGTAGTTCATGGTATAATATCGAATTTTTGCATTTCCTCACAGAAACGCTCGGCAGTAGCACGGGGACTTAACTAATACTGGAGCTTAGATTCTACACACCTCACTTGCTTCTTTAACTGCCTGTCAACATTAGGCGGTTCTTCACGTCTTTATTTTTTTTAAGCGGCGGAAATTTGAAGTAAAGTTAATGAAGGCTTGCAGCTATTTACAGAGTACGAATAGGAATGTACCAATATATATTTCCTTTTCCGTGTTACACGTTCAACTCACCTCTTTAGGGCGCGTTTGTTAACGATTAATAATGTAAGTTATGTTTTTTTTTGTCTATATTACCAAGTGTATATTATTTATTTATTTCAATGCCGCAGTGTGTTTTGCATTGTTATTGTGGAAATATTTCACTGTTCTTTCATATATTGTATAACTGCAATGTTTTATGGCCACTATATAACTGTAATTTATATGGCGCTTGATGTGTTACCCCATGCAGCCATATTGTACCTAAGGGGGTGAGGTTACCTCAAGCCGCATCTGTGCGACTTTTTTTCCTCATCCACCTCCACTTACCACTCCTCTGTACATGTGTGTGTAAACGGAAATTAATAAATCAAATCAAACTCACTCGAGAAATTTACTGGTGCTTGCTGCTTGAGGAATATACATGACGAATCTGTTTGGCGAACTGACACAGGCTGCTCGGCCCTATTTTTTTAGTGAAGTGTGCCTGCTGGACCGCATAGCTGCAGCCAGAAAGAAGTCGAAGCGTCAATGATTAGTAGTATGGGACATATTGAAGATATCGAAATTCCCCCGGTGGAGGGTCAGAAATCAAGTTAAAGTATATGCAAGGCTTGTGGTGCTTTCTTTATGAATATTTGCGATTGGATTGGAGCAAACTTAATTTGCCTGCAAGGTTCTCTTTTATGTACCGACGAAGCGAATAGTTATCCGTTTGTATAATTGAATAACGCTGGATCGAGACATGGTGAGACAGAAGGTGCTTGAATTTTCCTTTTGTATACAGGAAATCTAAGCTGCGGTGTAGTAGCTCGAGAATACTTTAGCCATTCCAGTTTGCGCTGTAAAAAACATGCTTTATGGTTTTAATTCGAAGTTGCAGTGAACTGATGGGTTTCGCGAACATAGCGTGCCTCGCCATACGGACAATCGATTGCTACCGTTACGTGATCAGCGGTGTGCCATATTGTCGATAAAGGCTACTGAGGGCCACTATGAAACATTTCATCACTTTCAATTGAGTGGCTCTCGATCTTAACAGCGAAACTTTTCTCTCAGGTGATTGCTACTATGGTATTTGTGAATTAACTATGTAAATACTCTACGTGACGCGCCGTCGTGTTAGCAGCCATGAGCGATTCGTTTTTTGGAGGCCTGTTTCAGAGAGGGGTGAAACTTGTGGGGATCGCACGCGCATCCCGATATCTCCGGAGCGGCCACGCGGTTATCACGCGATAATCACGTGCTCGCTCGCGGAGGGTAGCGGGGAGAGGGCACCTCCGCCGCTCCCGCTGCTCTTCGCGCCTGGCCGCGAAGCTGCAGCCAAGGCACCCCGTTCCCTCCTTTCCCTTTCTTGGAACCGGGGAGACTTCCTCTCCGCCGCTCGAGGAGAAGCGCTATTCCCCCGACGCATCTTGGTCTCACGGTGGAAGAGCTAGCGAACGGCCGCATCTCAAATCCGCCGCTGAGACCGCCGCACGCCGTCCCCCCTGTTGCGCCCGGCCTTTGTGTGCGACTCACCGCCCCAGGGCCCGAGCGCGGAACCACTTTGGGTGAGCTGAACTCTTATCAGCCTCTTTTGTGGCTCCCACATTGTGCGGTTTGTGTTTCACCCCAGACGTGCGGAATTCTCCGCCGCTGTGGTTGTATTTTGTGTTGTATTTGTGTGTGTTGTGGCTGTTGTTGTCTGTTGGAATCATTGTACACCAAGGTGAATAAACACCTTAGGTCGAGACTCACCCTGTCCCCACTGGCCTGAACCCGCCGTGGTCGCAACTCACTGCGAACCGCGGGTTAGGGGTCACAGCTCTGACTGCTAGGGCTGCTGCGAAAGTGCTAGGGAGCGACTGCCGCTCCGTCGGCGCTGTGCGATCCAGAGAAGGGTCAGGTGCGCACGCGCGAGCCTGAGTAATACCCCTATATTTGGCGCCCAACGTGGGGCCAGAGGTGTGACAGGTTGAGTCTGTTTGTGTAAGTGATTGCCACGACACGAACGAACCATGGCAGCATACGGGGCTGATTTACCGCCGTTGTATACGCTGTCGCAGGTTGCTACCAACAGGCAACAATTCGAAGCGGCGGTAACTGCTACCGCTCAGTCATGCCCTGCGGCGAACATTAGCCCTGGGAATTTGATAAGCTTCGAAGAGGGTAGCGCTACACACGAGGCGCTCTCTCCGGCAGGATGTACCCTTGAAGGCGTGAGGCACATTACGCCGAACCCTTCGCCAGTGTTTGCGGAGAGCATGGAGCCACTGCGGCATACTTGCTCGACGCGTTCTGCTCCTGTGCCAGGCATTACTGGCCAGAGCGAGCCTCGTACCCTTGAAGGCGTGAGGCACATTACGCCGAACCCTTCGCCAGTGTTTGCGGAGAGCATGGAGCCACTGCGGCATACTTGCTCGACGCGTTCTGCTCCTGTGCCAGGCATTACTGGCCAGAGCGAGCCTCAACATGCGCTGTTGCAGGATGCGATGCGCTTGATTGAGAGGCTGACAGGTGCCGTGCAGAACACTCTGCTGACATCTGCCGCCGCTGCTAGACCGAGAGTGAGGGTGGACTTACCCACCTACAGCGGGTATCATGATTCAGTTAGCGTCAACGAATACCTCGATCGCATGCTGACTTACCAGCGCGCAACGGGGCTGTCCGATGGCGAGATACTGGAACGCGTCGTACCAGTGTCGTTAACTGATCACGCTGCCCGCTGGTTCCGGCTTACTGGCTACCGGTCTAGCACGCTGGCTGAGTTCCGAGCGGGATTACGCGAGGAATTCCTGCCCGCAGATTACGAGCGTCGTCTGCGGCGCGAGTTGGAGCTACGTACTCAGCATCCGGACGAATCCTTGCTCGAGTACGTCAGGGCGATGGACGAACTTTATCGTACCGCTGACCCTACCGCTCCGAACTGCGATAAGGTGGAGAGAGTCACACGACAAGCTCATCCCACCTTCGCAGCGTACCTAAGAGGCAGCAAGTTCAGGGATTTGGATGAACTGGCCTCGGAGGCAAAGCGCATACAGGCGGACATACTCGCCTTGCGCTCATACCGACCTCCACCCCCAGCGTCGAGGGCACTTGAGCCGCGATGCGCGTGGAACGGGGACACTTTTCGCACTCGTTCCGGTGGAGATGGTGTGGTTGCTTTCAGTGACGGACAACTGAGAAACGGTTGGGGCTTATCTGACCGGGCTCTCGATCCGTACACTTATGCCATGCGTGCAGCATGCGCTGCCGATGGCCGAGGTATGCAGAATCGTGGTCGATATGCCGGCTCGATGATGCGAGAGCAGAGCGTGCCTGCAAGGGAGCAGTCGATACAGAGGAATAACGGTCAAACGGCGCGAGGCACTGGACGCCAAGCCCGTCAAAGGCCGGCTCTCCTCTGTTATCGGTGCAACCAGCCGGGGCACTACGCCCGGGATTGCAGACAGCCTGCGAACCGAGAGCACGCGCTTTCGGGAAACGAGCGGGGCCGCCGGTGAGCAATGCTGCATGGCCGGCGGCGGTTACAGCGGTGCGAAGTGAGACACACGAACTCCTTGCCCCGCTGGCTTGTCGTTTTGGATTGCCCAGCGACACGCCAGTCCCGCTCATAGAGGTTACAGTCGCCCGGCGCAGGTTTTTTGCGCTGTTAGACACAGGAGCAAGCGCTTCACTATTTGGCGACGAGGTGTGTGAACATCTCCGTCGGAACGCTATCCGACTGAGAGAGAGTAAAGTGACCTTCCGACTGGCCAGCGGCACGGCACACGCGAGCTGTGCTGCTAGGCTTGTGGTGCGGTGGGAGAAGCGGGTGAGGCGACAGCGCCTAGCTCACCTTCCCGGCCTGTCGGTTCCTATAATTCTTGGTAGAGACTTCCTCGCCAAGACGGGCATTGTTATTGACGTCTGCAACGGAGGATATAGGGAGCGAGCATGTGGCACCCTGAAACCTTTCGTTTCATTTCAAAAAGCGTCAGAGACAACTTCGTTCGATGATGCTTCGCGCGCAGACCGACCAAACGATTGCCCGAAAAGGTCCCTCAGAACGGTTGCGGCCGGGTCGAAATGCCGTCCGGCCAACCGCGCTGAGAAAAGAGGCGCGGAGGGGAACTGCTCCCCTCCCGCACAGCCCGTAACCCCCGCTGCGGTGGCAGACTGTGCCGCAGTGAGGGGCGAACGATACCACCCGCTGCTGGACGACTCAAGCAGTTTGTCGGGGGAAGAAAAGGCTCGCCTCTCAGCGCTTCTGACTGAATATGATGCCGTATTCACAGAGCGGCCTGGTTGCACTACGCTATACAGGCACAAAATTGAGACAGGCGACGCCTCTCCGTGGAAGTGTAATCCTCGGCCGGTGAGTTTGGCTAAGAGGAAAGCACTAGACAGCGCTCTGGACGAACTGCTCGATACAGGCGTTGTTGAAAGATCGGACAGCCCATGGGGTTTTCCTGTGGTGTTGGTTCCTAAAAAGGATGGGACGCCCCGCCTTTGTGTTGACTATCGCCGCCTGAACGAGGTGACACGCAAGGACGCATATCCGCTTCCTAGCATTCCCTCGATAGTATCCAACGTTGGCGGAGCAAAGTACTTCACTACGCTCGATGCAAGCAGAGGATACTTTCAGGTGGAGGTAGATCCCTGTGACCGAGAGAAGACTGCCTTCACTTGTCACAGGGGACTTTTCCAGTTTACCCGTATGCCATTCGGACTTGTCGGTGCGCCTGCGACTTACCAGCGCCTGATGGACCGTGTCTTGGGTGACGCAAGGTGGCACCACGCTCTTGCTTACCTGGACGATGTTGTGGTATACTCGCGTACCTTTGATGGGCACTTACGCCATCTCAGGGACGTGTTGGAGCGTCTGAGGTCTGCGGGGATAACGCTAAACCCGACCAAGACCCAGATCGCAGCAACCCGAGTAACGCTACTGGGGTTTAAACTGGATAACGGACGCCTTCTACCGTGTGATGACAAGGTTCAGGCATTATTGAACTACCCGTCACCGGAAGACATAGGCGGACTGAGACGCTTTTTGGGGCTGGCGAATTTCTATCGACAGTTCATCCCAAACTGCGCTGCACTGCAAGCCCCCTTGACAATGCTGTTGA
Source organism: Dermacentor albipictus (assembly GCF_038994185.2). NCBI lineage: Eukaryota > Metazoa > Arthropoda > Arachnida > Ixodida > Ixodidae > Dermacentor > Dermacentor albipictus. The sequence goes on from NC_091828.1 coordinate 115,224,499, forward strand.
GGAAAGGTGAGCAGTGGCGGTGGGGTCCCGAGCAAGAGGAGGCACTGCGCAACCTCGTAAACGCGCTCGTGGAAACCACCGAGTTAAGGCTACCTGATTTGAACAAAGAATTTGTCATTCATACGGACGCCAGCGACCTTGGCCTAGGAGCGGTTTTGCTCCAACAGCACGAAGGTAGTTTGCGCCCGGTAGCTTTTGCCAGCCGCTCTTTGACTCCCGCAGAGAAAAATTACTCCGTGACAGAAAAAGAATGTCTGGCGATCATTTTCGCTCTCAAAAAGTTTGACTACTATGTTGATGGAGTCCCATTCATAATTGAGACCGATCATATGGCATTAACTTGGCTTAGGCGCTTAGGAGAGCCGAGCGGCCGGCTCGCGCGATGGGCACTTCTCCTGCAGCGATACGATTTTACCGTGCGCTACAGGAGAGGAAAGAACAACGTTGTGGCGGACGCACTTTCGCGCGCGCCCGTTGACTGTGAGAAGAGTGATATTACTACTCAACTCACCTCGCCCGAAACTGAGCTTGTGAGCGGACTAACCGCTGCGACGACTGAGGTTGTCAGGAGGGGTAATATTAATACCCATCGTGACCCCTCAGTGACTCAGCCTAAGAGCAGAGTAACTGCTACAATGCTCGACGGCGCTGGTCCCGAAGGAAGGGCGGATGAACCCCCTTCTCAGGACGAAAGCGTGAACCACTTGGACTGCGTCAGTTCTGTGGGGAGCGTGTTCGGCAGAAAGGAGCTGTTAGAGGCACAGCGGGAGGATCCATTTTGTAAGAAAGTGTTTGAGGGGCTCCGGGAGCCCGGCGGCGCGGCCGCGGCGCACATGGACGCAGCTGGTATTGCTGTGGGTGCGCGGCGCTCTGAAACAGCTGGTAATGCTGTGAGCGCGTTGGATTCCTACCTGCTAGACTCTGACGGCGTCCTGCTGAGATACATTCCCGCGGAGAAGGATACACACGAGTCCTTCAAAGCGGTGATTCCACGCACGCTGAGAGGAGCACTTTTACGCTACCTTCACGATACGTGCCTGGCCGGGCATGCAAGTGGCCCTAAGACTTATCTGAAGTTGTGTCGCTTTGCTACCTGGCCTGGAATGAAGCGGGAGGTGATGCGCTACGCCCGCTCGTGCAACGTGTGCCAACGCGTGAAGCCGCGTGGTGGACGCCCACCCGGGCTCATGCAGCCGATAAATAGCCGAACACCGTGGCAAATTGCGGCATGTGACGTCATGGGGCCTTACCCCAGGACACCGAGCGGGAACCGATTCCTTCTCGTAGTCACAGACCATTTCAGCAAGTGGGTGGAATTGTTCCCCCTACGGAAGCTGACGGCACGCGTAATCATGGGAAAGCTGATCGAGGTGTTTACACGATTCGGCTATCCTGAGCAGCTGATAACGGACAATGCGTCCTACTTCACTGCCAAACTCTTCGTGGACTCTTGTGCAGCTCTCGGCATTAAGCACAGGAGAACAACCACGTACCATGCCCAGGCGAATCCCACTGAGCGTGTGAACCGCAACATCAAGCACATGCTAGTTGCATTTGCGGGGACGCACAATGAGTGGGACGCTTGTCTTCCTGAAATTGGATTTGCAATCAGGTCGACGGTGAATCGATCGACTGGGTATACACCCGCCACCCTCAACCTTGGGAGGGAGCTGTTGAATCCGGTAGAACTTACTCTACAGGAACGAAGCAGCACGGAACTGGTTGTTTCGTCGGCACGCGCCGATTATGCGACTGGGCTGCGCGCGAAGGTAACGGAGGCTTTACGAAAAGCGCGACGGAACCTGAGCACTGCACGTGCCGAGCAGAAAGCGCAGTACGACCGCTCTCATCGGGAAGTTCACTACAGAGTGGGCGACCTGGTGTTGAGACGGAATCACGTCCTGAGCGACGCCAGTAAGAAATTCTCAGCTTCTCTGGCGCCGAAATGGACAGGACCGTACCGGGTGCGAGAGACTGTCTCTTCGCTCGTGTACAGGCTGGCGGACTTGAAGCTAAGACCGATCAGCCGACCGGTGCATGTCTGCGATCTCAAACCCTACTATGACAGAGGGAACGAGTGGCCCGAGGAGAATGCTCTCCCGCGCCCGCAGGCAGCGGCATCGGGTGGCACGGCTCGACGTTCGAGCCCGGTGCGGCATTATAACTTGCGATCTCGGCAGAACTAACTCTGTCCGGTTCGCGGAGGCTATTTTATTGTGCGCGATATCGGACGGAATGCTCCTCCGATGTCTAGCATGCAGGCTTCCAGAGCGAGCACGCGCTTTCTCTTTGGAAGAAGCGAGAGGGGCTAACAGAATTGTCGCAGCAGCAGACCGCCCGTCGGGAGCCGTGAAACAACCACCAAGCAAAAAGGAAAGACCATCTCCACTCCTGGTGGGGACGGGCAGGCCGTAAGCAGTCAGCAGCGCAGTGCAGGCAACAGGCGGCGAGAAAAGATCCTCCGGCGGCTAACAGCGAGGTGAGAGGTGCAGCGGACGACTTCCGGTCCGGAATGGTCGCAGCGGCGCAGAATTCGCCGAACCGCACCGCACAGCTCCGCGACCGAGTTGCAAGCCCCGCAACCAAGCCTCCAGCCTCAAGGCCGAGCGTAGACTTCTCCCGCAAGGACAGAGTGGACCCCCTGCTGCGCAGCGAGGTGCAAGCCATCGTCAGGGGTGGGTCGGCGCGCCTTTGCCGACCTTGCGTGCCGAAACCCGCGAGGGAGGACAACGAACCCCGGGAACACCAAAAGACAGCTGTCCTGCGCCATCTCGAGGCTGGTTCGGGGCTCGCGTCAGCGTAATCGAGGCAGCCAAGAAAAATCCTGGGACCCTTTCGCCACCACGGACCCGGCACGTCCGACTGGGCAGGTGACGCCGCCGAGACGCAAGGTGACCTGGACCCAGCGCCCTTCTTGCCTCCCACTGCATCCCGCTGCTGTCAAGCTGCTCCGTACCATCCTTCAACGTTCCGGCCTGGCTCGCGACCACCTACACGGCGACAACGACGGTCTGCAGCTAGAGCTGCTCCCTCACCAACATGGATGGACTCAAACCGTGTTGCTGTCGGAGTAGCATGTCCCTCTCGCAGGAAAGCCTCAGGTGACGGCGGCCTCTTAGCGGCTAAAGGGTTATTTTAAGGAGGGGGGGATGTGGGGATCGCACGCGCATCCCGATATCTCCGGAGCGGCCACGCGGTTATCACGCGATAATCACGTGCTCGCTCGCGGAGGGTAGCGGGGAGAGGGCACCTCCGCCGCTCCCGCTGCTCTTCGCGCCTGGCCGCGAAGCTGCAGCCAAGGCACCCCGTTCCCTCCTTTCCCTTTCTTGGAACCGGGGAGACTTCCTCTCCGCCGCTCGAGGAGAAGCGCTATTCCCCCGACGCATCTTGGTCTCACGGTGGAAGAGCTAGCGAACGGCCGCATCTCAAATCCGCCGCTGAGACCGCCGCACGCCGTCCCCCCTGTTGCGCCCGGCCTTTGTGTGCGACTCACCGCCCCAGGGCCCGAGCGCGGAACCACTTTGGGTGAGCTGAACTCTTATCAGCCTCTTTTGTGGCTCCCACATTGTGCGGTTTGTGTTTCACCCCAGACGTGCGGAATTCTCCGCCGCTGTGGTTGTATTTTGTGTTGTATTTGTGTGTGTTGTGGCTGTTGTTGTCTGTTGGAATCATTGTACACCAAGGTGAATAAACACCTTAGGTCGAGACTCACCCTGTCCCCACTGGCCTGAACCCGCCGTGGTCGCAACTCACTGCGAACCGCGGGTTAGGGGTCACAGCTCTGACTGCTAGGGCTGCTGCGAAAGTGCTAGGGAGCGACTGCCGCTCCGTCGGCGCTGTGCGATCCAGAGAAGGGTCAGGTGCGCACGCGCGAGCCTGAGTAATACCCCTATAAACTAGCAGCAAACAGTTTCATAAAAAATGGGTGCCTAACTCTTTCTTTTACGCATTAATAAATGGCCATATTTGGCTAGAACAACTCTCCAGAGTAATAAGAATCATGATGACAGCTTCGCTGGGCAATGTCTTTCTAACATGGATAGCATGCTGACGCTAATTACTAAGATTTTTCTTTCATGTAAAATGCAATGTCTCTCATAGCTAAATTCTAAGGGAATGTTAAGTGTTTAGCCAAGCATCGTACACAACTTCGCGTATTGAATTTGCAGACATTCTTTTTACGCAAAATTTATGGACAGACACGGCGCATATATGCTTTGTAAAACCAGTAGCCCCGTTCAACGCTACATAACTTGCGATATCCAAGCCCCAACTTTTATTGACTCGCGTGCTTTATGAGATGGTACTGTGGTTCAGGCATTACAGCAGAAAGAAGCCGACATACCCCTCAATAATTGCGGCTCGAGCCACCCATACCCCAAGCATACACGAAGGGAACGAGCGCGCGCGGCCGCCGAGCGAGACGGAGCGAGCGGCGTCCTGGCCGTGACGTCACACGCGAGAGGGCGCCACTCCTAATTCTCGGGGCTAATAGCAGATCTCTCCGGCTCGACTGCTTCCCTGGACGATATATCCAGAAGTTAAGGGCCTGGTCTCTTCGCCGGTCCTGTTCAGTGTGCATGGCAGAGACGATTGATCACCTGCTCTCCTGCTCCGCCTGCACCAAGGGTAGTGCTTCTCTCTCCGCGTCGTTTACGACGCCCGGAAACTGCTGCGGTTCTCGGCGACACAACTTCTGTTCCCCGGCCGGCGCCATAGCTCCGCCTTTCAAGCACCTGATTATGTTCCCGGAGGTCACGTGGCCATGGTGTCTATTATAAGCTGTAAATGCGCAGCCTGTCTGCAGCTGTCAGTTATGGGTCCCGCTACCACGACAGCCTTAATTGCCTCTTTTCGTTCCTCATTGTGTCACCCTCCCCTTCCCCAAGACGCATCACACGGGCTCCCTAATTTCTCTCCCCTGTGCAACCGCGTATGACGAGCACAAAGAATATAGTGCACTGAAACGTGCAACGTGTACGAGTGAATGGCAGTTCACTAATTAATGCTTTCCCTGCAAATGGTATTTCTGGGTGCTAACTTCACGGCCAACTCTTTTCGTGCAATACTCCGAACACACCATGCGTTTACAGTTAGTATCACCGTGTATATATAACGTCATGCTGACTTTTGAAAATACTTTTTTTTCAAAATTTTTCGAACGACGGTTTCCCTTACACGATGCCTGATTTTGTGTGCGGGCAACGGGCGCGCAAAATAATAATAATAATAATAATATTTGGGGTTTTACGTGCCACTTTCTGATTATGAGGCACGTCGTAGTGGAGGACTCCGGAAATTTTGACCACCTGGGGTTCTTTAACGTGCACCTAAATCTAAGCACACGGGTGTTTTCGCATTTCGCCCCCATCGAAATGCGGCCGCCGTAGCCGGGATTCGATCCCGCGACCTCGTGCTCAGCAGCCCAACACCATAGCCACTGAGCAACCACGGCGGGTGGCGCAAAATGAGCTGATATTTTGTTCGTTAACCCGTACTGCATACCTTTATTTTTATTCACATTTTTAACGCTCTTATGCAATAACGTTTTTTACACAGTTTGAGTAGATTTCGTGTCTCGGCGTACTCTCGTATGAAGTTATAATTTGCACCGATTATTTGCATTTCAGTATTTCAAATTTCTTTCACGCCCCCCTTACTCAATGCTCCGCATGGTGCCTGAACGGTACCTTGAAATAAATAAATAAATAAATAAATAAATAAATAAATAAATAAATAAATAAATAAATAGGCCCGACTCACTGCTACCGCGTAGTAAGGCCTCTATAGCTAGGTGCTATTATATATAGGTACTCACGTATACCCACAAGATCTGTTTATCGTGTCTGCCTTCTTTCCGCTACAGCCTCCTGATACGTACCTTATCTAAGGCGCGCGCCAGCAAACTACGCATATCACTCGGTTCCGGTGTCAGCAACGTTAACAGAGATAACGAATCGTGCTCTTACTTGGACGTTAGCAGCAGTGGAAAAATCTCGCGGAAAAGTCTCGTAACTCTAGCGTCACGAGACTTTTCCACCGCTGCTATCTTTAACCGCAGTCGGCGTAACTTCGGTTGCAATTGGGCCAACTGCATGTACCACTTACCTATACAGGTCGGTGTGAATCTCACCGACGAGTACATGGACCCCTACACGTTCGACGCTCGTTTCACAAGCGAGTTACCATTCGTGAGTGACGAAGGAGGCGCTAGTATATATACGTGGGCTACGAGCCGGGTGCCAGTGAGATCAAGTTGCATCAGATGTGAACAGCACAGGATGGGATGAGTGCCGGCTGACATGATGCACGAACGAAATTCAATGGCGGTGATTCTTGGGTGGACGTGGCTACTTACGCGAGTGCATAAGCGTCAACGACGGGGACGCATCAGGCCTCCCTATCGTTGTTGTTGGTTCGCCGTCAGAGGAGTGTGGGGGAAGGGAGACGGCGAACCTTACCAGTTGCATTTTGTTCTGAACATAGAGTTTCTCACTATAACACCTAGAGGGTAATCTGGCGCCACCGTATATGGGAGTTTCTTGAGGGGGCACCGTGCCGTCATGGGAATGACGGTATATGTGTCTGCGAGGCTCGTGTTGGCTGGTGTTGTAAGAGGCTTCGCCTAAAACGTGGATATGGCTACGCAAATAACGCGTTCTCAAAGTAAAATCTTCATAAAATGTTTCCATTCACGTATATTACAACTTTACTCACCCACGATGCATGACCAAGCGACCAACAGACGACCAACTGTTTCAAAGCGAGCGCGAAGCTTGTCGTCTGTCCTCCAACTTTAGAGGCCCGCTGATACTTTTTACGTAACATGTAGTCGTACACACAATAACAAGTTCTCATAGTTAAACAAAACATGTTTTCGCGTAATAATAAAGCTAAAACAGCTTTTCACGTGCTGTTCTAGTAGAAGATGAATCAATGTGACAGACGGAACGGTGCTTGCCAAGCGCGTCTTCAAGGTGTCCCGTCTCTACGAGAACGATGCCAATCCGAATCCACAATATACCGGCATTCCCATGCATACCACAGCGCAGCAGCGCCAGATTTTCCTCTAGGTAATGTGGTGAGAAACTCTATGGTTCTGAACATGTATATACTCCTGTAATCCCGCATAGAGGAGGAGGAGGATGAAAAGGAAGGAAGGAAAGGTAGGGAGGTCAACCAGACGCACGTCCGGACACACTACTGTAAACTCTCCAGAAGAAGAACCTGCAGTTTAGGCGTGTAGAATTATTAGTGCAAGGCGGTTAGAGAGAATATCACTCAAGTTAGCGATGACTTCCCTACTTTTTGGGACGATGTGACAACTAAAGTGGGAGCGGTTGAGGATCCAAGGGGAGGAGGAAAAGGAGGAAGGAAAGGTAGGGATTTCAACCAGACGTTGGGTATCCATGCAAGCAAAGAGACAGCGGAAGCCCCCAGGGCGTTACGGCGGAGAATCGCACGAATTTAACTCCTCAGAAGATTTCTGCGGGAAATGCGGTTCCATCTCGGTTGCCGACACGCTGCATGCGTCCCTACATATACGCGCTTCCCGTCGGAAATGCGGCATCATACGACGCAGGTAGAGAAGTTCCCGACGGGTGAAGTCGACAGCAACCTATCTGTGGGAATTGTGGTGTTATCGAATGTTACAAGGACGTTTTTTTTTAAGTTTTGTTTTTTGAACGAAGGAATTAACCTTGCACGCGTAAATGGGCTTCCAAGTTTTGATCACAACACCTATTTACTTTGCGTCTACCCTTCAAAGCACAGATAATTTGGCCCCCACACGCGCTGCAAGTGGTATCTATGGCAAGTGAAGTTTGCCGAACTTCCCGCGTTCATGTAACCTCCTCATCGCAGTGCTAAGTGACGTTCATTGTCTCACTGCTGCAGTTAGTGCTAAGCGCTCCCGTATATGCACGTTTATGATGCCTTACTCCGAGACCGTGTCCTTTAAGCGCATCCCCGCACTGAACGTCTCGAACATGCATCGAAACCTAATTAGCCCGTAGCCTACATCTTGCTACCGTCGAAATGCACACACTCCGCCGATGTTGGGAGTCGAACCCGGACCTTCGAACAGAGAAGCACCAACGCTACTTTCGTCATATACCGTGTGTCACAGCTATAGCGTTAGCCAAGCTGTTCAACAACAACAACAACAGAAAAAGGAGACACGGTGCATGACGCCATTACAAGACCTAGTCGTCAGCGTTCTGACAACCGAAAACACCGTAGGTCTTAAAATTGTATCCTGCACCGTGCTTTCCTAAATGTATATACTTTTTTCTTCCATGAACAGCTTGGCTATAACGTTAACTGGGCACCATATATATTGCGCTGGTTGCACGTCTCCAAAGACGCAGGCAATTTTCTTGTTCGGGAGACGTCCCCCTATACTCTTGAATTGTCTGCGCTTCCTTCCAGGTGGCCACAAGCGCTCAGGTGTGTGAACCAGGGTCTCATCCCGCGCCCGTTTTCTGCCTGCCGTATAACGAGACAGGCGTATTTACGACTCTAACTCCGCACGTTCTCCAGGAGGCACGACATTTGTGGGACACGTCAGAACACGGACGTGCGCGGCATCAGTGCCTCGAACCGAGGCCGCGGCTTCCAGACAGACGGACTCCAATTCGAGCTGGAAGCAAAATGGCGGCACTTAATTGTTATATAACAACTCCCAACGTCGAGGGCCGAATACGACGCGGTCGTATATAACAGCCTCCCACTCACTTGTTGCGTGCGGGGTGTGTTTCGTCTGCTCCTCGGGAAGCAGACGACACACGCTGTGTCTTTTTCCGTCGGTTCATTTTGCGCAAGCAGACGGCTTCATCGCGACGCATGCAGTTAAAGAGTCTGATTGTTACGAATGTCACACGGATCAGATATTTGCCAATCGCAATACCTGCCGTAGAAACTGGAATTTCGTGATGCCTCAGTGCAGACGTGAGATTTAAGTTACTATGCTGGAGGGGCACAGAAGGTGCTTGCCATACAATTTGAGCGCTAGTAACGCATCAACTTTGTTGATCCCAGGGACGAAGGTCTCAATATGCGATGTATTGTATACATACATTCGAGATCATAAAACGATGTTTCATAAATTGGGAGCAGAGGTGCGAGAAAAAAATGAACAAAGAAATAAAAAAAAATATATGAACTTCTGCGTGAATGGCCCCTTGCTTCCGCACATACACCTATACATGGACGATTGAGTGCCTTCAAACAAGCGTCCGCCATTCGGCAAAACGCAACTTCTATAGATTCTTGCCATAGTGCACGCAATGCATGGTTAACCTTAACCTCTTGAAAAAATCTGTCCGCAACGATTTTAACCGCAAGCGCCAGCTATATATAGTACATTTCTTCAAGCCAATGCCATTTCTCAATTTTAAGAAATATTTATGTCGTCTCCGAAACAAACATCCATATTTCACTGCTATCCTTGACACTGCATAATTATATACTCACCGTCATGGTCGATCGCATTGAACATTTGGATTGTACTCAAGGTTCCTTCGTTAAGCTTGGCAGGCGCTGCATTAAATTCTTCTAGATGCTTCTAAAGCCCGTAACTGACCACCGGCCAGATCTTCGAGAAGTTGCTCGCTCTACAGACGACGCTTCAGAAGCCTTGTCAACAGTACGCGAAGACGAATATGCTGCGTAGCTTCCAAGAAACTCACTTAAACCACGGTTCCAATATCTTAGTACCGCCAATGCAGCAGTGTATGCGGCCATCGTGCTCACAGATGGCGCTGCTCACGAGTTGGCGGCAGAGTCAGCCCCAGCGGATTTAGTTGACAGCGGCGCAATTCAGGCTCGAAACGACCGTCTAATCGAAACCCCACGATTCATCCAGACGTCGATTGCGTCTAATCCAAACTACACGATGCAGCCAGACGTCGATTGTGTCTGCATACGGCTCTCTCTTTGTCTACGCGCCCATGCAACGGTCCGCTTTCCGTTAGATGCAGAGGCAGACGTGCAACGTCGTCGACGCAATCTCGATCGTGAAATTGGTCCGCGCTACGACGTCCGCGTAACGGAAAGTCGGCGAATGACGTCACAAGTTCTCCAGCGCGCGACTTCGCGGTCGCGAAATGCGAGAGTGACAAAGAAACGCGACTCTTGATCTATACGACCACGAAAAGGTGCGTGGCGATGTCACGCCGCGTTACCGAGGGACCATATACATTTATAAAAGAAAATTAGAGGGAGAAACCGACAAGGCAAGAGCAGTCCCTCTTCCCCACATATGAAAAGAAAGGGGCGTTGCATTCGGAGTTGATATTCAAAGGCGAGTCTGATGGGAAAGGGTTCTCAAGCGAAGAGGGGAGGTGAAAGGGCAGGTGGGACAGGCCTGCTGTGTAGGATGTCGCGAAGAGTTACGAGCGACGTCTGCGGCAAGCTGGCAGGTCGTACACTCCGTGACGCGCCTCTAAAACGGTGCAACGCTGCGGAGGCTAGAGCCGGAGTCGGAGAATCAAGAGAACCGC